>NW_005871149.1:960150-989983 GCF_000147115.1 Myotis lucifugus | reverse complement strand
AAGGGAGAGAGATAGAGAGTTAGAAACATCAATGAGAGAGAAACATCAATCAGCCACCTCCTGCACATCTCCCACTGGGGATGTGCCCGCAACCCAGGTACATGCCCTTGACCGGTACAACATACTTTTAAAATAATATACAAAACAAAAAATGTGTAAAATAGCTTGCCTAAGGTAAGTGGTAGAACAGAAACCAAGTCTCAAATAGTAAACCTTTTCCCACCTTCCTCATTTCACTACTGATATGCTTATGGGCAAATGCCATTTGTGGTCTCTAATCCTATATAATAAAAGGCTAATATGCAAATTGTCCCCTCGACCGGGAGTTCAACCAGGGGATGGAGCTGGCCAGCCAACCGGCCAACCGCCTGAGGCCCCTCCCCCCAGCTGACCCCGCCCAATTGGCCCCACCCCCACCCTAATCGGGGTAGGCTGGCCGGACCGCACCCATGCACAAATTTGTGTACTGGGCCTCTAGTCTTCTATCATGAATATTGTGAGGCTATAAAAGCAGAGTATACACTCTCCTGGGCAATGTGAAATCAACCTTCTTCTTTTTTTAATTTCTTTTTGGGCCTCTGAAATCATCCCCACACCCCACCCCCAGCCCACATACCTTTTACTCTTGCATTTCTAATACTGGACTCCTAATTAATACTGAAAAATGAAGCCAGGTTTTTTTCACTATCACTTGCTTTTTTTTGCCACTTTGACCACAATTTACATTGTTCTCCCGAAAGCCTCTTCTCATTATATCATTTCACTGGCTCAAAGTCCAGGATCTTGTTATGTGCACATAACAGGTCCACACGTGGATGAGAATCCTTGGATACAATTCCTCTCAAGGTGGAAACCTACAACGAAGAAAATAAGTTATTTGTCTTCCCCAAACACCCAATATATGAGCAAGGGATAGAAAAAGAATAACAGAACTCCCATTCAGAAGGGAGGGTGGAGTGGAGGCATATAACAATCACTGGTCCACAGCAATAAAATTATGGTCAGAAACTATGTAGATTGCCTCTGCCATGTTCCAAAGCAGCATTGTCATTATATGTGTTACATTCTATTTACCAACTAAGACAGACATTTGAAGACCATTTTTTCTAAAAAGTACAGGAGCAACTACCCCCTCTAGTTTTTTAAAATAAACATCTAACATCATCAAACCATATGTCTGCAGAGGCTTCTGGGGGAAGAAATATTAAATAACTACATGATATGCATGGTTTAGTGGTTTTGCTTATAAATTAGTAAAACCAGGCTACAGTTCCATCAGCGCTTCATTGAGACATCTTAAAATTACACTTTTCAAAAGCAACAGTTTCATATTCTACTGTGCCCCTTACACGACAAAAAAGCAACCAATAGTTGGGATTCCTTCAGTAACATTTACTCAGTTGCTGAGCCATACCTAATTTTCTTTTTAAAAAATCTTTATTGTTGAGAGTATTACAGATGTCCTTCCCCACCCCCATTGCCCTCTCCACCCAGTTCCTGCCCCACCCCAGGGCTTCACCACCCTACTGTGTCCATAGATCTTTGGTTAATCTCTTCCCATCCTCTCCTCCCCTCTTCCCTCTGAGATTCGTCAGTCTGTTCCATACTTCCATGCCTCTGATTGTTTTATTCACCAGTTTATTTAATTAGATTTCTTGTTTGCTTATTTTGATTTTTAGATTCCATTGTTGATAGATATGTATTTGTTGCCATTTTATTGTTCATATTTTTAATCTCTCCTCCTCCTCCTTCTTCAATAATATCCTTCAACATTTCATATAATACTAGTTTGGTGGTGATGAACTCCTTTAGCTTTTTCTTGTTTGTGAAGCTCTTTATCTGACCCTCAATTCTAAATGAGAGCTTGGCTGGATAGAGTAATCTTGGTTGAAGGTCCTTACTATTCATCACTTTGAATATTTCTTGCCACTCCCTTTTGGCCTGTGAAGTTTCTGTTGAGAAATCAGCTGATAGTTGTATGGGCGCTCCCTGGTAGGTAACTAACTTCTTTTTTCTTGCTGCTTTTAAGATTCTCGCTTTGTAACCCTTGGCATTTTAATTATGATATGTCTTGGTGTGGGCCTCTTTGGGCTCCTTTTGTTTGGGACTCTTCTGTGCTTCCTGGACTTGTAAGTCTATTTCTTTCACCAAGTAGGTAAAGTTTTCTGTCATTATTTCAGATAGGTTTTCAATATCTTGCTCTCTCTCTTCTGGCGACCCCATAATGCGAATGTTGGTATGCCTGAAGTTGTCCCAGAGGCTCCTTACACCTTCTTCATATTTTTGGATTCTATTTGCTCTTCTGATTGGGTGTTTTTTGCTTCCTCATATTAAAAAACATTGATTTCTCAGAATCCTCTACTCTACTGCTGAATCCTTGTAAATTGCTATTTAAGTTAGTGTAAGCTTAATTTCTGACTGGAACTTTTTCATGTCTTTGACATTCTCACTAAGATCCTTGAAAGTCTCATCAAGATCCTTGAGTAACCTTCTAACCATAGTTTTGAACTCTGTATCCAGTAGTTTACTTGCTTCCTTTTCTTTCATTTGTGACATGTTTGTCTCTGCATTTTGGCTGCTTCCTTGTTTAGGCATGCCCGTGTGGGCTGTGTACACGGTCTTATAGTTGAGCCTTGATTGCTGTTGGTGTCAGTGGGAGGAATTGACCTCCAGGCCAATTGGCTGTGAGGACCAGCTGCGACTACAGTGGGGGAATACTGCTGTGCAAGAGGTGAGGCCCAGCTGTGAAGTAAGGCAAACTGGTGTTAGTGCTGGGCCTTGGGCCTTTTATTGATGGGTTTGAAGCATGCTGTCACCAGCGGTAGTCTGTCTGAGAGATTTTAGCAAAGTTTGAGGCCTGAGCCAAAACAAGCCATTCACATAGAAAAGCTGTTGCAAATGGCTTGGGTGGGGCTGTAGATTGGACAGGGTGGGGTCTCAGGGAATCCCCAGGGTGAAGCAAACAGTGTGGGCAGGCTGAGTCTCAGCTATGGATCCCAGTCAGCCTGTGACAGGGGAGGTCCCAGCACAGGAACAATGACCCTTTTGAGCACCCGTCCGGTGGAAAGCCACTCCTGAGTTCCTGCCCCAATTCCAGACAGTCCAGTTCCTCCCCATATGTGTCTGGGTCCCCAAGAGCCACTCAAGTGCTGGAGCTCAGAGGCATCAAGTCCAAGTATATTTGTGCGCTGGCCCTTTAAAAGGAACAGCTGCATCTCCAGCAGCCTCTGTATGTCTGTCACAATCCCTGCTGGTGTTTACAGCCTGTAGTTATGGTGATTTCTCTTCCCAGCTCTGGAACCCTGGGCTGGGGGTCTGGTGTGGGGCTGAGACCCCTTGTTCCTCAGGGGCAGCCTCTGCAGAGACCATCTCCCTCCCAATTAAAAAAGCAGCACATGCCCAGCTAGCATGGCTCAGTGGTTGAGCACTGACCTCTGAACCAGGAGGTCATAGTTCAATTCCCAGTCAGGGCACATGTCCGGGTTGTGGGCTTGATCCCCAATAGGGAGCGTGCAGGAGGCAGGCGATCAATGTTTCTCTCTCATCATTGATATTTCTCTCTTTCTCCCCTCTCATTTCCTGAGATCAATAAAAATATATTTTTAAAATATCAGTTTGTAACCTTTTTTCCCCAGAAGTTAATGGCATCGAGGGGAGTTGCTTCACTGGCCCAGGACAGTTCTAGAGGTTTGTACATGCTTTGAGCTCCTTGGCTGTGAGATGAATGGATGTGCCGAATCCCTGAGCCCGAAGGACACCACCATCCCCAAAAGCAGAGCACGGCCTCCAGCATCGACAGGACCTGGAGCCTGAGTTCCTTCAGCTGGTATCCCTCTATGCGTGGCTGAAAAGGCGGGGCGAATTCAATGCCTGGACTGCTGAGAGGAACTCTGCCTTCGAGTGCTGGGCTCCTAGAAGCGAGTGACAGTCATCATCATGCAGGGGGCCCGAAATGTTGGCCACATCCCGAGTGTGGCAGCCTACAAGGTGGCCCACAGTGATGAGTGTGTGAACAGGACTGAGTACAGGAACCAGGGGCTGTAGACGGCAAGGTCTTCCCAGGCAACTAGGACAATAATTCCCACAAGAACATTTGAGATGCCCTTCTTGGCTTGCTTTTTGCGCATCCTGCCCATAGCCTGGCACAACCGAATCACTCTGCATGTTAGTAGGCCCCGCTAAAGTGACCAGGGCAGCCATGGGACACCTGCCCCTTCCCTGGTCCTCCTGACCTTCTGCCTCCTCCACCAACCCCCTTCCTGATTATAGTGACCGGGGTGGGAGGGGCATGGGTTGGGTTCAGTTACCTCTACCTCTCTCCATCCTCCTCACCCCTCACCTCCCACATGCCCCACCTCCCACCTCTCCCTGGTGCCCAGCACTCATTCCATCCCATTTTCTTAGGCGTGTGGGAGCTGAATAGGTCTGGATGGTCAGGGAAGAGCCAAGTTGGAGGTGTAGGTTACTGGCACTTTTCCAGACCCCCAATTCCAGCCTGTGTGTCCTCCAGAGGCCGCCCCCCACGCCCCATGTTCCCATGGCCCTGGAGGAAGGCCCTGAGGCGCCAGGCTGGAGATAAGTCTCCTGACCCTCAGCCCTGAGGCATGATGCTGCCACTGCCACAGCTGCCACTTAGACCTCTGATACTCCCCCTTATCTCCCTGGAGACCCCTCTTGACACTTGTGAGACAGCCTAGAAAGAGACAGAGGGAGTGGGATGGGTCTGTGGAGACTGGAGGATGTGGGTGGACATGGGAGGCCCTGAGTGCTGGCTCTTCACTGGAGAATGCACAGGCAGCTTCCAAAATATATTTATATCACTTAAAAAAAAAAAAAGGTGAGGCAGAATGACAAGACAGCAGTAACAATAGTACTGCTATAGCAATAACAATAGCAAATGTACTCACTGCTTTTACAGTGTGAAGGAGACCCTTCCTGAAGGCAGTGAGGGCCACGGGGAAGTTTTCTGTGACGCTCACAGAACTTTCACCCAGTCTATCTTTCATGGTCTGAACACTGATAGACTAGGTGTCACTTAAATAAAGATCTGAGGTGAGAAAATGTTCTAGGCAAAAAATAAAAGCAGGTGTCAAAGCAGAGGTGAGAGAGCCTGGTGTATTCAGGGAACTGCAAGTGGCTCGCTTTGCCAACATAGAGGGTGCTTGGGGAGTGGTGAGACATGACACAGAAGACGTTGAACTCTGGCCTAAGAAGCACGATTAGAAATATGAGAATAGTCAGAAATTTCCTGCAATAATCCAGAAGAGAAAATGATGCCCACCAATGATGACTCCAGTTTCCACACACATCAGGCCCCTTTAATTAGTAAAACACCCTTAAACTGGGTAGAAAAGAATCCACACCCTATCCTGACTCCCATTCCTATCCCCTCACCACCACTACCCTTTACAACAGCACCTGGAAAAATGGGGTCATTCAACAGCAAGTCTGAGAGGAATAATTTGATGGTCTTTGGACAAAAACATAACAATCCTGATTCCTAGATTTCCCAATCCCCTTCGCATTTGATATTCTCTGGACTTACAGCATCTGCAATAAGAAAAATCAAGGAACTCTGAGAGCTTCTCCTCTCACTCAGGACAGGTAGCAGAACTCTTACGGTTTTATGTCTCCAATTGTTCCAATCACAGTTTCTAACACAGAAATGAAACTGCTCAGTGTCTCCGTCCTCGCCTCACTCTGTTTCACGGAGATCTGCATCTCTAAGTTCTCAGGCTCCAACAGCAGCTCTGTTAAGAACAGACAACCGGTATCGTCCTGAGCACTGAGGTAGGCTTTCCATGGCTGAGCCCCAGCCCTGCTCACTGCGATGGTCTGGATGTTCACCACTTGCAGGGCCATCTGGAGGGTGTCTGGGTGGACTGCTCCCTGCCAAGGGACCACCTGCTGATGAGCAACTTGGAGGCTAAGCCAAGTTTTCTCAAAATACTCAGCAGTAAGCTGGAGATTGGGGACTAGCATGAGGGCTCCAGAATCAGAGAGTTCTTGCACCCTCTCCTTGTCCTCTTCAGGAATCAGGGGTCCTAAAAGAATCATAGAACTTGTGTTAAGAGATGTTCTTAAATCTATAGAAACTACATTTTTCTTTACACCCAGATTTCCAAAAGTATACAATGTGACTTTTATCTTTGGATAAATGCCTAACAGAGCCCATGATGAACTTCTTTCTTGCTCACAAGTTCAGGCAACAGTCTGAGATTTAGGGTATTCTACTTTCTACTAGTCATTGCTAAAGATAACAATGTTTTGTGACAAGACATAAAGCAAGGACTATTTTACCTGATGCGGCCAAGGATGCAGTGTTGGGAAGCTCTAGGCCACGACGCTCTGCCCCCTGGCATTTAGAGATGGTTGCCCAGCGGGCTTTGCCATATACTGGCACCAGCGTGTTGAAGTCCAAGGCCCAGCTATTCACAGGTCTTTCTGCCTGATCCTCCAAAAGTCCAAGAGAAGGGTCAGATTTAGGGCTACATAGGATCCGCTTAACTTCATCAATGCCAGCTAAGAGGAGGCGATAATAGAAGAGACCACGGTCCCGAACTGCCATATCCTTTTCTTCCTCTGAGGAAAAACAACAGATGAGTTCATTAACAACAAAAACACTCCCATGCCATGTCCAGGTGAGGGTGGCCATTGAGTTTTTCAGAGCTGGTGTCACCTTGTCCATAGCCTCTGTCCACACTGCCTGGAATGGGTTGGTAGAGAGCTCCAGGTATGGGGTCTCCCTCAGTTACCTTCTGCCCCTCTCTATCTCTTTCACTCTTGTGGGAACCTCTATTGCTTATGAAGATTAAGGGTATTATTTCTTTTTTTTTTTTATAATATATTTTATTGATTTTTTACAGAGAGGAAGGGAGAGAGATAGAGAGTTAGAAACATCGATGAGAGAGAAACATCGACCAGCTGCCCCCTGCACATCTCCTACTGGGGATGTGCCCGCAACCCAGGTACATGCCCTTGACCGGAATCGAACCTGGGACCTTTCAGTCCGCAGGCCGACGCTCTATCCACTGAGCCAAACCGGTTTTGGCAAGGGTATTATTTCTTAAAGAAGTAGAAAGTTTAATTAGAAATCCACAGCCTGGAAAGAAATGTTTCCTATCAACATAAGCAAAACACAGCACACGTTAAATCTTAAGTGGTTCCTTCTCTAGAGCTGCTTTCCCATGACTTTCCAAACATCAGGCTATTGAGGGGCTTCAGGTGTAACACTCTGGAAGTTGAGCAAAGCTGGGTGGACAGGAGGAGAGCCCAGGGAGTAGGAGCAGAAATGAATGGCTGTGGTGCTTTAGGTTTCCAGAGGAGGGGCAGAGAAAGGTGGTCTCCAGGTCTGCGGTGGTGCTGCCTATGTGTGCATGTAGGTGAGAGTGTGTAGAAGATGGGTGAGTGCAGCACACAGGAACTCATGCAAGAGCAGATTTCAAAGTCTTGGCAAAGAAACAAGCCCACATTAGAGATCTATTTTTATACTTTTAAGAAAAGGGGTGTGGGAGACAGCTGAGGTCCATCACCTTTTTTTCCCCCTCCTCCTCACTCCCATAGATTGTCAGCTGTAAGTGAAACTTTTAGTGGAAAAGAGGGGAGCCCTGGGCGAGGAGTCCCCATAAACATGTACTATAATTCTTTGTATATAGAAAAAGATTACTGTAAAGTTTAACTTTACTCTTAAAACAAAACAACACAAAAAACACACTCTCCTTCTATCTCTGTGCCAACCAAAACAGGGGGAAAAAATAAAGGACAGAAACTCTAGAAAAGATTAACATTTTCTTCTTGGGTCCCAGACATGATTCACAAACCAGGAAAACTGTGGGGATTTGCTATGGATCATGGCAAGCCCTCATCCCATCTGGAGAACCCACCTATGCAGTAGTGCAGCAAGCGGCCCAGCATGTCCTGGCACTCAGCGGGCCGGGAGAGGAAAAGGCGCAGCAGCGCCGTGAGGAGCTCCATCTTAACAGCTGGAAATGTCTCTGACTTCACGTTCTCTACGAAGTCTTCCAACACGTAAGGAGCATTGGGAATTCTTTCCCCATGGACACCGAGTAGCCAAATGAGCGCCTGCTTCCCCTGGGGAACAAGGGAGTAAGAACAGGTGCTCAACCTCTGGTTGTCTGAAACACTGGAGACAGTACAGTTACAGGTTTTGTTTTCCCACTAGTGTCAGCAGAAAAGGTGTCATCTTTCATTTTTATTTATTTATTGAGTTTAGAGAGGGAGAGGGAGAGTGAGAGGGGGGAGAGAGAGAGAGAGAGAGAAACACCAATTTATATATTCACTGGTTGCTTCTTATATGAGCCCTGAATCGCGATCAAACCCACAACCCTGGGGTATCAGGACAACAATCTAACCAACTGAGCTACTCAGCCAGGGTGGTGTAAAATCTTTTATTTATTTCAACTTGCACTGTATCAATCCTCCTCCTCTACTTTCTATAACTAATAGGAATTAAATTCTACTGCACAAAAGGAGACTCAAGCCTCTTATGGCCTATGGTGATGAAGCAACAAGGCTTCCTCAGCTCTGGGGCCTCTGCCCCAATTAGGGGTTTAACGTTTCAGTGAAAGTTACTGAAAATTTTCTCTAAATTACTTCGTGGTTCTGAGGTAATCATGGGGATTAACCTGTAGCACACATCAGAGTCATATGTGAGGCTTCGTAAAAAGGTATGTGGCTGGGTCCTCACTCCTGGCACATTTAAGTCAGTAGAAGTGGGTGAAGCCCGAATATTTGTAAAAATTCCACAAATGATTCTGACATTCATTCCAGCTGAAAACTCCATGGTCTAAATTTGACTCAAAACTGTTCAAGA
Source organism: Myotis lucifugus (assembly GCF_000147115.1). NCBI lineage: Eukaryota > Metazoa > Chordata > Mammalia > Chiroptera > Vespertilionidae > Myotis > Myotis lucifugus. The sequence continues at coordinate 981,150 of NW_005871149.1, read as the reverse complement.
GAACAGTGATATAAAGTATCTGTAATAAAAACCATAGGTAATAAAACGTAATGTTTTTTATCATTTACATCCCACCTGCACCTAAAACAGAATCTGAGGCGGCCATCAATTCTAAGAATATCAGACACTGGGCAGAAGGAATAGATTCCATTTCAGAGGTCAGGGTCCCACCCATCGCCCTCTGCCGAGAAGTAAAGGAGAATTACAGTCTACCTCGCTGTCCTGAATGTTCTCCTCACAGCCGGGCAGGGCCTGGCACACAGCTTCCGTACACTGAGGACACAGCCACACCAGGTCTCGGAAAGTCTGCACCACCACTACAACACAGCTCAGGGCACACAAGCACAGGATTAGAGCCTCCATGCAGGAAGGGACCGTAAGAAAAGTCCTATGTTCAGACTAGATTCTAAGTGAATTTCTTTAATGGATGTTGAAGGGTTGGTCAATGATTATCTGAGAGATGTCTGATGTGGGCAATAATTTTTTAAAATATTTTATTTATTTGAGAGAGAGGAAGGAGGAGGGAGAGACAGAAAGAAACATCTATGAGAGAGAACCATCAATCGCCTGCCTCCTACATGCTCCTTACTGGGGATCAAGCCCAAAACCCAGGTATGTGCCCTGACTGGAATCAACCAGCGACCTCTTGGTGCATGGAATGATGCTCAACCAAACTGGGCGTAGGCAGTTTCTTAAGTGAATGTTGCTCTTATGAGAGTGCTTTGGGGATAAATGAGCTAATGGATGTGAAAGCACTTGGTAAAATGCAAATGTGGGGTAATGTTGTTGAGTGATACTCTGCAGACAGTACAAATGGAGCCCCCAGGGCTGGGACTATGGTGAGCCAAGCAAGGTGTATAATTTAGGAAGACACACAGGGTTAGCCCACGCATGAACCTGAGAATGAGTGACTCTCAAAATTTTTGCATCCTAGGCACTTTGCTTGCCTCAGCTGAGTTCCAGCCCTAGAAGCCACCGCTTACATTATGCTGCCATTGCAAAAAGAGAAGTAAAGGTGGGGACATACAAGTGAGGTCCTCCTAAACACCATTCATTGTCCACAGCACAGCTTGCAGACTCATGGCCACCTGAAGACTACTGTGTTACATCTATAGATACTACGTTTGTCTGATGGCAAAAGTGATGATGCAAAATAAAAGGCTAAACATCTATGTCATTCAACAATATTTTTTGAGCAACTACTCTAAGCCAGGCAAGTGACAAAAAGTCCTAGAAAGGTAGCCATTACCTGTGGTAATGTGCTCTTGTCGAAGCTCCAGCAACTCTGTTAGAATCTGCACACACTGATCTGTGTAGGTCCTGGCAATACCACCTGCAAAGGAGGGAAAAGCAGAGGAAATTGTTAAGTCAAATACTAGCGTCTCGTTCTAACATAATTTCCCACCAGCCAAAGACAACTAGAGATACCTAGAAACGATGAAATATGAATCTAAGTTTGTTATAAAGGGAAAGTTGGTAAAAATGAATCCATTGTTTGTTTGTTTTTCACAGACCAGTAAAAAACTGAAAGTTCACAGAAAAAGAATTGTCCACTGACCAAGGTTGAAAACTTTGGAAACAAAGGTATTTATCTGGCAACCAGATAGGAGGCAGCAGCTCTTGCTGAAATATACATGCACAGGAATGTTCCTGCTGGGAACACGTGGCAGCAGTGTCCTAACTGCAGGATTTCCACTCTCCTAGTTCCCTGTCTCTGCCCCTAAAAACAGCCGCACTTCATTCTATGTAGGAGGGTTCCTTCCCCTCCTCCACTTGAAGCCCTCCAATACTTAGTTCCCCAGTCACTTTCATTTTGTGAGTTCTTCTTTTAAATTCCAGACAGACAAGTAGTATGAAAAGTTTGTAAATTTTAGGATTTACTCTGTGTTGGTCCATACTCGGCACTATACATAGCCCATAGTAGAAGCTCAATAAACAACTGGTGAACTGACACAGGACGTGGAGTCAGGAAAGCTGGGTTCCAGGTCCAGTTCAGGAACCCTATGACCTTTTGGGAAGTTAACCTGTTGGTGCCCGAGTTTCTTCCTTTTTAAAATGAAGCTAATAACACTGGCCACTTTTCCTGACTGCCTCACAAGACAGTGGTAAGATGATGAACAGGAAAGCATTTTGGATAGCAGACAACAAAAAGCAACATCAATTTTAAGTATTATAGTTTGAGTTACCTGTATACTCTATCCTGGAAGATAGAGCCAATAAAACCCTTCCTCCCTCATTTGTCATGAGTGACCCGATTCTCTGGTGCATGGTACTCTGTCTCTGAGGTGAGATGCCTTCCCTTTTGCTCTCTATGGTTCCACCGCTTTCTAGTTGGGTAACGTGGACAGACACCTACCTATGGCCAAGATGGCAGCCTGTGCAAAGTCAGCAGACACGTCAGTGCAGTACCCGCGCAGCTCCTCGAGCACCTGCTGCACGTTCTCGTCGTTCACCAGCTCACACAGCACCTCCACCTTCTGCAGCTTGATATAGTGGGGCTCCGAGTAGGAGCAAAAGAACTTTTTGTAGTGGCTGCTAAAGTGACCCGGCAAACTATGCAAGATCTGGCGCACGTGACAGAGGGCAGCAAAACAGAGCTCGCGGCTCTCCGAAGAGCAGGCAGCCAGTAGAGGTCCCTTCACTTGCATGAGCACATCCGTTTGCACGTGGGGGAACTTTTTTGCTAAGATCAGAAAGAGTTTGGCGGCTCCCATCACCACGCTTGGGCTACTGCTCTTGAGAAAGCTGTCCAACAGATTGAGAATGTCAAACAGCTCCTCCTCACTGCGGGGCTGGTAGCGGAGCAGGAAGTTCAGTACTTCAGCCTGGCCCCATTGGTCCAGTTTGGACATTCTATCCAAAAAAGGAAACAAAAGTGCTATTTTAGCAACAACATTAGGACTATTTGCATACTACTGCATGTCACCAGCCATCTGTTCATCATAACAAAGGGAGAATTCTTAAAAATAGGCTGTGCCGTAATCAAATTATTCTTTTTATGTACTACTTAAAGTTTACACAAAATAGTCTTTAAATTCTAATACGAGTTTACGGTACAAATGCACACTCATCTAAGGCCAAAGACATGATCATGATCACTTTACCCTCGATCCAGATCCTCTACCTTTTAAGACAGCATAAATGGCTTAGTCTGAGGGATGTGACTAAAAGGAGGACAGAACCCACAGGATGTTTCTGCCATCTCTCTATAGCACTAAAAGGAACTAAGGCAAATGAAAGAAATTCTCTCGATGAAATCTGGGGAAGTTAATAGCTATGATAAGCTTTCTTTTTTTCAAAATTAACTTTCTTTACTATTCCTTAACCCAACACATCGATAAGGTCCCACTAGGAGCAGATCTCGTCATAATTAAAAGAGCACCGAGGTGAGGCATCCACACCGATTTAAGAGATGGTGGGCGATGGGCTTATTGATGACAACACCTCCTTCCTGTTTCAGAATTTCCTCTAGAGACCTCAAGCAGTTCACCACCACAATTGGATCCTGGTCACGCAGCAAACTGTATAATTCATTTACCAGGGCACCATCTAGAAAAGAGAACAGAGACCTCAGATAAAGAAGAAAAGCTTCAGAGTCACAGGGATAAGGGAATAGAGCCCGAGTAATAGCTGTAAACAAAGCTGAACTTCTCTGCTACAAAAATCACAAAGGCAATACCAAGTCAGGGCCAAAAACTGCCATCTGCTGCATACCTAAGACAAAGGATTGCACCTGAGCCTCAAAGAAAGGATTCCTCTAATCTCAGAAAATATCAAGCCCTGCATCCTGCTTAAAGGGACATGCATAGAGTCAGGGTCACATTATTACTTTCTACAAAAGCTACATAATCTTTCCCAAAGTCATATATATAATGCAGGCACAAATACATATTGATTAGGATGGATCACACTGAAACTTACCCACTTCAGAGTCTCCATGAAGATTATGCATCTTGGCACAGCCAAGGACTGCCACCCTCCTGACGTAGGAAGCCTTATCCCGCAGACCGTTGAGAATAGGCTGTTGGATATACTCCTGTACACCAGGCATCCTAAGCAACACATCCTGGAATCAGCCAGATCCTGAAATCCTAGTTTTGATACAATTCAGCTCCTAGCAACTTAACGGACGGTTTAGTGGGTGTTTCAATGTCCATCTATCAGATCATGAATTGGAGAAAGCTGTTGTCAAACTAAAAAAGCCTATTTGACTTTATATTTGGAATAATGCTACACACAACTGTTTAGAAACCTTTAACCAAAACCAAGTTCACCTAGAGTGAGAATGAAAAACTCCCTCTAATGAACCCATCCTATCCTATACAATAAAAGGCTAATATACAAATCGACCAAACGGCGAACGACCGGTCGCTATGACACGCACTGACCACCAAGGGACAGACAATGCAGGAGCTGCCCCCTGGTGGTCAGTGTGCTCCCACAGGGGGAGCACCACTCAGCCAGAAGTGGGGCTCACAGCTGGCGAATGCAGTGGCGGTGGCGGGAGCCTCTCTTGCCTCCACAGAAGTGCTAAGGATGTCCAACTGATGGCTTAAGCCCACTCCCCCAGAACGCAGGCTGGGCTGAGGGGACGCGCGGCCCCCCCCCCCCGCACTGAGTGCATGATTTCCATGCACCGGGCCTCTAGTGTGATATAGTTTTCTAAGCTAAAGTGATGGCTGAACACTGTGACAACAGTGTTTTTCTCAGGATAAAGGAGCTCAAATAAATTGTCATCATTGAAAACCTACCCCTTGCCCTAGCTGGTTTGGCTCAGTGGATAGACCGTCAGCCTGCAGACTGAAGGGTCCTGGGTTCGATTCCAGTCAAGGGCACATGCCCACATTGCAGGCTCGATCCCCATTAGGGGGCATGTAGGAGGCAGCCGATCAATGATTCTCTCATAATTGATGTTTCTATCTCTCTCTCCCTCCCCCTTCCTCTCTGAAACCAATAAAAACAAACAAACAAACAAACAAAAAAGCCCTACCCCTTCATGGACATGAACAACAGCGTGGTGATTGCAGGGGGCGGGGGAGCAGATAAGGGAGATAGAAGAAGGCATAGAGGGGATAACTGGTGATGGAAAAAGTTAAATTAAATTTAAAAATGAAAAACCTACCCCTTGACCTCCTAAATCAGGAGTCCTCTAAAATATGTGCCCGCGCGGCCACATGCAAATACAAATATTGTATTTGTTCCCGTTTTGTTTTTTTACTTCAAAATAAGATATGTGCAGTGTGCATAGGAATTTGTTCATAGTTTTTTTTTTAAACTATAGTCCGGCCCTCCAACGGTCTGAGGGACAGTGAACTGGCCCCCTGTTTAAAAAGTTTGAGGACCCCTGTCCTAAATTCATCAGCCACTGAGAAACGAGCAAGCAAGAGGGTGCTCACCTGAGGCTGCACATGCTCCGCAGTGCCAGCCCTCGCACCATCGGGTTGGGGTCCGAACAGTCTTTGCACAGTGTGTTGATGGCCAGGAGAGCCAGATCTGGCTTCAGGGGAGCGTATGTGCACATGTAGAGATAAACCAACTTCTTCTGAACAATATCTACGGTGGCACTGGCCTTCACCATTTCCATGAAAACACCAGACATGTCCACGCCCTGAGTCATGTGCCTGAAACCAACACACACAGTAGGAAGAAGCAAAAACACGTTAATTCCCAACCTATAGTGAAGGGTTTTTTGGGGGGTTTTGTTTTTATACAGTGTCCTGGTTATCTAACTAGATTAGGATCTCTGCGAGGGAAGCAACCAGGTCCACCTTGTCTATTATGTCACCCAGGGGCCTGCAATAAACATTCCTCTATTTGTTCAACACTTACTGAATTCCGAATACATTCCAGTGAAATGCAGCCTTTACATCCCAGGGATATGATCTGGGGACATAATCTTGAAAAAGGAATGGTCTCAGATCTCTAGGAACTCAAGGTCTACTAAGGAACCAGACAAGAGCACCACTAATTACAGTACAACAGATAAGCACGATAACAGAAGACTAGGGACAGTGGGAATCCAGAGGTGAATGCGCAGGACTCACCAGGCAGGTGTGGTGGATAGGTAATGATACGTGCCATATGGCAGGTAGGCCTGAGCAACAATGGTACATTCTTTTGAGAGTCTGCAGGTAGTTGAGTTAGCCTGGCATTCCTTGGGTGCAATGATAAAACATTTGGACGTGCCCTGACCGGTTTGGCTGAGTGGATAGAGCGTCAGCCTTCAGACTGAAGGGTCCCAGGTTCGATGCTGGTCAAGGGTACATGCCCGGGTTATGGGCTCGATCCCCAATAGGGGGCATGCAGGAGGCAGCCAATCAATGATTCTCATTATTGATGTTTCTATTTCTCTCTCCCTCTCCCTTCCTTTCTGAAACCAATAATTATATATATATAATTTCGACGTGATTCTGTAGATCGCCGTTTCTCAAACTATGGTCTCCTGCAGGAATCAGATGGGATGTTTGTTAAAAATGCAGATTTCTGGGTTCCATCCCATCCTACTGAGATCAGAATGACTGGATTGGATGAAAATTTTATATTAAAATTTAAAAAGCACCCCAAGGGACTTTTGCATATACTAAAGTCTGTGACCCACGGTTTAGGCAAGACTTTTATACGTTCAAATTCGTACGCTGGAAAGATCTCTCTGCCTGCAACGAGGGGGCCAGGTGACCTGCTGGTACCTAGGCTACTGCAATTGCTTTGGCAATGAAACCGGGACAACAGCAATGCCCTTTTTTCTTTTTTTAAAGGATGGATATTCAGAACTATGAACCCGTCCGACCTGAGAAGTGAAGTGTCATCAAGACTGATTCCCACGCTTGGTCAGCGGGGCAGCAATGTTCACCAGCACACTCCTCCGTGGAAGAGCAGGTTTGGGAACTATTTTGCATGACTTTGAAGAAACATCCAGGCGGAAACGCCAAGCAAGCAGTTAGGACCTGTGGGTCTGAAGATAAAAAGGTCCGTCCTGGATGTGTGACAGGTAGGGAGTCAGCAGTTAAAGATCGATGACACCGCCCAGCTGAGTAAACGAGGTGGAAACTGAGCCTCGCGGGGGAGACGCCACGGCCTTAGCCTCCGGGGCGGCGGGAAGCCCCCGGCCCAGCCCACGCGGGAAAGCGCCTTCGCTCTGGCGGAGGCGGCCGCCCCGACGGGCTGCGCGGGGGCGCGAGGGCGCGGGCCGGTACCTAATCACGCGCTGGATGACGTTCCGGTAGCGCAGCCGGTCCGCCTGGACGTGAGGGTTACACAGAGCCTTCTTCAGCTCCTTCACCGCGTCCTCGGAGCCGAGGTACGGCATCTCCCCGCACGCGCCCGGGCGGCGCCCACGGCCCGACGGGGAACCTGCGCAAAGGAAGTGCCAGTGAGGGGACCACAGGCGGGACCCGCCGCAGCCAGGCCGCCGCCCCGCCGCCCCCGGCGAGCCGCCCACCCCCGCAGGCCCGGGGGTTCCTTCCCCCGGACTTTCCCGCCGGCTCGCACCGCTCGGAGTTCCAGCCCGGCAGGCCACAGGCCGCAGCCCCAGCCTCTCAGCGCCAGCCTTTCTGGCGCCTCCTCGCGGCCGCCGTCGCCCAGAGGTCCTAGCTCACGCTCGGCGGAAGTCCCGCCTCCTCCTCCAGAGGCCACGCCCAGCAGCTGCCACTCACCCTCTCCCCGGGAGCGCCGAGCGCCGCCTGGCCCAGACCTTAAAGCGCCCTTCCCCCAACCTCTCCCGGAGAGGGCGGCCGCGCTCGGTCCGGCGGGGCGGCGGCGGGCGCTCGGCAGTCGGCTACCTCGGCCTGTCCCGCCGGCAGCGCGCGCTTTGAGTGGGCTCCGCGCCGGCCCGGCCGGCTCCCGCGCGCGCGGGTGGGCCTGGCGCTCCGCCGAGCGCGGTCGCTGCCTTCTCTTTCCTGCCCACTCCGGTGACTTACTCCTCCCCGGGGCTGGCTTTGCCCCTCGGAGGTCCCCGGCCCCGCGCTCGCCCGGCGGGGACTGTTCTCGGGGCCGTTGTAGGAAGGCTCACGCCGCGGGGCTGTTCCCATGCGGATCCCACGGCGACGGCCACCCCGCCACCATGAACGGGGTCCTGATCCCGCACACGCCCATCGCGGTGGACTTCTGGAGCCTGCGCCGGGCTGGCTCCGCGCGGCTCTTCTTCCTGTCGCACATGCACTCGGACCACACCGTGGGGCTGTCCAGCACGTGGGCGCGGCCCCTCTACTGCTCCCCAATCACGGCCTTCCTCCTGCACCGTCACCTACAGGTACGGCGAGCTGGAGGCGGCGTCCGGGACTCCCATCTAGCTCAGCCTCGGGGTCCTAGAGGGGCCAGAGGGACTGGTTGTTACTAACCGGGCAGTTGTGCGAACCCAGCAATGCATTAGCCGGAGCGAGAGTGTGGATGCCAACGGGCGGGCTTGGGATGTTTCAGCTATGAGCTGGGGAGATCTTTTAGCCCAACCAAGGACACTCCCGTTCCTGCCTCGTCACATAGCTAGGCTCGCTGACTAGACTGTTTTCTGGAAACTTCATTTAAAATTGTACAGAGGGAGGGGTGGTGAGTGGGAGAAGGCACCCTCCATCTGGTTCAGTAGATATAGCTGAGCTCAGCATTTGGTCAGCTTTCCCTCAGCCGGGAAAGGAATAGCTCCTGGCCCAGGGAGGTATCAGGGAGGGGAGTCGGTGTTCACTGGCATGACCTACTGTTTCCTCAGGTGTCTAAGCGGTGGATCCGAGCCCTGGAGGTTGGGGAGAGCCATGTCCTGCCTCTAGATGAAATTGGGAGAGAGACCATGACTGTCACCCTGATGGACGCCAATCACTGCCCTGGCTCGGTCATGTTTCTCTTTGAAGGATACTTTGGAACCATCCTCTACACAGGTGGGCCTCCCAAGAACCCTCCCACTTCCTCAGCCTCCACATGACTTTCTTGACCAGCCTTAACTCGTAATAGAATGCTTGTTTAGCACATATACTAAAATTGGGACAATACAAAGATCAGCATGGCCCCTGCAGAAGGATAACACGCAAATTCCTGAAGTTCCATCTTTTTCTTGAAACCTATGGAACCCTATTAACCAGTGACACCCAATAAATTTGTCATAAAAAGAAGTCTGAAGGCCTCCTAGCTTAATCCCATAGGAGCACTGACCCTTTCTGAAGACTTCTCACTCCTTCAGGGTCCAAACCGTGAACAGGAACGGGATAGAAACATTTCCACAAGGAAGCTGTACTAAGCGGAGTAGTTCGGTGCCAGACTCCAGGTTTCCCGAGAGCCAGAAAGCTAATGCCATTTGTTGTGGGAGGTGGGAGGCTTGTCTTCTGTACTTTTGTCTCTGACGCTGCCCCCAGGTGATTTTCGGTTTACCCCGGCCATGCTGAAGGAGCCAGCCCTGAGCGTGGGGAAGCAGATCCACACCTTATACCTAGACAACACCAATTGCAACCCCGCGCTGGATCTCCCTTCCCAACACGAAGCGGCCCAGCAGATTGTGGCGCTCATTCGAAAGCACCCCCAGCACGACGTAAAGATCGGTGAGTGGTTTCCGTTCCTTTTCTCTCGCCCGTAGGGAGTGCACCGAGGGTCTTTGTGGGTGTCTCACATCTCTCAGGTCTTTGTGCAGACCCCCCCGCCTTCTCCAGGAAACCTACACCTGTCCATCTTTTTCTTTTTTTAAAGTTTTTAAAAAAATATTTTTATTGATTTCAGAGAGGAAGGGAGAGAAAGAGAAATCTCAGTGATGAGAGAATCATCCATCGGCTGCCTCCTGCATGTCCCCTTGTGGGGATTGAGCCCCCAACCCGGGCATGTGCCCTGACTGGGAATCGGACCGAACCGTGACCTTCTGGTTCATAGGTTGACGCTCAACCACTGAGCCACACCAGTGGGGCTGCGCTGTCCATCTTAATTTAAAATGGCCATCTGCTCGCCGTCCCTGCTTCCACATTCCCAACTCCTGATTGCATCTGAGTTATCTCCATCTATGGGTTTGTTTGTTGCTTGTTTTATATCCCACATAAGAGTGAAATCATATGCTTCTTGTCCTTTAACATCAGACTTATTTCACTTAGCATATTACTCTCAAGGTCATCCATCCATGTTGTCCCAAATGGTAGTATTTCCTATTATGGCTGAGTAGTATTCCGTTGTATGTATGTACCACATCTCTAATTACTCATTGAGGGTCTGATGTTACTAGTATTTCTTACCAGTTCCTTCTTTGTACTTTAGTCGCAGCAAACTGACCCCTCTTAACACGTTCTGCCATTTCCTTCCCTTGCCCGCTTAACCTGGACCCATCCTTGAAGACAGCGCACTTGTCGTTTTTCAGGAAACCTTCCCTAACTTCATCAACTGGAAGATACTTTTCTGTGCCCTAATGTTACTGTGTGCGTGCCTCTAACAGGGCCTTAACCACATGGTTTCTGGGTTCCTGTGTACATTACACTGCGAGAGGACTGAGACTTTTTGTTCCCACAGTGCCTAACACTGGTAGATGCTTTTCTGTGTGGAACTGAATGAATGAGTGAATTCTGTGCTAACTTTTCCCTCCCCCATTTTCCATATATCTCAGCTCAAATGCCATCCCATCCCTGATGCACTCCGATTGTCCCGTTATATTGTGTTTTTGTTGAACATTTGGTTGATTTATTAGATTCCCCAATAGCTTCATTCTCTTTCTTCTCTTACTTTCCCCAATGCTGTTACCGTGATTCAGGACTCTATAGCCTGGGGAAAGAGTCCCTGCTGGAGCAGCTGGCCCTGGAGTTTCAGACCTGGGTGGTGTTGAGTCCTCGGCGCCTGGAGTTGGTGCAGCTGTTGGGCCTGGCAGATGTGTTCACAGTGGAGGAGAAGGCCGGCCGCATCCACGCCGTGAACCACATGGAGATCTGCCATTCTGCCATGCTCCGCTGGAACCAGGCCCGCCCTACCATTGCTATCCTTCCCACAAGCCGGAAAATCCACAGCTCCCACCCCAATATCCACATCATCCCTTACTCCGACCACTCCTCCTACTCGGAGCTGCGTGCCTTTGTGACGGCGCTGAAGCCTTGCCAGGTGCTGCCCATCGTCAGTCGCCAGCCCTGTAGGGACTACTTTCAGGACAGTCTGGGCCCCAGGCTCCCCGTGACCTTGATTCCAGACTCTGTCCAGCAATACATGAGTGCCTCCTCCAGCAAACCAAGCGTCCTCTGCCTGTTAGAAAGGAAGCTCAGGAGGCCGAGAACCCAGGGTGTCGTGTTTGAATCTCCTGAGGAAAAGGCTGATCGATTTCAAGCTGACAGGGACTCCAAGAAGGCCAAGAACGAGGACCTTTCTGGGAACCATGAGAAGCAGCCTTCCCTCCATCCTTTGCGGACCAAGAAGCAGTTGTTCCCAGACCGCTGCAGCAGCGAGTGGGAGGCAGCCCCTTTCTCCGAGTCCCAGAGGATGGTGACGGTGCTGACTGCCCCCTTGGGACTTTCAGTTCATTTAAGGTCTCCAGAGGAGGAATTTCTCCCTCCGGAAACTGGGGAGGAAATTGGTGGAGGGCCCCACTTGGTCCCCAGGGGAGACAATGATGGCTCAGCAGTCTCCAGGAACCCGCGTGCGTGGGGGGGCCAGGATTCACCCCAGTCTCCCAGCAGCAAGGCTGTCCCGCTCCTGGCTCCTGAGTTCAGCGGCCTGGCCCTGAAATACCTCCTGACTCCACTGAACTTCTTCCAAGCAAGGTTCTCTTCCAGGGGCTTCGACCAGCAAATGGAAAAATACCATAAATCCTTGCTGAAGTGCAGACGGGAGCACAGCCTCGTTTGAGCCAGCGCCACAGTTTTAAAGACAACGGCTGATGGCTGGTGGGGAGTTTGTTTAGGGCCTTTTCTGTCTTCCCAGGATTCTTTTGGGCTCACCTTGGAGCAACACTCCTCAAAGTGTGATCACTGGAAGCCTAATGCTTATGGAATCCTCAGTATATAGTTGACTGTTTGAAAAATCATCTTCATTAAAACCCCTTTGCATTGTGAGCCCCTGTAAGGTTGTAAGGCGGCCTGCAGTAACAATCTGTTTACATTTTTTTATAAATTTTTTTTTTATTGATTTCAGAGAGGAAGAGGGAGAGAAACATCAATGATGAGAGAGAATCATTGATCGGCTGCCTCTTGCACGCCCCCTACTGGGGATTGAGCCCGCAACCCGGGCATGTGATGTTGACCGGAATCGAACCTAGGACCCTTCGGTCCACAGGCCGGCACGCTATCCACTGAGCCAAACCAGCTAGGGCCTGTTTAAATTTGTTAACACAGTGTTTCTCCAACGTTTTTGAATGTGCAATCCTCTTAAGTGGCTGCAAAAATAGTTAAAGAGTCTGAAGCCAAAGGGCCCAGGGTATTCCCGTTATTTTGTGTGTCATGTGCCATTCTCCACGTCCCCTCCTCCCTTTTCCTAGACAGAAGTCCCTAGGCGGTTCTGTGTTTTCACTTAGGAACTGGAGCGCTGGAGGATAAAGTGGGGATCCAGGCAGCTCGTTCCAATCCTGGAGGTCACTGCCTTGCCGTGACCCCATCCCAGCTACTTCCTGTCTCTGCCTTGGGGAGGGAACAGGAAGTGAAGAGCCTTGGAACATGCAGAAAAATTCCATCTTTGCCTCCACGAGAGTTTGTAGTTGTCACTGGAGACCTACCTGGAATGGTGCCAGCTGGAGCATTGGCACCCTCCCCAGGGCGGTACCTGGAACCAGGCGGAGGGTATGATGGGCCTCCCAGCTGCCTGGAGGCCCTGATTGTGACTGAAATAAAATTACAAAAGATCCCATGTGCTGTCAGATATTCCTGATTGTTCACATAGCTGGGATGTTTACTGCCCCCCCCCTCTTTCAGGCCCCAGCCCTTGGGTTGAGTAGGGAGCCAGAACACACAGCTTGTTTGTTTTAGTATCCAGGGCAGAGACCAAGGAGCCAGCTGGTGGAAGGGGTGGGGGTGTGCAGTTCTGCCCTGTTCTGCTCACAGCCTGACGGATGCCAAGCCAATAAGCAGGACAGAGCCACAGGGCGCCGGCATGTAGAGCCATTGCTTCAGAACGGACCCGCCAGCCCTCGCAGTAATGCAGCCTCTGTTTCTTGTCCAGGAAAAACAGTTTCATACTTTGGGAGGAAGATATGAAGAGTTTGGCTATCAAAACAGGGCCTCGCTCTTGGGCAAGCTGTCCACAGCTGTGTTTTGTCAGTGGCCTTCACTCTAAGCCTCCCGTGGGCCCACGGGGAGCCGCAGCTGATGAGCCTGTGGGGCAGCAGGAAACGGGCATTGTCCTGGGCTTGAATCCGTGCTTGGACAGCAGAGCCTCTGTGAAGCAGGGGCTGGGCTCCCTACCTCTCCTGGTTGTCGTGGAGGTTAGAGAACGGGAAATTCCTATCTCAGTGCCTACTGCTAGTACATGATGGGTATTTCAAATGTTGGTTCTCTTAGCTCCTGGTTCTTTACAAAGTTTATAGCCCCAGCCTGTTAGGCTCAGTGCACAGAGCCACAGCCTGTGGAGCCAAGGATCCGGGGTCTGATCAAGGGCACATACCTTGGTTGCAGGCTCCTCCCCGGCCCGAGCCCTGGTCAGGGCACATACAGGAGGCAACTAATCAATGTGTTTCTCTCACATTGATATTTCTCTCTGTTTTTCCCTCTCTCTCCCACTCTCTCTAAAAATCAATGGAAAAATATCCTCAGGTGAGGAGTGAAAAGGAAAAAAGTTTACATATAAAATAAGAAACCTTGGAAATCATATGGAAATATAAAGAAAAACTTTAAGTATAATTGCTCCAAGTAGAGCAATTGTTTTAACTTTTTTCTGTGCACGTAAATGTATTAAATATATAATTTTTTCAAAATTTGGGTGATGCTGTATATAGTTTCATATCCTGTGGGTTACTTAATAGCTTAAGCATTTTTTGTATCATTAAATATTCAAAATGTCATTTTAAAAAATATATATTTTATTGATTTTTTACCGAGAGGAAGGGAGAGGGATAGAGAGTTAGAAACATCGATGAGAGAGAAACATCGATCAGCTGCCTCTTGCACACCTCCTACTGGGGATGTGCCCACAACCAAGGTACATGCCCTTGACCGGAATCGAACCTGGGACCTTTTAGTCCGCAGGCTGACGCTCTATCCACTGAGCCAAACCGGTCAGGGCCAAAATGTCATTTTTAATAGCATATTATTTTAGTTGTATAATGCTCTATCATATGGGTATATCTTAAGTCATTTCCATATTATTCATTTTGTGTGCCCTTTTTCACAATTATGCACATCACAATGAGCATCCTTGTGCAGATATCATGGTACTTTTGTTTATTAGATTACTGGAAATGGGATTACAGTTTTAAATTCTTAATGCAAATTGTGCCCAATTGCCCTCTAGAAAGATTTTCTTACCCTCCTTTTTGCAGAAGAGGATAGCATTAAAATGCCTTGAAGGCTTTTAAGTTCAATGATGTTACTAGAACGGTACATGTAAACACTTAGAAAGTCATCTCACGTCTTAAGATTTACTAAGCTGTGTGGGCAAGGCTGAGCCTGGTTTCCTCCAGGAGCCTCAAGCTGGCTCACTTCTGTGCTGCCCACAGAAGGTGTTTGGGAGAGATAAGGTACCCAAGCTGGCTTTATCTCCTCGTCACAGAGGGAACCTGTCCACTCTTGGCGGATGCTGTGTCACCCATATTCCTTGAAGAGGGATCTATATGAATTCGAGTGGGGGAGCAGAAGCAAAGGGCTTGGAGTTTAGTTGTTGGTACAAGTTTGTGTTTTAGTAATGGGAAAATTCCTTACTATTCTAAAGTAAATTTGTCTGGTTTCTAGTAGAGATTGGCAGTTGCCTTATTTGTTTTTGTTTCTCAATACGCATATCAAAATGCTGCATGGCGTAGACCTAAGAAGGCAATTTATTTTTAGACTCTAAGGATGACCCCCATAGAGCTATGAAGATCTTCCATTAGGCTTGAAGGTACTGGGAGAAAGGAAGTTCCCTGGAGGTCAGTTAGTTTTTTGTCTCAGGATCTGTGAGAAAACTTGTACTTTTCCACAAGGAGACCGGCAGTGACCTACGTCCCTTTAGAGGAGAAAATCGGCCTCGCTGGCTTTGAAGGACCATCTCTCACTCCTGACTCAGACTCCCCTTTGTGGCAGGAAATAGGAGGTAAGTGGGCCTGCTTGTTCAAGAAAGGGGGTTTGCACCTGGGTTCTCTGTCTCAAGTCCACTCCCAGGGAGAGTTCACTCTACATTCTTGAAGTGGTCCTTCAGCAGGAGAAATGCTGGCGGTGCACATTTTGATGCTACCGCTAGTGAGTAGCTGTCAGTCTGTCACCTGCCTCGCACTCATAACCCTCCCGAACCGCAAGCTGTTTTGTCTTAGGTTCATGGCACTTCCCTGGGACATCCCACCGACACTGGTACAGAATGATTCTGCTTGCCCTTGGAAAATAGCGAACGAGACAGAAACTGTCCTACCCACATGGAACTCTCATTCTAAAGGAGAGAGACAGTAAGTAAATACCAGGTAGTGAAAGTGCTAAGAAGAAAATACCAGGTAGTGAAAGTGCTAAGAAGAAAATACCAGGTAGTGAAAGTGCTAAGAAAACAACAACAACTGGCTAACAGAGTTGGGGAGAAGTCAGACACAGGTCGTGGAAGGTGTCTATGGGTTGACACACATAAGCTGAGACCTGAGTGATGGAAAGGAGCCAGTCAGATGAAAGATCATGTGATGGGTGTTAGCTTGGTGCCCGAGGCACATCAAGGAGAGCATATGGCCAAAGGGAAGAAGAGGAGATGAGCTCAGGGAGGGAGACAGACCTTGGATCAGAAGTGACTTAGAGGTTAAAGTAAGAAGTTTGGGTTTTTATCTCAGTGTAATTAATGGGAGGCTATTGGAGTGCTTCCCTGGAAGGGAGTGATACGATCTGATACATACTTTTATTTTAATGTTTTTCTTATTGTTTAAAGTGTTACATATGTCCCCTGATGATACATACTTTTAAAAGCAACAGATGGAGCCCTTGCCGGTTTGGCTCAATGGGTAGAGCACCGGCCTGTGGACCAAAGGGTCCCGGGTTTGATTCCCGTCAAGGACACGTACCTTGGTTGTAGGCTCCTCCCTGGCCCCGACCCTGGTTAACAAAAAAACAAACAAATAAAATCAAAGATGGAGAATGGGGCAGGGATGAAAGCAGGAATATCAGTTAGGAAGCTCTTGCCAGCAGTGAGAGGTATTGATGAGCGGGACTGGGGTTTTCGGAAGACGGGCTTTGATGGTGTTCAGATCTATTAGACTCTATTAGCGATACCTCTTTAGCACAAGCACGTATAGGGACTAAGATAAACCTTTCTCCCACCAAAGCTTTCCCAAAGGAGAAATGTATATGTAACCATATATACACCCACAGATAGCATGTAGATGCACATATTTGGAAGGAAGAAAGGAAGAAAATAACGCGTAAGTTTATTTACAACGTAAGTGAATATCTGGAATACTTTATGAATTAAGACTCTTTCCTATAATAGACATGTTTTGTAACTATGTACTTAGGAAAAAAGATATGGTTTACTTGCTTTGGAGTCAACACAAGCCTTGGGGTTAGAGGTTACATTTCCTGAGAGAATAAGAGTCTTCAGTAAAAAAACCACTCATCAGAGAATACTTGCCTTTTAAATTATTGAAATTATGATGATGTTTTAACCATAAATGTTTATGAGAAAAACATTGATCCTGATCTGTGAGTATCTGCGTCTGTGAGAAGAGATCTATGAGATGTAATGGAGAACGGGGCCCAGTTGGATTCAGTGTGAATTGAGCCTTTTTAATTCACCAAGTTGTAATATTCTGTCTCCTTACAGGGAGCACAGAACGAACAAGGTAATTTTTAGTTGATGAGAGTGCATCCTCCCGCTGCAAGGCTCCGAGTCAGGATAGACATAATATACACCTGCCGTCCCTTTTAATCAAGGCAGTGGAAGTCTATACCTGTTATTATTCCATCTTTCACTGCTCATAGACTTTCTGGTTTCACAGACAGGATCAGCAGATAGGAATAGCAATGGATTCAGAGTTATCTTGGAAGTAACCTTAGGGAAATGCTCTGATGCATGGAATGAGGGAGGTAAGAAAAAGCATTATCACCTCCATTTCAGGGATGAGGAAATCGAGCAAGTCCACTCACACCCCAGTAACTGGAAGAGTCGGGCTTCCTACTGACAGGCACCGAAGCCCACGCTCTTCTGTACTGGACATCCGGGGAGCACTGAGCTTGGTCAGGCAGAGCCTACTTCACATTCGAGAATTCCGCCTCTAGTTATTTTTAATATATATATTTTTATTGATTTTCGAGAGGAAGGGAGAGAGAAAGAGAGACAAAAACATCAATGATGACAGAGAATCATTGATCAGCTGCTTCTTGCATGCCCCACACTGGGGATCAAGCCCGAAACCCAGGCATATGCCCTGACTGGGAATTGAACCTCAACCGCCTGATTCATAGGTCAATGCTCGACCACTGAGCCATGCTGGCCTGTCCATCTCTAGTTTTGATAAGGCACCTCCTACCCCACCTCAGTGGAGAGAACCACTTGCTAACCACTTGATGACAGCTTACCAATTTTATAAAAATGCTTCCAAAAGTAATAAAAAAAGTAAGTTAAATTCACAGCCAAAGATGAAGATTGTTATTTTGAGATTTCTTAAACTCTATTCTATACTTAACCAAATTTCGCTGCTTTGAACACTATGAATAAACACTCAGTAATTTACTCAGTAAAATAGTTATTAGCACCAACCACATATCAGGAATTTTGTTAGGCAAGGGATACTGCATGGGGCCTTTTTCATTTCTGAGTTTGTAGGAAGTGCAAAATGACCTAGCGCAAATAATACCTAATTATGAAATTTCGAGTTCCTGCCCTGATTCATTGCCCTCTACCTTGTGGGTCTCTGTGTGCCTTCCCAGAGCATTTATTTTGGCTTTGGCTAGAATTAATGAGAGGGAAAGACATATGGAATGCAGGTGCCAAAGGCTTAACGGCTTAACAGTTGGTCAAAGATGATCAAAGAAAAGGTGAGAAGATACAGAATGGCAGAGGCATGATGAGAAATGATGATGATCCAGGGAAAGGGAGAGAAAAGCACTATCCCTTAGTTTTGTTGAATAAAGAGTTGGCATATGAAGAACGTGAGGGAGGGTTAGATGGTTATATGTAGACGAGGGAGGAAATAGACATGATTGGGGGGGGGGAAGAGGAATAAACATGGGTTGTATGAGTATTCAAGGTATTTGCTCTTTCCCCAGAACAGTCTCTGGGTTGACCCTTGAAAATTAGTTAAATTAGGGATAAAGTCTCTTGCCCATTAGCTCTAATTCCTATGAACCTCCCATCTTTTTTTTTATTGGGATGAAATTCACATATTACACAATTAACCATTTCTAAAGTATACGCTTCAGTGACATTGGGTGCCTTCACAATGTTGGCAACTACCACCTCTTCCTAGTTTCACCTCCCCTTTGTTTTAATTACTGGTATTTGACTCTTATTCTTTCACCCAAACTCTTATTCCACCAAAGCCATCATCTCTGCTGGGACCCAGTCCCCAGAATGCCCTATTCTGATGCAAAAAGAAGGCAAACTAGCAAGACTTAGACTTGAGAGCAGGCAGGTCGCACTACTTAGCCCAGCAACCAACCCAGCCTTAGTGAGTTGAAGCTGGGGAGGAGGGAAGCGTGGAGGTGGTGAGGAGACAAAGCCTTCTCCCAACATGGGGGAGGCACCTTTTCGACAAAACCCACTCACTCACCTGATTATTCTGGGCAGGTTCCTAATGCCCGTGAGTACACTTCTCAGCTTTGTATGCACCACACTCTAGAGCAGCAGACTGATAACCCTTTCCTCCCAAGAGAGTACTTGTCACACCTAAGACCTCATGGCCCCTGTACATGATGGTATAATGGCATATTTATTCTTCTGTTCACAAGTTGCTTTAAAATGTACTTAAGATAGTTACTAAAGCCCTAGCCGGTTTTTCTCAGTGGTTAGAGCATTGGCCTTCGAACTGAAGGGTCCTGGGTTCGATTCAGGTCCAGGGCACATACCTCATATCTCGGTTGCTGGCTATTCCCCAGCCCAGGCCCTGGTTGGGACTCCTGCAGGAGGCAACCAATCAATGTGTTTCTCTCACATCCATGTTTCTCTCTGTCTTTCCCTCTCTCTTCCACTCTCTCTAAAATTCAATGGAAAAATATCCTCAGGTGAGGATTAAAAAAAAAAAGTTACTAAAAGCAAATAACGTCTCACTGATGGCCCAGCAGACGTAGTGCCATCTTCTTTAAGTCCCTGCTCAGTCAACAGCAATACTTCTAGAAGCTTCTACAGTGACCTCCAGACACAGTTAACTCTTATATTCCTCAGTATTTTCAATACCACTTTGAAGACCAATATCATAGACTTGTGATAATTATTCCTAGTTGGCCACCTTGTGAGATCCTTGGGGGCAAGGAATATGCTTTACTCATCTTTTCATTGTAACTCAGTGCCTGGTACTTGTACAGACAATGAAATCCTAGGGGGAGCGAGAAGGTTCTCCTCTAACCTCCATCACACACGCTGGATTTGCCCTCCCTGGAACCAGCTAGGAGGCCACAGCAACTTTGTTTTTTTGTCAGTCCTCACCCGAGGATATGTTTCCATTGATTTATAGAGAGTGGAAGGGAGGGGGAAAGACAGAGCCCAATGGAGGACTTGATGTTCTCTAAGTTTCTGTGAAAATAAGCAAACAGCCATCCTGTTTTGCTAACCCTGGTTCTCTAGGGAAATAACTTCCCTGTTCCCAGTAAAACAGAACTGCTCCCAGTGGTGTTAAAACAGGGAGGGGGGGGGAACCCACAAAAACTCGAAGGTAGCATTAACCACATTAGCACATCGTCACAAAAATGATCTTTTTTGGTGTGGGCAGATGGGGATCCCAGGAGGCCAGGGATGCATAAGTGAGACCGAGGAAGAGAGGCTGCCGGCAGAATCTCTCGGGGAGTCTGCGCAGGTGCCCAGGGTGCTGGGCAGCCCCTTTCCAGGGCTCAGACCATGCAGCCTCTAGCACTGTGGGCTAGAAAAAACAACAGAGTTCGATTATACCACGGTCTCCCTAAAAATGCCCGCACCCTAGAAACCAGAGCACTTTCCGCAGCGGGAGGTACCGGTGCAGTCAGTCCCGCGGAAGCTCAGGCCCCGGGAGATGGCGTCGGTCCTGGCACCGGGGCAGCCAGTTCTCACGCAGCCCGTTTCCTCCGCGCGGTGGGTGCCCCACGCCTTCCGTCTCCCCGATACCCAGCCTGGCGCTCCGGGTGGAGGCAAGAAAATGAGGGCACAGCTTCCGCTCGCCGCCGGTCTGGAGGGGTTGGTCCGAGCACAGCTCTGCCTCCTCACCTCCCAGTGCACGCACAGGTCCCCGGCGGCCACGGGGAGCCCCCTGCGGGCGCTCCGTGCACCGAACCCGGCGCCAATTGAACGCCCGTAGGCGGCCACGAAACCGGGAAGCCCCAGCGGAGGGACCTCCTCCCCAGCAGGGGGGCTGCCCGGGGCGCCCCGCCTCCCCGCGCGCGGCCCACTCTCGGGGGGTGTCACACCGGCCCGCGGTGATGTCACACTTGCAGGGCTGAGGTTTTCCAGCCGGACCCCCTCCCGCCACCGGGCACCTTCAGATCCTCGCGGGGTCGATGCGGAGGGGCGGGGAGCCCGGCCCCCGCCCGCGATCCACGCTGGCTCCCCACGGAGGCCCCCGCGGGAGCCACGGCGAGCTCCTCGCGCCGGCGCCCTAAGGCGTCCGGGTCCGCCGGCTCCCGGCACTTCCGCCTCCCGGCACTTCCGCCTCAGTAGGTGTCATGGCGCCGGCGGGTGCGGAGTTCCCGCGGGGCGGGGCCGGCCGGATGGGGCGGCCGCTCGGCGCTCGGCTCGTCGGGTCTGGCTAAGAGGCAGCAGCGGCGGCGGCGGCGGCGGCGGCGGAGCGAGGGG
>NW_005871149.1:817422-958609 GCF_000147115.1 Myotis lucifugus | reverse complement strand
CCGCATCGAGGTCTAAAGCTTTCTGTAAAACGTTTTTTAAAATCTACTAGCAAGTCACTTTACCCAGTAGTTATTCAGCGAGGGAGTTTGGATATTTACATGTAATGATCTCAGGGTTCTGTGCTATAATACTGGTATGATGAAGGATATCATGGACTGAAAGATACTTTTCCTGGTTTGAAGGAACAAAAAGGGCCACCCTTCAACTTGTGGTTGGAACTGGAGGCAGCCAAGCCAGTAAAGCATCTGATGATTAAGATGGTGAATAAGATCTTGTAAATATGCTGGCTCTGGTTGGTAAAAGGACTTTTGCTGGTGACATGTTCATGACTAGTTTACCCTCACTTTGGACATTGTCGTTTTATGGATTGCAGAGCAAGTCGATGGGTAACTTGAGATTCAAAACCAAACCAGAACTCCCTTCTAAAAGTAAAAAAGGATAGTCTCAAAATTCACAGTTCTCAGGAAAATGGAATTCTTTCATCCTGTGGTTTTGTTTTCATAAGCACAGCTCAGTGGTTGTGTTGGTAGAAACCAGCGAGCCAACCCTGCCTTGTAAACTTATGACACTTGGAACTTGTGCAACTTGTTGTTAGTTATATATTGTAACCGGTCCTTTTGTAATTTGAAGTAAATTGTAGACATGAACTTCCTGATCTGCCCTCTTATTTTCATTTTCACAACTGTATACAGTATCCATTACCTTTTTTTTTTAGTTTTTAAAAAGTTACAGTTATTAATTCCTCCCCAGTTTCTTTTTTATTATTTTTATTGATTTCAGAGAGGAAGGGAGTGGGGGAGAGAGATAGAAACATCAATGATGAGAGAAAATCATTGATTGGCTGCCTCTTGCATGCCCCATACTGGGGATTGAGCCGGCAACCCGGGCATCTGCCCTGACTGGGAATTGAACCATGACCTCCTGGTTCATATATAGGTCAACGCTCAACCAGTGAGCCACGCAGGCTGGGCCCTCCACAGTTTCTTCCCTTACATTTCATGTTATTCTGGACACAAGTCATCAAAATCATTTTCCTTCCAGTAGCACTTCAACAGTCACTGATTTGCTTTTGATTCCTTTTCTGTTCCGAATCTGCAGCTCTCTAAATGCCTAATGTATTTTTGTAGAGCATAATTTGGCACTTAAAGAAATTTACATCCTGTTTTTATATTTTTCTCTTTCTTTTTGGTGTGTCATATCACCAAAGCACATTTCTAAGCTCTTGGGAGGTAGGGAAAGTTATGTGTATTTCTTTTGGATTCTTTAAGGACACCTGGTACAGTGCTTTCCCAGAGAGCTTAAGGAAAAAGAACCAGGAGGCCTGAGTTCTTTGCCAGCCTCGCTACTCATTAACTCTGTGTAACTAGGGCTTTCTTGGGTCTCCCTTTTCTCATCTTGGAATTAGGGAGTTTTAGAAAGCATATAAGGTCTGTTTTAGCTGTAAGAATCCCTGTCCTTTTTTTTTTTTTTTTGCCAGTGTCTTCTCCAATGCAATACGTTTTTTATTCAGATTTTCTCCTTACTCTAAACAGTTCTTCATTTTTCCATGGCCCCTGGCACACTGGCAATAGTCATCTCATTCATCTGAAAGAGCTCTTTCCACCTTCGGCCTCCCAAACGGTTGTTACCTTGCCTGGGTCCTGTTTTCCTTAGGCCTTTGCCTGCTTATCTAAACGGGGTCCCCTTTTAGTGTCTGTTTCAGATTGAGCTGTGCTTTAGTTTGACATTCTCCTTATACCGTTTTCTTTAAACTGTACAGGCCCGTAGACTGTCCTGTGCACGTACTGAGATAGCACTTTTACCAAACACAAAAAGTACCTGCTTTCTTTTTTTTTTGTTACTATAGATCCGTCATTCCAAACCCTAAGAGAGCTCCTGGAATTTAGGAAACAATATCCTACCTACAAGGAAAGCCCCCTCAGCCAGTTTACCGAAAAGTTACAGAATTGGTTTAAATGGCTGGAAATTGTATAGATTTGTAGAGTTCCTTTGTCAGCTCACAGCACCTATTTCACACCCTGTTTTTGTGTACTAGTTGGGGAACTGGCTTGTTTCACATGGTTCCATATGAAGGAAGTGCTACAGGAAAGGGGGTGGGGAGCTTTGATTCAAATGATGTCCTTAGGGTTTCAAGCTTATTTTTTCCTTCAGTATCATTATATTTAGAAAACTGATTACATATATATGTGTATATATATATATATATAATTTTTTTCTTGTAGACACGAGACTCTAATTTCTATTTTTCATCATGTATTTCTCTAATTTAGTCAAAATGACTTCTGAAATCTTATGTTTATATATATATATATGGAGAAGTAACGTGATCTCTCTATAGTCATTCATTCTAGCAAACTTTTTACACATACAAGGTGCCAATCATTGTGGTAGATGCTGATGATTAAAAAAAGGGGGGGGGGCACTTACTCTTCTGTTGAGATTTGCCCATGACACTTGCAGTTTAGAAGTCAACTTTTAAATAAATAATTACAAATAGTCATATTTAGAATAAAATCCAGAGCGGCCCACAAGTCACTAGCCCTTGTCTCCTCTCTGGGTCCTGTTTCTACTGTTTTCTCTCCTGTTCCTTTCCATCCATACTGGTCTCTTCTTCAAGGAGGCCAAGAATATGTCTTGGCACTAACTCTTCTTTTTCACTTTCAGTGGCACCTTCTTGTCTGTTCGGTCTCAGTGTAAGTGCCACCACCTTATAAGGGCTTCCTTGGCCACCAAACCCAGGGTATCTCTCCTTGCACCTTCACTATCATGTCATTGTGTTTTGTTTTCATAACATTTATCACTAGCTGCTATTTTGTGTGTGTGTATGTGTGTGTATGTATGTATGTGTCTGTCTCCTCAATAGAAAGTAGACTCCAGGAGGTAAGGGATCTTATCCATCTGGAACACCTCATCCCCAGTGGCTAGACCAGTGCCAGGCAGATAGACATGCTTGTTAATAAATGAAATGAGTAAGTACAAGTGCAGTATGTAGTAGTGAAGGATGCTATGGGAGCCTTTACCAGCAAAGCTACCCTCGTATGAAGTGGTCTGGGGAAGGCTTTCCTGAGTATGTTTGTCAGCATAAGGTAGACTAAACAACATTCTAGCTGAAGGGAAATAGTTTTTCTCTCATGTAGCAGCCTGAATGTTCCAGGTTGCAGTGATCACTCCTGGTGGGGAGGTGGCTTCGCTCTCCATGACCATTCAGGGACCCATGTTCTTTCCATCTCGTTGCTCTGCCATCCTTGGGTGTGGTTTCATGGTGGAAGCTGAGTCTCCATGAGTTCCTGCTGGTGGAGTGGGAAAGGAACACGAAAGCCTCCCCCACACATCACTTCCTATTAGAGAGAGGGACTGGGAACCATAGTCTAGTCTAGGATGAAAGAGAAAGGAAGTTTCGGTCCCAAGCAACACCCTGTACCACACTGAAAAAGGGAGCTGTGAGGGGAGATAAAAAGGATAAGTAGAAGTTAGAAAAAAGGAGGCTGAGGGGGAAATGAAGTTCAGAGAGGGGACATGATGTGTGAAGGAACTAGGGCAGGAGAAGGCAAGGCCTTCTCTAGGAACACAGAGAAACGTGGTACTTGGAAGAGAGAACCTGGGGAAAGGGTGGATGAGACGAGGCTACAAAACTAATCCGGGTCCAGATCTTACAAGAACTGGGGGTCCCAGCTATAAACCTTTATTGGAACGTTTTAAGTGGGGGACAGATATGCATTTTTGTAAGGTGAAGAGTGAATTGGGAGAAGGAGGCATAAAAAGGGGGCCTTGAGAGTTCAGATTGGGGGAGACAGGTTAGACTATTGAATTGTGCAGTAGGGGTAGAGAAAAAAGGGTGGAGTAGAGAGATGGTGTTCTGGTGAAACAGTTTTCTTGCCAAACTTGTCTTGCTTTTTTTTTTTACAGAACATGTATTCTTGTTTACCTTCTTTAATGATGTGAATGCTCTTTATATATCGTGTGCTGGAGAATATGTACATCTGTGTACATGTCAGCTGAGGACAAGTGCTAGAGGAAGAAACAATATACTGTTTTTAGGTTATTTAGATCACCAAGTGTTAAATTATATCAAAGAGGCAAAGATGACACTAAGTGAAAGCAGTAGGAATATGTTATTGGTATGTCAGGGAAAAGATGGGAGTTACTGAAAACTAAAGGCAAAGTAATTACCTTGGTTGTCATACCCAGTTGTTCTATTCCTAGTTATAATATTTGAATTTTTTTTTACTATTTATTTATTTATATTGGTTTCAGAGAGGAAGGGAGGAGAGAGAGAAACATCAGTGATGAGAGAGAATCATTGATCGGCTGCCTCCTGCACACCTCCCACTGGGGATCCAGCCTGCAACCCGGGCATGCGCCCCTAACTGGAATTGAACCCGGGACCCTTCAGTCCTCAGGCCGACACTCTATCCGCTGAGCCAAACCGACTGGGGCTAATATTTGAATTTTTTAAAAATATATTTATATTGATTTCAGAGAGGAAGGGAAAGGGAGAGAGAGAGAGAGAAACATCAATGATGAGAGAGAATAATTGATTGGCTGCCTCCTGCACACCCCCTACTGGGGACTGACCTTGCAACTCTGCATGTGCCCTTGACCAGAACCGAACCTGGGGCCCTTCAGTCTGCAGGCTGGTCTGTCCACTGAGCCAAACCGGCGAGGGCTTAATTCTTTATAGTAAGATTCTCCATATGAAGTGACCTGAGTGTGGGGCACCCAGCAAATGATGAGTAGATGTGACCATGGCAGGGAGTGGGGTAACTTTCCTGGTTTTGAAAGCCTTGGATTCTAGCAAGACTCATTTCTCGTTTTAGTAGTAAGTACAAAAATACCAGTAGCTTTTTGCTTTTTCGTTCTAGTTGGGGATTAACGCAGTGGGCAAATTTGTCATCACGTTTAGATGGTTAAATCCTTGGAAAGTCAGGTTCGAAATGAAAAGACTAGTTTGTTGCTGGAGTCGAAGTGCCACATTTTCAGGAAGTCAGAGAAATAACGTCTAGTTTATTGGGAGCCGTTCTCCTCTGAATTGAAAATATTTGTGCTGTAGTTAAGTTTTGGAGGGTTTTCAACTGTGCAGGGGGTCAGTGCCCTCAGCCCCCCCTGCATTGTTCAAGGGTCAGCTGTAATTTCCTTAACAGAGTCGGCTGATACATGATAGGTTTCCCACAGTATGAAGTCTGTTCCATGTTTTTGTTTGGGAGGTCTCAGCCTAGGTAGAACATTGCCTGCCCATTTGCAAAGGCAAATTTCGTGGAACATGGTACCTTTATCCTGTGTCTACAAATGGCTGTTTTCCCGCTGAATTTCAGAGTGTTACATCAATAAGAGTGTTGATTTTTGTAGGCATCTTTGGTTCTGTCTTTTCTTCTCTCCTTGTGCTCGTTGAGGTCAGCATGAGTCTCAGCCACACTGTTAGTCCTGGTGCCACGATTCTGACGTAAGCGTACCATCCACCCTGGCTGTGGGGAAGGCCCGTGAAATTCTGGTTGTTCTTTTCCTGCGGGGGAACTTAAATTTGTCTCACTGAGTGAGAATTATATTCATTTATATACTTGAACTTTCTGAAACATTTTCTAGAACTGGTGCCTTGTGCAGTGCTGAATTTGAAGATTGAAGCCATCAGCATCTGCTATTTTGTTTATTGGGTGAAGAGTTGTCAGTAACATTACTCTGGTGAATGCAATATTTTTAAAAAGTGTCTAGTATGAACATGCTTTTAAGAATTTGCTATTACATTTTATGAATTGTTTTCAGTATTATTTTAAGGCCTCCTATTCCCAGACATAGCTACAGATTGCAGTTTGTGTATTCTAATTCTTTTACTAAATTCTTGTAGTAGCTCAACAGATATACAGTGAAAAGCAAATTTCGCAGATTTTCTCCATTTCTTGCTCAATTTTATGATGACAAATATTTTTGCATATATTTTAATAGGTACATTTTGTACAGGCCCTGGTACGGATTTTTCTGTTACTATAATTTGGTATTATGTCAGCGATATAGGTAGAACAAGTTGATTTGTAAATTTATAGCCTTGGAGTTAAATTGCACTGACTCTAGCCTTTAATTTACACTTTTTTCGCTTCAAGATTCATATAAATTATGGAAACTCTTGTTTGAAGTACATCCAGACCACATTTTTAGAAACTGAAGGCTGAGGGTTTGTTCGTTCCAGCTGTCTAGTCCAGTGCAGATGGTTTTCAGTTGCATTCAGGCACGAAGAAATGTACACACTGCTTTTTTATGTTCTGTAACATCCTTTGTCACGCTTCCTTCCTTTCTAGTTGTGTGTGTTTATTCTCTTATGACTAGTAAAATTATACTGTGTGTCCTGGAGTGGAGACTTCCCCCATTCTTCTAGGACTGCACAACTAAAACGGAGGGACATTAAAAAACGAAACCAGCGTCGACAATCCTGCAGTTTAATATGAATGGTAGGGAGTAGCTATGCCTTTGGTAGGCAGGGGTTGCATCACCCAACAAATACTGAGTGTCTGTCAATTGCCAGAGTCTGTGGTAGGTTCTGGCAATATAAGCGAAGCACAAGACAGTCATGGTACCTGCCCTCATGGAACTGATACTGTAGCTGGGAATGTAGTAAATAATCTCAAGTTGTAAGGGAGGAACAGGGTGCTCTGGGAGTTTATGGAATGCGGCGGGGCAGTGGTGGTGGTGATTGTCGCGGGTGTGTGTGTGTGAACAGTTTTCCCAGCAGAGTATCTATGTTGAATCAGAGAGCCTTCTGAAAACTGAAAGAAGGGTGGTATGGCTGGAGTGGAGGATTCAAGGCGGGAGACTTTGGAAGTCACAGCAGCAGAGTTTGGGAGAGCTTTAGGGCAGGTTGAGGATTTTGGACTTTATCCCCAAAGCAGGGGAAACCTGGGAGGCAGGAGGAGAGAGAGGACTTTGCATCATCCTGATGACTTTCTTTCTCAAAAAAGAAAGAGCAGTCTTTCAATTTGCATAGGACTCCCTCCCAACCTCAAACCTCCCATTCAAGATTCAAGATTAGTTTGGAGGCTACTGGAAGTTCCAGTGAACTAGAATAGTTCCAACTGGTAGAGAAAAACGGCTGATTGGAGATACACTTGGGAGGCAGAATGGAAGATTTGGTTATAGATTAGATGTGGGGGGATAAGGGAGAGGAATGAGTCAGGGTAACAACAGTGAGAGAGTCCCAGGCACTATTACATGTATCAAATCTTTAGATTCTCACAATAACCCCACCAGGTTGATATTGCTGCCAGTATTTTAAAGATGAAGAAGCAGACTCATGGTCTCCCTGGTTTTTGCCCTGAGGTGCTGGGTGTATGGTGGTGTCTCATAACTGAGATAGAAAACTGAGGTGGGTGGAGGCTCCTTAGTTTAATTTTGGACATGTTGAATTGGAGGTGTCTGTAAGTTAATCCAAGTTGCAGTGTAGAGTGGTTAGGTTATTTAGAAATAAGAATTTGGGGGCCTTGGAGGGGTAGCTCAGTGGGTTAGTAAGTAAACAAAAAAGGTTTATCCTTCTATAACAGGAAACATATTTTGGAAAATGTAGCAAATAAAACCCAGCCAGATATGTTTCCTGGTGGCTTTTCCAAACGAGAAGTTGTGACCTGAGGGCCTGACTCTTCCTCTCTCCGCGCAGGTATGGCATCACAGCTGCAGTTTTCCCCCCCATCAGTGTCGTCGAGTGCCTTCTGCAGTGCGAAGAAACTGAAAATAGAGCCCTCCGGCTGGGATGTTTCTGGACAGAGCAACAACGACAAATACTATCCCCACAGCAAAACCCTCCCCGCCACACAAGGGCAAGCCAACTCCTCTCACCAGGTCGCAAACTTCAACATCCCTGCCTATGACCAGGGCCTTCTCCTCCCCGCCCCTGCCGTGGAGCACATCGTCGTAACAGCGGCTGACAGCTCAGCCAGCGCCGCTACCTCCACCTTCCAGAGCAGCCAGACCCTGACGCACAGGAGCAACGTTTCTTTGCTTGAGCCATATCAAAAATGTGGACTGAAAAGAAAAAGTGAGGAGGTCGACAGCAACGGTAGCGTGCAGATCATAGAAGAACATCCCCCTCTCATGCTGCAAAACAGGACTGTGGTGGGTGCTGCTGCCACGACCACCACGGTGACCACGAAGAGTAGCAGTTCCAGCGGAGAAGGGGATTACCAGCTGGTCCAGCATGAGATCCTTTGCTCGATGACCAACAGCTATGAAGTCCTGGAGTTCCTCGGCCGGGGAACGTTTGGGCAGGTGGCGAAGTGCTGGAAGCGGAGCACCAAGGAAATTGTGGCTATTAAGATCTTGAAGAACCACCCCTCCTATGCCAGACAAGGACAGATCGAAGTGAGCATCCTTTCCCGCCTCAGCAGTGAAAATGCTGATGAGTATAATTTTGTCCGTTCTTACGAGTGCTTTCAGCACAAGAATCACACCTGCCTTGTGTTTGAGATGCTGGAGCAGAACTTATATGATTTCCTAAAGCAGAACAAGTTCAGTCCACTGCCACTCAAGTACATCAGACCCATCCTGCAGCAGGTGGCCACCGCCCTGATGAAGCTCAAGAGCCTGGGTCTGATTCACGCCGACCTGAAGCCAGAAAACATAATGCTGGTCGATCCAGTGCGCCAGCCCTACCGGGTGAAGGTCATTGACTTCGGTTCTGCTAGTCACGTGTCCAAGGCCGTGTGCTCAACCTACTTACAGTCACGCTACTACAGGCAAGTGGCCAATGCTAAAAAGCTTGTGTCAGACTCGAGATCTGTCTTTATAGTTAATATATATTACATAAGGCTACATAGAACAAGGAATGTATTTACAGATTCCAAGGTAGAAACAGGATCATGTTTTAGGTTAAGTGCGTGGTATTCCTGTAAGCAACATTATTGTATATCTGAAATCTTTTTTAACACTAAAAAAATTAATTGTCTGATTCTGAAGCTTGTTCCTAGTTGAATTATATAGTTGGCCCTTGAACAACATGGCAGTTAGGGGGAACCCGCATATAACTTTTGACTCCCCCAAAACTTAACCCTTTGCACTCTGCTGTCCCCTCTCAGGGGACATCGGAATTCTAGCATATCACTCGGATGTCCCCTCTCAGGGGACATTGCAGTTTATTAGTGATTACGGGGAATTGAGTTATTTCAACGCAACTTTTTGAGACATGCATGTTTCCCTGAAGTTTTATCTTGAAATGGCACAAGAAATTAAATCAAAATATCGTAAAATTACTAAGATATATACAAGAAATGTCAGCGGGTTTTGTGTCGGATTAAACAATAAACTACATATTCCCGATGTGGGACAAAGAAAACGGGACTGCATTGTGTGTTCTAACAGGAAAACACCTGGTGGCAGGCGTCAAACCACTTATTACTGTCAAACATGCACTAATCAGCCTGCAATGCATATTGGGGAGTGTTACAAAACTTATCATACTGTACAAAATTATAAACAATAAAATATTGTTTTTTTTGCAAATATACATTCCTCGATGTCACCCAATTCATATAAGTCCAATATCATTATAATACGTTACTTGGTTCCAAAATTATACTAAATAATACGAGGGTCTGTAAATGCACGTTTCTGCTGCAAAGTAGCGTCGAGTAGCTGGTAGCCAATATCCAGAATGGTTCGGAGTGCAAAGGGTTAAGTTGTTCTCCAGTATCTGTAGGAGATTACTTCCGGGACCTTGCAGATATCAAAATTCACAGATGCCCCTGAATAATATCCCACTGTATGTACATACCATATTTTGTTTATCCACTCATTTGGTGGTAGACATTTGTTTATTTTTACATTTTTGGCTATTATGAATAATGCTGTGATGAACATTGGTATTCAGTTGCTTAAGTGTCTGTTTTCAGTTCTTTTGGGTATAGAGCTGGAAGTAGAATGCCTGGGTCATATGGTAGTTCTATGTTGAACTCTTTGAGAAGCCACCAAACTGTGTTCCACAGCTGCTGCACTATTTTGCATTCCCACCAGAAGTGCATGAGGATTCTAATTTCTCCACATCCTCACCAACAGTTGTTATTTTCTGTGGTTTTTGTTTGTTTGTTTTTGATAACAGTCATCCTTGTATGCATGAAATGATACCTCATTGTCGTTTTGATTTGCATTTCCCAAATGATTAGTGATGTTGAACATCTTTTCATGTACTTGTTGGCCATCTGTATGTCTTCTTTGGAGAAATGTCTGTTCAAGTCCTTTGTTCATTTTTTAATTTGGGTTGCTTTTTGTTGAGTTGTAAGAGTTCTTTATATATTCTGGGTATTAATCCCTTATCAGATAATATGATTTGCAGGGTTTTTTTTATCTCCCATCCAGGGGGGTGATTTTTCAGTTTTTTTGCACAAAATTTTAAAACTGTGATGAAGTCCAATTTGTCTGTTTTTTCTTTTGTTGCTTGTACTTTTGGTATCACATCCAAGAAATCATTGCCAAACCAATGTTATGAAGCTTTTCTCCTGTGTTTTATTATAAGAGTTTTATAGTTGTAGCTCTTATATTTAGATCTTTGATCCATTTTGAGTTAATTTTTGTATGTGGTGTAAAGTAAGGGTCCGATTTCATTCTTTTGCATGTGGATATTCAATTTTCCCAGCACCATTTGCTGAAGAGACTATCTTTTCTCCATTGGATGGTCTTGACACTCTTATCAGAATCCTTCAACTGTATATATGAGGGTTTATTTCTGGGCTCTCTGTTCTTTTCCATTGGCCTCTATGTCTGTCTTTATGCCAGTACCACACTGTTTTGATTACTTGTAGCTTTGTAATAGGTTCTGAAATCAGGAAGTAGGAGACCTCCAGCTTTATTCTCTTTCAAGATTGTTCGGTTATCTCAAGGAATCTCTCAAGATCTTTATGAATTTTAGGATGCTTTTTCTCTTTCTGCAAAAAAACCTCATTGACTTTTGATAGGTATTGCACTGAATCTGTAAGTCACTTTGGTTAGTATTGACACTTTAACAATATTGTCTTCCAGTCCACTCTCACCTATTTTTTTTATAGTTCTATAAAACTATGGTATTTCTTATTTGAGTGAGAAAAAGAAATTCCTAGAGTCTTTGATTTCTAGTTTCATGTTGCTCTAGGCAACTTGACTAATTTTGAGACTCTCATCTCCATTTATTTACTCATGACTTGGGAGAGTTAGGTTCCAATTATTTTTGCTTCTGATATTCTCCTTTGAGCAATCCTACCACCACCCACACGTACACATGTGTACAGCACATTCACAGGTGCACTGAAGAGTTCAGTTCTGTGTCTTATTTTGGGCACTGGGGAAGTAAGAAGGAGAACACAGCTGAGGGGTGAGGGCTTTCTTGACCTTTCATCTTGTCAGTGCCTGCAGGTGTTTAACCGTTTATCTGCCCTGTCAAAGACAAGGACAAAGTCTGAAGGCCTTTTAAGATTGAAAAAGAGCAGTTGAGATAAAAATTATTCATGAAATAATTGTGTAGTTTTCTTTTTTGCTTTTAAATATATTATTATTGATTTCAGAAAGGAAGGGAGAAGGAGAGAGAGATAGAAACATCAATGATGAGACTCATTGATCGGCTGCCTCCTGCACAGCCCCCTACTGGGGATCGAGCCTAACCCGGCCATGTGCCCTTGACCGGAATTGAATCCAGGACTCTTCAGTCCGCACGCCGATGCTCTATCCACTGAGCCAAACCGGCTAGGGCAATGAAATAATTTTTTATGGAATTTTCTCATAAAAGGTAAAGGAGATGTGAGGGATTAAACATTTCTGGCTATTTAGCTTTCTCTAGTATGACATTTAAATAATTTTTAGTCTTATGTTGCTGGTCTTTGCCCCTTTTCTTCTCCTTTTAATTTAAGCTGTCATTTGAGTAATTTGGTGGTTTTGTTTTTATAGAAAATATGATTTGCAGAATTTTAAATCCACTGGTAATTACTCTTCAACAAAGTCCTGTAAATCCGTGGCATTTAGTTATTGACTATGTGAGTAATTTTAAATGGAGCTAAGTTTATCTCTTAAAAACAGGAGTTCACTCTGTATATGACTAATGCTTGTGCATTCTGAGGTTCAATATCCAGGTCTCGACTGTGTTTAGGATTTAACGTGAACGTTCTGTTGTGTCACAGGAATACTTGATACTGAGCCTGAGCACATGGAATAGCCACTCAGGCATTCCTTCTCCGTCATGTGTTTTACCCCACAGTGACTTCATGTTGCTTTGTTGCCTTATTAGAGTCCATTAGATCCTCACCCTCTTTTCAGAAAACCTCCGTGAACTTTGGCCAGTGAAGCATTCTGCCTCCCAGGCTACCTTCCTCAAGCCCTCCTTTTTCGTTTACATTGCTTCGTCTTGCTGATAGCATGCCAAACTATTATCCGTTGACATACATTTTTTGCCACCATGTTGTCTGTTGGCCACGGCTTGGCTAAATAACTCAGGCAGTGGAAATAATATACTTTATTTCCTGCCCACTGTGAATGTAGGCCAATCGCAAGAACAGTTGCTGTCTTTGGCGGTTGAGTTTTATGCACAAAGGTTTCCATGCTTATAAGCTCAATGCTTTCACATTCTGAACCAACCAGCCGGCCTTCATTGAAAACCGAGATCACTTTATTTGTTCTGTATGGAAGGACAAGGTCTACAGAAGGAAAGGGTATTTTCACTTTGTCCTAGACAAACAAACAATCCGGTCTTATCTGACAGTGAAACTGCAGCTTAATCTAAGCCACAGATGCAGGAAGTTTGCCTTTATGTAACATCTCTGATCTAGGAAGGTTGATGCCTCTGCAATGGACAGGAAGAAACAAGTGTGTTCATGAAAATGAGCAGAGGATGACTGCTGTTGATTCTCACCTCAGCTTGCTCTCGGATCAGGTGAAAAACAGCTTTACGACCTTAGAGGATTCTTCAGTTTAAAGAAGTTTGAAATTGGGAAATCAAAAGGCAGGCATTGCTATTTCTGCCACCTGGTTTTAGTCACTAGGGCCCGCTTAGTATTTGTTCTGTAAGGATGGGATGGATCTTCAAAGAGGAGACCACCATGTCCGAAGTGCAATTAGCGCCATTTTTGTGCTAAAGTGAATACTGCCAGTTTTGTTTTTCCCCCCTCTTGCCTGTGCTTTAATAGGTAATCTTTTTTACTGCCCAGCTGTTAGAACATCAGAGCTGGAAAGCGATCTAGGAGAGTAATTATCTAACTCAGCCTCCTTATTTCACAGATGAAGTAGAACCGGAATTTCAGAGTCTAGATAAACGTTTATATTAAGGGATTGAGAAATACTGGAGGCCAAGGGGCAAGATGATACAGTAATGAAAATATTAGCAAGAATTATCATCGGAATTCAGAGTTGAAAACATTCAGTCTTTAGAGAGGAACATGCTCTAAATGATTTCCTTTCTGTTCAGTGTCTAGGTAAGTCTAACATTTCTAGGAGTAATGATAGTGAAAAGTGCTTCAGTAGACTGAACAGCCTTCTTTTTATTTTATTTTGACTGCTTTCATTTTTTTTTTCTTTTGATACCTTTTTGTATGGTAGATGGTAGAGCTTACTGTTTTGAGTGAGCTTGAAATCCTTAGCTGCTTTTATTACTCCAGAGGCAGGGTGAGACCAAACGAAAAACTGATTCTAGCCAATTCCAAAGGTTTGGGGTTTTTTTGTTGTAAGTTTAATAGGGTTTAAGGGCTGGAATTAGTGTTTCTCTGAAAGCTAAAGTTTTATCACATATTACTGCTCCCTTTTTAAAGAAGTAAGTTATTGGGTGCTGGCCTCTCCCTGTGACCTACCCTTTGGCGTTTAAAATGTCCTCCTGTTATAGTGGGAATGGCAGAATCAATCCGTGCTCTCCAGCTGATGCTTAGGAATGCTCTAAGCCCAGTTTTTACGTGGGCACAAAGCCATTTGCATGCTCCCTGCCAGCTATTTTTGGCACTGTCACGAACTTGGAAATTAATGATTCTACTCACTGAAAGTAAAATTTTGTTCCTTTTCAATTTTAGAAAAGCTTTTATGTTTCTGGGTCCTCATACCCTCAAACTTGTGCTGCCTTAAAACATGCCATAGTGGTTGGGATTTAATTGCACTCACTCTGAAATTCCATCAGTCATGTGGCTCTAGCCACCTGCAACAGGAATGGCACTGCTGATGGTTGTTTCTTTGGCTAACAAAACCACAGTTCATTCACATCAAATAGCACAGAAACGGTCTATTAATGGCTCCACCCATAGCTGTCACATAGGATAAGTCTTGACAGGCCTGGGTCTTTCGCTCTTTCTCTGCAAGATCAGGAAAGCTTCTAGACTCGATAGAGCCCTCTAATTTACCCTGTTTTCTTAGAAAATAACTTGGGGAGGATATTCTTATTTAGGGAAATATCTTGATACCCTCCCCCACTCAATCTCTGCCCCTCGCCCCCTCCACACACACCGAGGAAGCTCACATGACTTGAAAGTACAGTTGGGGAAATGTGGGCGCTCCACAAGGAGACACCGTCTGTTCGATGCTTCCCAATGGAAAGATCTGCTTTTCCATTTTTATCCTCTAAAAGGAGGGGTCTGGATCTGGGGTCCTTACAGATTCAAATGTCATGACTTGTAAGAAGGAAAGGGAGTTGTTTGGAGAAGGTGCTAAAGTGTTTAAGAGCTCAGACCTTGGCTCAAGCCTGCCATCACCCAGACCTTGTGTGGTCTTGGGCACCTACCCTCTCAGTGCCCAGTTCTTCCCATCTGTAAAGTGCAAATGATACTTTATTACATAGAAGCCAAGATACCTTGCTTATAAGGTGAAACATTATTTAGGTGCCAATGAGAAAGTAAAAGCACTGCCATTAAACTAAAATACACCATGGTTTGCAAGAATTTTCTTAGTTTCAGAGATGTTAAAATGTAAAAGAAATTGCATCTTAGAATTGATGGCTTAAAAGTAGTAATACGTTCATAGGATTGTTGTAAGGATTATAATGACCACATTTATAAAGAACTTGGAATAGTGCATGGCACACAGTAAGCACTATGTAAGTGTCACCTATTAGTATTATTGATAATAGTGTTACCTATTATTATCATTCCTGTTCTGAACCCATTTATTGATCTCTTAAGTTTCGACACACTTTGCAAAATGCCATGGTATACCACCATGCCAAAAAGATTTTTATAGATAGGTATGTACTTAACTTTTACTTAGTTAGACACAGTATAATATACTCAACTCCATAGCTAGACTGTCAGAATTCAAATTCTAGCTCTGTCACTTATGTGATTTTGGGCAAATTACTTAATAATTTGCCTCGGTTTCCTCCTCTATAATTGAGGATACACCATTTTCCTTGGATGTGTTCATATATACAAGCTCTAAGTATATGGGATTGCCTTAGTCTTCTCTTTAAGGCTCCTCGTTTCTCACTTGGAGCATTAATGGAAATGAAAAGAATTCAAAGTTTAAAAATAATGATCATATAATATTAATAGTTATTATTATATCTAACACTTATACAGTACTTTATATGTGCTGAGTACAAGAGCTTACTGTCCAAGACCTTTGATACTTACTATTATTAATTGCTTATTTAAACCTTATAACACCCTATGCAGTGGGTACCTCTTCATTTTATGAATCTTCATTTTATGAATGAAGAACCTGAGGCACAGAGAGATTAAGTAATTGTCTGCAGCTACGAAATAAATGAATTGAGGCTCTGAACCCGGGTAGGCTGTCAGCCATTGTATCTCTATAGGACGCATTTCTGTCCCACACAGGGATTTATTGACCAAGCCATTTAATTGGTTTTTCCATAATTAAAAAGGTACTAAGTAAAAAGAATAATTCCCCGATTCCTTATTTACGATTTCAAAATTCAGAAAGCTCTAAAAACTAAAAATCTTTTCCTGAGTTTGGTATAAACTCATTGATTGGAAAGATCTGACTTGAACCAGTGTAAGGCAATTGGAAGTCTTTGTTTAGCTGACTTAGTATGACTACTCATATGTTTTGTTGCAGAAACATTAATGTGTTTGATTCTGAGCACTTTCCTAAACTCCTCTGGGATTATTATGCAATATATAGTATAGTCATCGTAGTACCTTTCTGAAATTAAAGAAATTCTGAATTACAAAACACATGTGGCTCCAAGAAGTTCAAATGACGGATTTTATACCAAAGATCGTTTTCAGTTTCATTAAATCAGTGTATCTTTCGTTGATACTAAAACAGAACTTAGTCAACACCGTTCACTTTCCCAAATAACGTGTATTTTTTTATCAACTATTTTTGTTGTTGCTAGAGCCCCTGAAATTATTCTTGGATTGCCATTTTGTGAAGCTATTGATATGTGGTCCTTGGGCTGTGTGATAGCTGAGCTGTTCCTGGGATGGCCTCTTTATCCTGGTGCTTCGGAATACGATCAGGTAAGAGTGTGTATTAAATTTTTTAACGAATAGAATTTTCTCCACCTGCTTCTTAGTCTGAAGTTACGTTTGCAATTCTTCAATGAAAAGGGAATTTTATTTTATGTTATGTTAGACTGGTACTTTCCCAGATCTGTAATGATTTATTAGAGTATTCACTTTGGTTAACAAAGGCATCTTGTGAAATAAGACATGAAAGCAAAGTAAGGATGAGGAATTGAGATTTTAAGAATGAATTTTGGCTCATTCACACCTGTTACTTCCTCTCATACACGACACACACTGAAATGCTTGCTCTCGGCATGCTGAAACACTTTGGGCCCCAGAGGCTGGGATGTAGAGGGGGTCTCTGTAAGATTGGCTTTAGGAGGGCAATCAGAGGACTTGAAAAGTGTTGCAATAAATGACCTGTCTCAAACAGACAAGCTTTAGAAGATATGCTACATTTCCTAAAGAGCTGGTGCTGAGGGCAACAGTTTTGCCATGGAAATAAATTGTAAATTCTAATTTTTTGTTTTTTAAAAAAAGTGGTCTAACCATTTATGCTTTAATCTCCTTAAGGGCATTGACTGTTTCATTCCACCAGTGTATCATCAGCTGCTACATGTGTCTTAAACATAGTAGGTACACAAGGTGTAGAAAAGGGGGGTTGTTTTTGTTTTAGTTTTCTATTTTTTTTTTTTTGAGAAGTAAATGGTTATCTGGAATTGAAAGGCAAAAAGAGCAAAACAGTCCTTTTCCTATTCAGCCTAGAATTTTGACTCCTTGATATATTTGAGTATATGTAACATTTACCAACTTCTAAAAATTTG
Source organism: Myotis lucifugus (assembly GCF_000147115.1). Classification (NCBI taxonomy): domain Eukaryota; kingdom Metazoa; phylum Chordata; class Mammalia; order Chiroptera; family Vespertilionidae; genus Myotis; species Myotis lucifugus. Next base: position 941,408 of record NW_005871149.1, on the reverse strand, counting down.
ACTCTTTGGACATGCCTTTGAATGAAACATAACAAATGAGTTACTCATGTCATAAATAACCTGTTACATTGTGCTTTGGAATTTTTTTTATCTTCTACCTTGAGAGGAGCAAGTCAGCGTCCTTATTTTTTTAAAATTAATTTAAATTCTTTACTGTTAAAAGCATCTTCCTTATTGTACAACAACAAAGTATTGGGAGATTAAATGATACAAAACCATAGCTGGTTTAACTAAGCTTTTGATTCTCCTTTTTGGGTTTTAGACCTTTTTGAGACTCTGATGAAGCTATGGATCTTCTCAGAAAAGTATGCTCACCATGTCTTGTGTACAAATTTAGGGGACTTATGGACCTCTGCTTCAGAAACCTTGCTCTGAGCAATTACAGCCGCCAAAGTGCCATTCCTAGCCCAACTGTTTACTGGCATCCCTTCAGCCTTAGTCAACAGATTGCCATTGTGAAATTTCCTAGGAAGTGGAACCAAATATAATTAAATTTAGAAGCTAAGGTACAGCTGGGGCTTTCCTTGAAAAAAAAAATGATCTGGTAGTTTGGATAATTTTTGTTGGGTGCATAAATGTGAAACTGTGGTAGGAAGGAGGAAAACCACAGTTGGTTGAACCAAGCTGAATAAGTAGGATGCTGCTGTTATAGAGCAGGAAAGGGGTGGGGGGGACAGTTTATCTTGCATCTCTGGTTGTACGAAAGATTCCTCTGGCAGCACGAAAGCTTCCTCTGGCAGCATCCTTATTCTTACAGCTGACTTTTTAAAAAAAATAAGTTTATTGAGATATAACCCACATATCACATAATTCAGCCATTTAAAGGGCACAGTTCAATGGTTTCAGTATGTTCACAGGGTTGTGAACCATCACAACAGTTCTAGAACATTTTAATCACTATTAGCAGCCAATCCTCATTCTCCCCCAGTCCCTGCCCTAGGCCCTTGTTGGTGAAGAACTCCCAAAACTTAGGCTCATCAGTTTCAGATTTGGCAGTTGATCTGAAGAAATGACATGTCGCCTTGTCCAGATGCCTAAGAACTGTATTAGCAGGAAAAACTTACGGACACAGGCAAAGCAGCTGCTCCCAGTGGTGACGGGCCAGGAAGAAACCATACCACCTCCAGGACAGGGCCCTTTTCAAAGGAGGTTAACTAATAACAAAACAATATGGTGGGTAGTCACATAGACCACCGAGAGAACAATACATCCCTAAGTTAAAAGATCACATCAGGCAGTTATTACACTCTATACATTCATCAACCTCTCTCCTGGGGCCTGGCATTTACCTTGGGGTGGCATTCTGGCTTTCTGGATAGTCAGCCAAGCCTGAGGTTGTAGAGAGTTCAACATTTCCCAGATGCCTTTGCTGTGAGAGCCATATTACATCTCTGAAGTGAGTTCCCCTATATTAACCACTAATCTACTGTCTCTAGTTATGCTTATTCTAGTATATCATATTCATCACAAAATATGGTCTTTTGTGACAGGCTTCTTTTACTTAGCATAATGGTTTCTATCCATGCTGTAGCATATATCAGAACTTTATTTCTTTTTATGGCTGAATAATATTCCCTTCTGTGTGTGTGTGTGTGTGTGTGTGTGTGTGTGTGTGTATGTATTTTGGCCTTTGTGAATAATGGTGCTGTGAGCATTGGTGTACAAGTGTTTTAGTCAAATGTGTAGTCTCTAGATATTAGTGGCTTTGAATTTGTTGGAAACATTAGAATTATTTAAAATAACAAATGACAAATACTTTCTGTTTACATAGATAGGGAGCTTTTGTTGTTGCTTTATCTTAAGCTATGTGAAAAGTAGTATCTGGATAATATTAACATTTTTAAATGTTTTAATTCCATAAGTGCATCACTGTAGAAAAATAAAAAAGATACAGTAAGCCAAGAGACAAAAATTTGAACCTCCAATAGTTCTACCCCTCAGAGGTAACCTTTTTAAGTTTTGGTTATATTTTGCCTTTTTTAAATATATGTATAAAATTTGTTAATTTTCATCATGTGTTTATTGAGTACCAACTTTGTGTCAGGTACTCCAAGCACTGGGGATGCCATGCTGAATAAAACATAGTCCTTGCCTGGAGGCTATAGTTTGGTATGGGAAACAGACATGAAGTAAATAAGCATACCAATAATTATATACTACAATTAAGATAAATTCTGTAAAGAGAAAAAATGTAGTTTGCTATGTGTGTGTGCACGCACGAGTGTATCTTCTGACCATTTATGCCCTCATGCCTCTTGAATATACTTCTTTTTCTCCACTGCTACTCTCTAGTCCAGGCTGTCTTACTCATGTACCTGGGCTACCAGGCCATCTCCTGTTATTTATTCCGGCCTCCCTTCAGTCTACTTTCCAGAGAGATTTCTTTCAAAACACAAATTTGATCATTCCACTCCCCGGCTCTTCAGTGGCCTCCCATCACTTTTAGAATAAAGGGCTAAGTCCTTAATATGACCTCTGAGCCCCTGCCTGGGTTGTCCTGGCCCTTCCGGTCTTTCTCTCTCGATTGATCTTATGCTGTTTCTTCTTGATTTTCATACTTTAGTCCTCTTGGCATCATTTCAGCACTGCTTCCTTCCACACAGGCCCTTGCACATACTGTTCTCAGTCCGAAGCTTTCCCACCAGCCATCCATTTCATCCGGTCAAAGTCTAGTCATTTATCAGCTCGAGTGCCACTTCCTCAAGGAGCTTTCCTCAGCAGTCCCCAGTCTAGGTCAGGTTCCTTTTTTAAGTATTTTTATGGAAGCCTACTTATTCTGATTTGAATTATGCATTCACCGTCTGTCTTCCTCACTAGACTGCAAGGTCTATGAGAGCAGGAACCATATCTATTTTTAAAATCACCACTGCCAGGCGCAATAAATACTTATTGGAAGTATGAATGAATATATGCTATATATAGTTATGTTCCAAGTAAAAATTTATGGACATAGAGGAAGATATATATAGTATTTCATAAAATCTACAACACCACTGATTAAAAGATGCACCATTTTTCTGTACCTCTGAGAAAAAATGCTGCCAATTAAACCATGACAGTATCAGCGCTAAGACATACCCTGATTTCAAAGATGTGCATGTGAAAAAATATGTCTCTTAGAACCAGTGAAATGTAGTAATTTAAGAGAAAAAAAGATTATATTTAATTTGTAATCTGCTTTTTCTATTTAGTATATTGCAAACTATACATGTTAACAAATATAGGTCTCCCCTATCATTTTAAATGTCTGCATAGTATTTCATTGTACAGATTTTACTCTGTTTTTATAAAAATACTTTACCTCTTACATGCAAAAGAAGTTTCTATTTAAACTTTTTTATTCACATTTAAAAAGTTTTCTATTTTGCTAATGCTGTGTTTGGGTTTTCACAGTTTGGAGTAATTTCCTGCTAAGATTGTCTCAGGATAGATAAGCATACCAGATTTTGCCTGTAGGTCATAGTTGGCTTACCTGTGCTTTATACTCTTAAAAATTGGTGAGGACCCTAAAGAGCTCTATTTATATAGCGAATACTGAATTAGTATTTAAAACTGAAGATGGGGGGCGGGGGAGGAGGGATAGATAGGAAGTAAGATTTATTTCCTTGCTTACAAGTTTTTCTCTAATTTTATCTTAAGTATAGCCATTCATATATGAAGATGGGGTGGTGAAAAGAATTGCCTCTCGCCCTAGCCAGTTTGGCTCAGTGGATAGAGCGTCGGCCTGCAGACTGAAGGGTCCCAGGCTCGATTCTGGCCAAGGGCACGTGCCCCGGTTGCGGGCTCGATCCCCAGTAGGGGGCATGCAGGAGGCAGCCGATCAATGATTCTCTCTCATCGTTGATGTTTCTATTTCTCTCTCCCTCTCCCTTCCTTTCTGAAATCAATAAAGAAATATATTTTTTTAAAGAAGAAAGAGTTCCTAAATACAAAATTTCTAAAAGAATTGTCTCTTGTATTGCTCTTAGTAGTAGGGAGAGAAGCAAATTGCCTCTTCTATCGCTTTCCTGGATTGGGAGAAACAACCAGAAGTGTGAACAGTTAAGTTGGGAAATTCATAAAACAAACATATACAAGTACACATTTCATTAGCCATCAGAGCAATGACATCATCACCCATCACCTCTGGAAATTTCTGCTGTACACCCATGAAAAGAGAATGAAAAGGCAAATAACTTCTTAGTATTATTATGAAAATAATTTTTTACTTCACACCCTCCCTCCCCCGAAAGGGTCTTGGGGTCAGACCCTATGGGAGTCCCCAGATCACATTTGAGAATTGGTGGCCTAGTCCGTAGTAGGTGTTTAAAAAATGTTGAATGTATGAACACAGTACTTACAGAAAAGCTAAATTAAGTGCTTGAGTTTATGGTACAAGAAATAAGCTCTGTGACAAGTTAGTGTCGGGGGCAGTTGACCAGGAGCTAGAGTAGCCAAGGAAGAAAGAGGTTTATAGAAATTTTTCCTAATCAGTTTAATTTGATAGTGTATCAAAAAACAAAACCAAACAATCCTTGGTAATCCATGAAGTATAATTTCTTGAAAACCATTCTGTTCTGTCCTAAAAAATATTTCCTAAAGTTTTCTGAACTTTGTACCAGAACTTTACAAAAAAGCAAGAGATTACACACAAAATTTTTGAAACAGGTTTCCTTGTAAATCACAGATATAGTAACAAGGAAGTTTCTGAATACATGTTTGAGAATTACTTCTGAGTGCGTTAGCTTATATATTTGTCTTTATAAATAGATTTCATTTTTATCAACGAGTTAATTTCTTTGCAATAGCTTTCTTTTTTGCCTAGGGCTAATAATGTTTTAGTGTAAAAGTTCTTTAAAATCTTCCTTTTCATCCCAAATCAATGTTTTGATGGTTTTGATGTTTCAGATTCGCTACATTTCACAAACACAAGGTCTGCCAGCTGAATATCTTCTCAGTGCCGGGACCAAAACGACCAGGTTTTTCAACAGAGATCCTAATTTGGGGTACCCACTGTGGAGGCTTAAGGTCAGTCTCCCTGGCTATACTACCCATACCTGTACTTCTCACTCTTAACTTCAGATTCAAAGTTTATTTTTACTTTAATTTTTAAGGTTACATCACTTTTTCTGGTTGGTTATCAAAGTTTATTCTTCAGGTGGAGGAGGAAAAAGGGGTGAATATACGTTGCAGAGGGAATACTTTGAAAAATTATTTTATTCCCTTCCCTTAATTAAAAAACAAAACTTTAAATGCTAGTTCCGTTGGCGAGGTTATTTTGACTATTTGAACCAGCAGCTGAGAAAGGGAGAGTATGTACTCACCATTAAGTCTTATAAAACTAGAGTAATTAATAATGACTTTTTTTAGAGGATTCTCAATAAATATGACAAAACAACATAATTTCCTAACTGACCGCAGTAAGTCCTTCTATATTTTCTTTAAACAAATACCTGCTTTTTACATCAGAGCCTGTTCCTTTAACTTGAGAGATTCCTGAATAATTTGATTAACCCTGTGACTCTCTACCTGGGTCTTTGAATAGTTAGCATTTGAAATAGCATCTCGTGTGAAGGTAGCTGTAAGAGAAAAGTGGTAATGCCCCATCTTATCTGACATTCTTCAGGAACTGGGCTACATCGTTGCTTGCACATTTACTTTGTGGAAAAGGTGGCTTCATATCAAGGCCACATCTCTGCACTGGGAGATTTTCTAGTTGCAAATTACTTTCATGGTTGTCATCTCTGGTTGGCAAGGTGACGACACTTGTTTCTTTGAATTCTGGCTTTTAATAGAATAAAATGTGGAAATAATATAAGGATGGAATTTTTAAAAAAATCTGTATTTTATAGACACCTGAAGAACATGAATTGGAAACTGGAATCAAATCAAAAGAAGCTCGAAAGTACATTTTTAATTGTTTAGATGACATGGCTCAGGTGAGTATAGTATCTTTCAGAAAGCCAGACATTTATGTATCTGTTCAGAGATATACTTCTGTTGGTTATATTAAAGGCTGAATCAATCTGTTATCTTCCAGTATATGTCTTTATTTTTCGCAGAAAAAAAATGCATTGATATTTTGCCATGTAATAAATAACATTTGAATCCTAACAAAGGATGCTTTTATATATTTCTTCCTTGGTTTTGTTAAACTGGTTTTACTACATGTCAGCATTTTTTTTAAAGATATTTTATTGATTTTTAGAGAGAGAGAGAAAGAGAAACATCGATGTGAGAGTGAAACATCGATCAGCTGCCTCCTGCACACCCCTCCCCCTCCCCCCACCCCCCCCACCAGGGATCGAGCCCAAAACCCAGGCATGTGCCCTGACTGGGAATCAAACCGGCAACCTTTCGGTGAATGGACAATGCCCAAACGACTGAGTGACACCAGCCAGGGCATTGTCAGTATTTTGATACATTGTTTGTGAAAGTTTTTTTCTTGTCCATATTCTCTACTAAATAAATACAGGATGTCCCCCAAGAAATGTATACACACTTTGAATAATTAATAATTCCAATGGGTTAAATCTGAAAAGAAAAAAACATCAAGTGAGCTGTCAGCTGTTAAAGTCTGTATACATTTTTTGGGGGACACCCTATACTTATTAAGAGCTACTTATTATGTCCCAAACTCTAGTTAAACACTTTATACTTATGTCATTTAATCTTTTTAACAATAGAAACTTATATTTAAGTAATACTAGTCATTTTTGCTTAACTTGTTTGATTCAGATTTTGAATGAACAGAAAATTAGTTAGCTTTATTCTACTAACATACTCTACTGAATTGAAGGTTTTATTTAGAATAAGAAGAGCTTCCACCTGTGAAAGTGATTAGTCTAATAAAAATAATTTCCTCAAAATTTTTTGAGTACTGTATATGGTTTGGAGAGAAAGCAGATAATTGGTGGCAGTATTAAAGATTAAGTAACGAAGTATAATATTTCTTAATTTTCCTGGGAAGGTGAACATGTCCACAGACTTAGAAGGAACAGACATGTTGGCAGAGAAGGCGGATCGCAGAGAATACATTGATCTGTTAAAAAAAATGCTAACAATCGATGCAGATAAGAGAATTACTCCTCTGAAAACTCTTAACCATCAATTTGTAACAATGACTCACCTTCTGGATTTTCCACATAGCAATCAGTGAGTATGGTATGGTTTGGGGGATTTTACCATGATGTGCTCATCTGTTGTGTTACCATTTAATAGGTAAATGGAAATATCACGTGAGCAGCAGCTTTGGAGCTTACGTATTTGGCTTACTGAAGCTTTTCTTTCTCATTGAAAAATTATGCAATTAAAAATCAGATATGTATGTTTCCCTATGGTTATAAAAACTCTTATTCATTTGATCTGAAAATACTTGGGGGGAGTGGGAACGTTGATCCATATTCATCTTGAGTTATTTTGATCTGTTTAAATCTCAGCATTCATTTCAATGAACCTTTCATCTCTTTTTTTAGTGTTAAGTCTTGTTTTCAGAACATGGAGATCTGCAAGCGGAGGGTTCACATGTATGATACAGTGAGTCAGATCAAGAGTCCCTTCACGACACACGTTGCCCCAAATACAAGCACAAACCTAACCATGAGCTTCAGCAATCAGCTTAATACAGTGCACAATCAGGTAAATGATTTTGGAAACTCAAACTTAAGTGGGATAGAAACTGGTAAGAATACAGGTCGAAGTAAAGAAATCAGTCTTGGCTTTGGTGGTCTTATTTCTTAAGAATTTTCTATTTGGCAGAAGTGATGCTAGACAGAGTAGACTGATAATACCTACCAGTCATGTGCTGACAGAAGTTAAATATAAAGACCTTACCTGTGCCCTCAGACTTAGCATCGTCAAATAAATGCAGCCTGGCTATTGTACTCCTTACTGCTGTTAGTTGTACTGACTTCAGCCAGATGACTCTGTTAGAAGGATTTTATATGTCTCGTTACATGTATTGAAGGGTGTTTCCAATAACTTTTTATATGCTGAACTGGAGTCCCAGAACTTACTCATCTATTCAGTGGAAGATTGTACCCTTTGACCATTACCCACTCTCCCCTTCCTGTCCCTGCTCTACCCTAGCAACCACCAATCTACTGTCTGCTTCTATGAGTTCAGTTGGGTCCCTCCAATAATTTAAGAGTGGTTTTGCATGTAAGCTTCCTGCTTTCTTAGCTAGGTCTATTTTTAAATGAGATTTGGTGGAATCCAGCAACTTTTTGCATAGAAAGAGGAGATAGGGGTTTATATAACCTCAACCAGTACAGGACCATTTTTTATGCTTTTTTTTTTTTTTATCCTCACGGGAGTATATATTTATTGATTTTAGAGAGGGAGGAAGGGGGAGAGAGAGAGAGAAAGAGACATCGATCAGTTGCCTCCCATACACACCCCTACCAGGGATCAAACCCAGAACCTAGGTATGTGCCCCGATGGCGAGTCAAACCCGAAACCTTTTGGTGCATAGGACGATGCTCCAATCAACTGAACCACCAGGCCAGAGCCCATTTTTAAAAAAATATATTTTATTGATTTTTTACAGAAGGAAAGGAGAGGGATAGAGAGTTAGAAACATCGATGAGAAAGAAACATCGATCAGCTGCCTCCTGCACACTCCCCACTGGAGATGTGCCCGCAACCAAGGTACATGCCCTTGACCGGAATCGAACCTGGGACCCTTGAGTCCGCAGGCCAATGCTCTATCTACTGAGCCAAACCGGTTAGGGCCAGAGCCCATTTTTTATTCTTTGTGTTCTTATTCAACCTTATAACATGTCTGAAATATAGAGACTGGGAAAATTTCTTAAGCAGAGATTTCTTTAGAAGACAGCATTACACTTTAACACTTGAAGTTTTTCTGGATCGATTCCCTGTGTATAAAAATATTGTTCTCTCTGTACCAGTGTACAACTCTGATCCTTTTGTTTCTAGGCCAGTGTTTTAGCTTCCAGCTCGACCGCAGCAGCTGCTACTCTATCTCTGGCTAACTCGGATGTCTCACTGCTGAACTACCAGTCGGCTCTGTACCCCTCGTCTGCAGCACCAGTGCCTGGAGTGGCCCAGCAGGGCGTTTCCTTGCAGCCTGGAACCACCCAGATTTGTACGCAGACAGATCCATTCCAACAAACCTTTATAGTATGTCCACCTGCTTTTCAAAGTAAGTGGGGAACGCCTGTTCATACGGTCTTATGTCAGACTTACCTGCTTTGGGCAGGTCCCTCTTAGTTTTGGTCTTTGACAAGTTTTAACTATCTCCGGTTATGAAGATAACGAAAGTTAACAAAGTGGATTTACCCTTTTTTATTTTTATCTAATTGGGTACTATCTGACACATGACAGGAGTCCACTTAATGTTTCCTTATTTGAATTGCCTGATTCAGTTTTCTTGCCCATTGAGGCCTAATATCAATGTCATATATCTTGTTACAAGCCTGTATCTCAATATGCAGAATATATAATCTTGAAAAAATTTGTTGTAAACACAGTTGCTATATATTGAATTTTATTTCCTCTATCATTCCATATAAAATAGAAGGTAATTTCATTATAAAGTATAAAAATCATGTTTAGGAACATGGAAACCTCTTAAGTTACATTTAGAAATAAAGATGTTTATTTATTGCATTGGAAAATTCTCCAAGCTGAGGTGCTTGTATGGGGAAGGCATTAAGATTATCTGCTTCAGCTCATGAATCCTATTGTTCCTACAAACTCCTTCAACAGAGGAACAGAATAGCTGAAGACTCTAATCCCTAGGTGTTGCAATAAGATTGTAATTTTTCACATTCCCATCCTTTCTCATTTTCTCCTTGTTGTTCAGTCTGTTCAGTTCCTTTTTTCTGAAATATGGGAAATGTGTGCTTATTGACCTAGCGAACTATTTAAAAGGTAAAATTTTAAAAAATATTTTTTAGCCTCACCTGAGGATATTTTTTCCATTGGGCTTTTTTTTTTTTTTTTTAGAGAGAGTGGAGGGGAGGAAGGAGGGGGAGAGAGAGAAACATCGATGTGAGAGAGACACATAGATTGGTTGCCTCCCACACCTGCCCTGACTGGGGCTGGGGATGAGCCTGCAACTGAGGCACGTGCCCTTGACCAGAAATCGAACCTAGGACCCTTCATTCCACGGGCTGACGCTCTAACCACTTAGCCAAACCGGCCAGGACCAAAAGGTTAGGGTTTTTTAAGGATGTTTCCTGAGGACACACAGTGACTTTCCCATTAGAAAGTCAATGTCGGTACCCTGTGGGAATAAGCCAGGATTCAGGCTTCTCATAGCACTTTCCATAGGAGCAGGTAGCACTTTTATCTTTTTACTTCAGTTACTTATTGACCGTGACTTTTTTGTTTGTTTGGTTTCTGACAGAGTCGGAGCAAGCAGAAGGAAAAGAGGGGCTAGGGGAGACTGAGAGATTCCCGGGAGGAGAGGAGAGCGATAGTGATGTAAACTGGGGAGAAACCCCAGGGAAAGCGGAGGAGCAGATTCAAAACCCGTAAATGCACATTTAGCCTCACTTACCCAATTGTTCCCTGCGCGTGCTTCGCAATAGTACATTCTGTCCTTTGGGTTGTTATATGCTGAGTGGTTCCGCTACTGAATTTAGCAAATAACCACTCCCCGCCCCCTCACCTTTTCCAGGTTGAGTTTCATTGGAACAACTTTCCAATGTGGGACTCCCAGCTTTTTTGCTTCTTCTCACATAATAGTTAAGAGATGAGGTACGCGACCTTTTTAGTTCCTTTAACAAAACAAAATGTCAACTGAAGAGGTACAGGGCTAAAGCAGTATAACCAACTCTTGATATAATTAAGAAAGTATAAGCTCTGGAGAAATTTTCCCCAGTTGGGAAGTCTAAATCACCCGAGGAGTAGGTAGAGCACATTTTAAAATTTCCAAATGAACGGGAGTTTTTAAATTAAGGTAGTGGTGATGATGAAAGCTGAAATATATTACCACATGCCAGTTAGTATTCTGAATGCTTTTCCATGTCCTAATTCATTCTCACCAACAACTCTAGGAGGTGGGTAACATCATGCCCAATTTATAGATGAGAAAGTTGATCATGATTCCCTCAGCTGCCCAATTTTTTCTAACTAGTCAGTGGTAGAACCACAGTTTGAACCCAGGTGGTGGGTTCATAGCTTATGTGTTTTACGGTATTACTCTATACAACCTCTCAGTATTTAAACTCAAATAGCTGTAGAGAGATGTCAGTTGATTTGCCAACCACAGCCATGTGCTGGTTTCTGCCGGGCAGTTCTCTTTATTCCAGGCTGTCTACTTTTCCTTCACCATCTGCTCTTTTGCAAGATGCCTATACTCAGAGGAGAAATGGACCTTCAGGATTAGATAGTTCTACTCTTCTTTCCAGACTTCCATGGTTTTTATTTAAAGGGCTGTGTTCCACAAAAATAAAACACAAAATAAAGTTTTAATCCTCTTTAGTTCAGGGAAGAACCTTCCAAAAGTATTGCCTTTTATTAACTTCTTTGTTTCCACTTGAGTTTCCTGAAACTAGCTTGACTGCTGTGGCTTAGCCTAAGTTACTATTGCAATACCTAGAATCACATTTGTAGGTCAGTACTATAAATACTACTTTCTATACTACTCTAGTGGACCAAAATAGATGCACATTTTGCTCAGTGGAAACTTTTATTCTGCAGTTTTTGTCCCCTTTTACTTCATCATCCTGGGACACATAAATGATCTTCTGTAGTGACCATTTCTTCCTGAGTTTTGCCTCCTTACTGTGTACTAATTTGTAGGAGGCTATTACAATAACATTGTTTTGTCATTAGGCGTGTGTCCTTTTAAAAAAGTTATTAGAGTGTTTTAATTACGATTTTTGCTAGTCCCTCTTACATTGCATGTTGTGTTTATGTTTCTCTCTATGACAGTTTGTTACTAAATTAGTTGGAAATTACTGAAATGAAATCCAACGACAACTTGCTGTAAGCAGCAGTATTAGAGTTTATGAGTTATGCTCATTGGCTACCTCCATAGTAATATTGAGAGAAATTAATTGGTGATAGCTTAAAAAATACCACTGATGGAGGATCTAATTAAAGTGTTTGCATTCTTACTTAACAAATCTGAAGGCATGAATGAGCTAGAGGCCTAACAGAAACCTAAGTTCCCTCCACTGATAGTTTTGAGAGGGTAGGTTTAAAAAAAAGCTGTGACGGCTCTCTCTCAACTCGGCAAAGGGAGACCATCTTGAGCCCCTCTTTTCCCCAGAATGAGATACTCCTGTTTGTAGGAAACATTGATTCAGCATTTGTGCCGGAGCATAATGAATAGAAAGATCAGTGAGACATGGTTTTAAAGGCAGCTCAAAGTTCTTGATTTTCCTAGCTGTCCAAGCTACAAAAGGGCCTTGTTAGAAATCTGTCAGATTTCTAAAAGAGTAGAAAAAAGCGTTTCTGTAAACCCACAGGTCTACCTTTTAAGTATTTTTATCTTGGGCATAATTTAATTCACACATTGGTTAAAGAAAAAATATTGGACTAATTTGTGAACTAGGTGGTTGTTTTGAGGAGTGGAGTAAAATGTCCCCCTAAAATACTCTGAACAAAAGGTTAATTTACTTGATAAATTATTGAGCTTTTCATAATATTTTTCTTATCTAATTTAATCTAAAGTTATAATTATATTTTATTTAAGTCTATGCTTTTTAATTGATTACATTTTAAGCACATGTTTTTTTCCCCCCCTAGTGGATGTGATTTACTAAGTGAAAGGTTTTTTTGTTTCTGCCTATACTGTTTGTTAATGAGAATGGGATGGGTGTTGTGCTTTAAGTTTTGTAGGATAAAAGATATTTCAGAATTCCCTTAAATCAGCCTTCCGTGTATCAGACATCTTTTCATTAATCCCACCTGAAGGGACCATGTCTCCCTTTCCTTAACACCCCAGACTTCCATGAAACTACTTTGTCTTAAGTGTCTAGAACTAAAACTTAAGTGGCAGGTTATTCGAACAGAAAAGCTAAAAACAAACACCCCCTACACCCCTAGTAAGCAAACAGTAGCCCCAGACCTAGCAAAGCAGTTGAACTGTGATGCTGTTTTCCGCAGCTGGACTACAGGCCACGACAAAGCATTCTGGGTTCCCTGTGAGGATGGATAACGCTGTGCCGATCGTCCCCCAGGCGCCAGCGGCTCAGCCACTGCAGATCCCGTCGGGAGTGCTCACGCAGGTAAGAGCCAGCTGCGTGTATCTGTGTCGCTGAAGCGCTGTTGAGAATCGGGTATTTTGTCCTACAAAACGGTGTTTGCTTTGAGTGTAAGATCTTCCTTGGCCATGATTCAGTGGACTTGAAGCGAAACATCTACAATGGAACAGTGTACTCATCCCACCTCTGCCAACATCTGCCTTAGACTTGCAGGGACAGATGGCCAGACTTGGAGAAATTGTCTTTTGAGTAAATATACTCTCATTCTGTGAGAGGAAGTTAATTTCTTACGTGGGCGCTTTTAGAGGTCAGTCCATGTGTAACAACATTGTGAGTCTAAAAATGAAAGGCTCCCCTTTTGCTCCCTGGCGTCCCCTTTGGTCCCTCTTGCAGGATTTCACCACAGTTGAGAGGCTGGGTGTATGAGACGCCTCTTCAAGCATCACATGCCTTTATTCCCTGTGCCTCGCTGGCCTGTAGAGAGCTTTGAGTCTTTGTACCTGCCCCGGAACTCACAGCTAAGAGGTCAAGAAAATCATCGAGTATTCGTACAAGCGACAATAGTATATATACTTTCCATTCTGTGTGTAAATGTTTATGGCCTGTGACACATGGGCAATTCTGAAATCCCAGCCCCCTAATTTGCGAGCAGGACTTCCTAACACCCGCCTTTTGAACTGAGTTTGGTAGAACTGACCCTCTGAATCTGGCCCAAGAAGGATGCCTATACTTTTTTTGCTTTAGGCCATTGACCTTTGACCCAGTGGGCCCCTGCTGTGCAGAGTTTGAAGGGGAAAGTTGTGTTTGGTACGTGCGTTCCAGGTGATAGGAAATGAATTACTGCTTATTGTTGGTAATAACTTGGGGGGAATGAGAGCCCTGCTGAATCCAGATAACCTGCCTCCGTGTTTGTTTCACTCACCTGCCTAATCTACGTTTCAGGGAAGCTGTACACCACTAATGGTAGCAACTCTCCACCCTCAAGTAGCCACCATCACACCGCAGTATGCGGTGCCCTTTACTCTGAGCTGCGCAGCCGGCCGGCCGGCGCTGGTTGAACAGACCGCTGCTGTACTGGTAATTCCCTCACTTGATTGTTACTAACGGAGTTTTTGTTTTCTTTGGTTTCTTTCTTTTTTATTTTTTTCGTTTTTGTTCTGTTTTCTCATTTTTTCAAAAACATGTTCAACTTGGTCTTTGCAGAGGGCATGGAAGCATGTGCCATCTTGTGGCTGTGTTCTCGCTGCATCTTCAATGTCTCATTGTTTTCCTCCCCATTTGCTGAGATGCCGTTTGACTTTGGGGTGCCGTGTGGCTCTGTCTGGAGCCAGGCCCTGACTCTTTGCCAGCCTAGTGTGGGAAAGGCTCTTGGTGTAGCTCAGAAGAGCCCAGCACCGTCTGTCTTCTGCCCAATCTTTGACCTCTGCTGCTTGAGAGGGAAGAAATGGCCGTTAGTGTGGCTCTGCTGCAGGCACCCAGGTGGCCAAAATCTGAACTGCTTGCAAGTTAGCGTCCTTCTTTATTTGCTGTTTTAAGCTTCTAAAACTTCTGTGCTGTAGACATGTTTAAGATGCTCTCAATTTATTGCTTCATCTGTTGCTATTAACTTTCCTCTTTTTGCCACTCACGATCAGTAGCAGTTTATATCTTCCATTGAAAGATATTGCCTTAGAATCACTGTAGATCGTATTTGTTGATTGAAATAAAGGTGAACTCATTTTTAGGGGTTTATGGATAAATTATTTTACAAAGAAGTCTTTATACAAAGGTGAAAATATGGATCAAAAATTTTATGCAGATACAAGATTTGTTACTAAGAATTCTGAGGAAAACTTATTAAATACAGCTGTGAATGTAGTAGTAGGGGGCTTAGAGAGAGGAAGAACATACAAACAGCACTTTGAGGAGTATTTCAGGATTTGTAACTTTAAGAGTGTTTTTTTTTCTGTGTTGTTTGGGAGAGTTAGGATTATTTATTGGACGTCCATCATTTCATTACTTTGAAATTTAAAAGCAGGCAAGCACTTAAAACTTACCTGATACCAGGAGTCCCAATACTTCTGCAGTCCTTCAGAGAGGCTTTCAAGTTCTCTTGTTTCTCAAGGACTCGTCTGAGTGAAAGCACTTCCAAAAACATACTTTGGTTGTTGGAATTTGTTTGGTTTTCAGTTTAAAAAGCCCTTTATCGCCTCCAGATAAATTATATCATAAGCATAACACCTAAGTGCAAGGAAGTCAGATATATTTCCAACTGGACTGATCCAAGCCACTGGTCTGGATTGCTCACCTGTAGGGTCTGCGTTGGGAAGGTAGTTGGCATTTCTCCTCTCCGCTTCTCTTAAGTTCGCACTGGCCGTTTGCTAAGCTTCGCTTATTTTTGTTCTTCTTCTGTCAAAACAGTTTCGTCGCTTGGAACGCCAGATTTCTGCCTCGCGTTGGAATGTTATTTCTTGCTTTGTATTAAACTACATGCTTTGTCTCGTGCAGGTGTTGGCTTATGGAAAGACGCATGGTGTGACTTAACATACTTCTCTTATTTTTTTGTTTTGTTTTAAATTCTGCTTATGGTAGCAAACATGTTTGCAGTTTCTCTGCTTTGAAGGCTTCTTGTTTGGAACCAGTATTGGTAACAAGTGGATCTGTTACTTGCAGAAGTATTTTTCAAACAGTGTCTGATGGCCTTGCAGTTTGAAATGCAAGAAATAGAACCATATGTACCTAAGCACTGTAGGTGATTATAGTACTGTAGACTTCAGGTTTTAAAAAGAAACTTTCAAATCTGTTGGTATTTTTTTTAGAAAATGCCAGAATTTCTGTAAGGAGTACAGACAACATATCCGTTGCTGTCTATTTCAAGTGACCTGGCTTGTGAAAAACTAGAAATGATATATTTTCTTGTAGTGATTAGTTTTATGTTGAAATATGTTTCCACAAATGATACATAAAACAATATGTTTTAGGTAACTATAAAACAAAATATGGTGCTCTCTGCATCTGTTTCATAAATATTTTACTTACTGCCTTATTTTAAAATTCTACTAAATGGCTATAAATGATGGAGTCAGCTTTCTCTTGCTGGCACCAGCTCGATTGCCAAAGGATTTTGGCCTTCGGTCATCCACATCTGGCTCCATTCTCCAAGTACTACCTTTTCAAAAAAGGAACAATTCTCCCCTTTGTTTTATGGGTTTGATGGATCTGATGTCTTATCTGATTGGCGCTCAAAATTTACATTCCTATTTTGAATCTCAAGGGAGCCGTCTTAACACTTTCTGGGATGTTCTTTAAATCTCTGCACAAACGGTACTCCAGCACTGAACCAGAGTTGACCTCTGAACTTCCAGACCCCTTTGCTCTAGAGCAGCGGTTCTCAACCTGTGGGTCGCGACCCCTGAAAATACATCCTGCATATCAGATATTTACATTACGATTCATAACAGTAGCAAAATTACAGTTATGAAGTAGCAACGAAAATAATTTTATGGTTGGGGGTCACCACAACATGAGGAACTGTATTAAAGGGTCGCGGCCTTCGGAAGGTTGAGAACCACTGCTCTAGAGTATATACAATAGAGTCTCTAACCAGGGTCAGGTTGTGGAGGTGGCCGAGAGAAAGCAGCATGTTCTCTTTCCTAAACGTAAGACGTATAACCTTGAGCCCCTCTGATCTTTCTTTTTTAATCTCTGCAAGTTAATAATCTACAAGTGACTTCTTTTAAGAAGTGAATTTTTCTTTCATCTAAAAAAAACACAAAGAGAAAGCCAAGAATGAGTCCAGTCTGGATCTTTCTGTGTGTTTCCTTGCAGCAGGCTTGGCCCGGAGGAACCCAACAGATCCTCCTGCCTTCAACTTGGCAACAGTTGCCTGGAGTAGCTCTGCACAACTCCGTCCAGCCCACGGCAGTGATCCCAGAGGCCATGGGCGGAGGCCAGCAGCTCGCAGACTGGAGGCAAGTTCCTCGCTGGGAGATGTGCAAGGGCAGGTCCCCCAGGGCAGGGGCACCTGGTGATTTGGGGAGAAAATGAAGGAATGGAGAGATTTATCTCTGTTTGAAATCCTTCAAGAGGAGAACCCATATCAGGCTAGGAGATGGAGTTTAAGCAGACTTTGAATTCAGGAAAATAATGGGTGCTAAGTCAGGAATCGTGGACTTCAGATTTAAAGGGAGTCTGATGCAATTAGGAACCCTCCAGGGAAAGCCTACAGCCTTGTGGTCCACGTGTCACATGACCAAGCCAATGCAGCTCCTTTGGGCTCTTTGGCCCTGGTCTGCAGTGTCTGGGGCATTCACTCTTCTCCATCTCTTCCTGTGGATGCAGGAGTGCCCACTCGCATGGCAGCCAGTACAGCACCGTCATGCAGCCGCCGTCCTTGCTCACCAGCCACGTGACACTGGCCACTGCGCAGCCCCTGAATGTTGGCGTTGCCCACGTCGTCAGACAGCAGCAATCCAGTTCCCTGCCTTCAAAGAAGAACAAGCAGTCGGCTCCGGGCTCCTCTAAGTAAGTCTCGCTGGAGCGGGGAGTTCAGCGGGGCCAGTTTGGGAGCGATGCGGCCCCGCACGTAGCGTGTTGTGTGTGGACACTTTGGAACGAGGCAGCGAGTGCTGCCAGGCCGAGGAGGAGCTACCCTCTCCTCTGGGCGTGCGCACCAGGTGGTCCTGGCTGTGCTGATCCCTTCTCTCTGCTGCCACCTGGGACCCTGGCCTTGAGGCTGCAGTTTGGTTTTCTTCTGCCCACTTTACAGAGGGAAAGTTAACCTGGGGTAAAGCGCATATAAAAATAAGATTTATGTTGTATTTTGGTGTGCTTGTGCCTGGAAACTCTGGCTAGAGTGGCTAGTTTATTTTTTTATTGGAACTTTTATAGTTAAGTGTATTGGCTTAATGATTAGGTAAAAAGGAATCAAAGAGCAAATTGGAGAGAGTTTTGGAAAAAAGATTGTACACAGTTTTGGGGGCCAAGAACTGAATGGTCTTTCTTCCGATCTTTTCCTACAGGTCTTCTCTGGATGTTCTGCCTTCTCAAGTCTATTCCCTGGTTGGGAGCAGTCCCCTCCGTACCACATCTTCCTATAACTCCCTAGTCCCTGTCCAAGATCAGCATCAGCCAATCATCATTCCAGATACTCCCAGCCCTCCTGTGAGTGTCATCACTATCCGCAGTGACACCGACGAGGAGGAGGACAACAAATACAAGCCCAATAGGTAAGAGGGGTGAATGGTTCACTGTCTTGGTGGCTGCTACCCTTGGCTGTAAACTGTTGGCTTCAGGCAAGTGGGAATGGGAATGGCTGAGGCCACATGAATCGTTGTTAGAGGCGTGTACTCTGGAGCCATTCTGTCCTGGGTCTGAATCCTGTCTGATCACTGTGTCCCCTTGGTCAAGTTTCTTCTTTTTCCTATGCCTCAGTTTCCTCATCTTCAAAATAAGGATAATAGTAGCTACTTCATAGAAGTGTTCCGAGTATTCAGTGAGATGTATGTAGAGGGTAAGAACAGTCCTTCAGAAGTTTGCTGCTGCTATTATTATTACCATTGTCACTGTCATTGTCGTCATCATCATCATCATCGTTACCATGGGAGGACCAGAGACCATCAAAGAAACATGGCTAGAAGGAGGCTGAATTTTCATGTATTTTCTCCTCCTCAGCTCCGGGCTGAAGGCAAGGTCCAATGTCATCAGCTACGTCACTGTCAATGACTCTCCCGACTCGGACTCTTCCCTGAGCAGCCCGTACTCCACCGAGAACCTGAGCGCTCTCCGGGGCAATAGCGGGCCCCTTGTGGAGGGGCCGGGCAGAGGCGTGGGCGACGGCGCTGGCACCCGCACCATCATTGTGCCTCCGCTGAAGACGCAGCTTGGTGACTGCACTGTAGCCACCCAGGCCTCGGGTGAGTCTCCAGCCGGAGTTGAGGTCTCCTTTGATGCGTGTATCCTTCACATTTTGCTATCGTTTACTTGTGCCAATGGTGGAGACCGTGCATAGATTTCCTTACAGATTACTTCATTCAGAAACTCGTTCCTTGTGTGGTGAAATTAATTTTGGCCGTCAGTTTCTCTTCCTGTGTTTATTTTGCTTGGATTAATATAAAAACGAATGTGTAGTCTCACAAATACACTCACAGTTGATGGGAGAAAGTTGACAAGACATATGTTACGTGGCAGGGAGAATTAGCAGTGTTTTGTTGTTGTTTTGCCATAGGTGATTTGATTTTGACAATCTAGAAGTGGACAGGAACTGATAATATTAAAAATGACTGCAAAAGTGTTTTTGGAAAACAATAGGAACTTTAGTCCTTTTCTCTGCTAATGTCATAGCAGCAGTCCTTTTGTGGGCTTTATTATCAGCCTGATCCCTCCATCTTTTTTGCTGTTAGATGCTGGGCTTAGGCTTCTTGGTTCAGATTTGGGTAATGCTCACTGCAGTACCAAGCCCCAGGGTTCCCCGGCTCAACACACTGAGGTTTCCTTCTCACATGACTTCCCATACGAGTGTTTCTGGTTGGCAGGCCTGCGGTGAGTTAAGGACCAGAGCTTGGCCTCCTCAGCATCCAGTCAGAAAGAGGGAGAGAGTTTGGGGAAGGCACACACATTTGTTCACCTCTTTAGCCCTAGAAATAGTGACAACTACTCACAGGCCACCCAGAGCAAGGGGGCCCGGGATACGTAGTCCCTGACTAGGCAGCTGTTTTCCAGCGGAAACTTACACCTGAAGAAGGGGAGCGTGCATTTCTGGTGTCAGCATAGCTCTCTGTGCCGTCCTCGTGGGCATTAGTGTTTTACAATGAGTTACGCTACTGCCTCTAATCTGAGGGTATCGCGTTAGGTGTAGACCACTGTCCATTGTCGACAAAGCAGACCTTCCCGACGCCAGGCCCCAAGCGAGAAGATGAGGAGCTCTGGTCACGGTTGGGTCCCAAGCATGTAGGCTGCTCCGCAGTCACTGAATCACTGCTCCAGCCTCCCAGTGGGGGGGCAGGAGGACGCAGAGTGCTGGAAGGTGAACTTGCTTACTCAGCTACCCTGCAGTTTCTTAGAATTTGAAGACAGTGAGTGCCCACAGATACAACGTTGCCTTCCTTTCAACCCTGTGAATATTCAGCTGTCCGACTATCACCAGTATCGTACTCAGCTTCACGTCCTTTCTACACTTGTTTACTCCCTTCCTACATAAAGCCAGGCTCCTCGGGGTAGGAACTGGGCTTTGCTTGTATTTCAGTTCCTACTTGGCACCTGCAGAAGGTCAGAGAGTATCTGCTGCACTGAGCGTGGCGAGGACCCTTTCTGAGCTTTGGAGCAAGGCAGGAGGGCAAGGGAAATAGAGTGTGTGCCGGTGTCCATGGAATCAGGAAATAAGATACACCTGACACCTTCACTCCATAAGCCTCAGGCAGACGTGGACTGATGACGCTGTGCGATGCCATCTGAGGCTCAGCCCATGTCTGAGCCATGTCTCTTCGTACCTAACGCAGGCCTGCCCTCTCTTAGGTCTCCTGAGCACTAAGACCAAGCCCGTGGCCTCGGTGAGTGGGCAGTCCTCTGGATGCTGTATCACCCCCACCGGGTACCGAGCGCAGCGCGGGGGGACCAGCGCAGCACAGCCACTCAACCTCAGCCAGGTAAGCGCCAGGGGCTGCTGGCTTCTGTTTGGGGCCCCCCCTGTTGTTACTCTCTGGAGAACCCCACTTCTGGCTGGACTGCTGAATAAAGCCCAATGAAGCTCCTTTTGTGTCAAACGGTGTGGTCTGTGGCCCGTGTCAGATCCGCACATGCTGTCTGTTCATCCGTGTGTAAGTGTGTGCAGGATGCACATCCCAGGGTTTCCATCAGACTGTCCTGTCTGTCCTGGGAGATGAGAGAAATGTCTGGAATGCAGAAGGAGCCTAAGGCGCTTTAGTCTGTGTCTGGTTCTGCACCACCACACGCTTTGAGACCAGATTCTCCTGCTTCATCTCCCAGATCATAAATAACATGAGCCTCACACTGCTTGAAGCAAGAGACAGGGAAAAGCTTTCTGGCCACCTTATCACCAGTTCTACTCCTACATGTTGTGTGAGTGCAGGATTTGGGGCCTTTTCCTCCCATCCGATCCTCTGATAGGGTACAGGGGAGGGGTCACTATTCTATCTGCATTCACACTTCCTCAGCTCAAATTCTGGTGCCTGTGTGTTGTCCCCTAGTAGTGAGAAAGTGCACATATGAGGATGTAACTGCATGTGTGTGTGTGTGTGTGCATGTGTGAGAGCACACGCATGTAAGTGCAAATGTAAATTCGAGTTAGTGCATGTGTTTTAGGCTCCACAATTCACGAGGGAGATGAAGAACTTAGAGGAGAACAAAAGAAAACATTGCCAAGAAAGAAAGGTTAGGAAAAATGCAGACTCACTGACGCCAGACTAGGGTGAGTGGAGCCACCAGTTACTAACTTGCAGGAGTGGGTAGCCCTCCGGACTCCTGACCCGCCTTCTTGTCATGCTTAAGAGCAAGGCGCTGCCATCTGGGCTGGGCTAGGATGTGCTGCCAGGAGGCAGAGGGCTGGACGGCTGCCTCCTGACAGCACAGCCCTCTGGGAGGTCAGTACTCTGGCAGCCCAGCGGCAGCGGAAGTTAGGACCTCAGCTCTCAGCTTGGCCTTCGGTGCCCTGAACCAGAGTGACTGTGAGATGCCTGACTCCCTTCTTCCTCCTTCCAGAACCAGCAGTCATCGTCAGCTCCAACCTCGCAGGAAAGAAGCAGCAACCCTGCCCCCCGCAGACAGCAGGCATTCGTGGCCCCGCTCTCCCAAGCCCCCTACGCCTTCCAGCATGGCAGCCCGATACACTCGACGGGGCACCCACACCTGGCCCCAGCCCCTGCTCACTTGCCAAGCCAGCCTCACCTGTATACGTACGCTGCCCCCACCTCTGCTGCTGCACTGGGCTCCACCAGCTCCATTGCTCATCTCTTCTCCCCCCAGGGCTCCTCAAGGCACGCTGCAGCCTATACCACCCACCCCAGCACTCTGGTGCACCAGGTCCCTGTCAGTGTGGGGCCCAGCCTCCTCACCTCTGCCAGTGTGGCCCCTGCTCAGTACCAACACCAGTTTGCCACCCAGTCCTACATTGGCTCGTCCCGAGGCTCAACAATTTACACTGGATACCCACTGAGCCCTACCAAGATCAGCCAGTATTCCTACTTGTAGTTGGTGAGCATGAGGGAGGAGGGGCCGTGGCTGCCCTCTCTGACCCTGAGTTCTGCAGAATGGGCTGTGCTCAGCTCCTCCCCTACTCTCTCCTGAAACTCCTTAGCCAGCCCCTCGCTCTGCAGGGCCCACTGACAGAAGGTTTTTCTCTGGGGAACCTGTCTCAGTGTTGACTGCATTGTTGTAGTCTCCCAGGTCCGCCTGTTTTTAATTCCTTATTTTTGCGACAGCATTCTGGTATTTGGAAGAGTTCAGATGCCCATCTTCTGCAGTGACCACGGGAGAGAGGTCATTCTGAAGTCACCCCTTGAAAAATATTTTCTCTCTGACTTTGTTTCTATAAATGCTTTTAAAAACAAGTGAAGCCCCTCTTTATTTAACTTTGTTTTATTGTAGTTACTGGTCAGAGGAAAAATGCTGATAGAAGGACTTGGAGTCTGTTAGTGAGAAAAAAAAAATCATTGCTTTTTGCTTGTTTAAAAACCAAGACTTAATTGCCTATTTTAAGAGTAGCTTTCACAAGTCCTTATTTTCCTATCAGGCACTTCTCCTCAGAATTTTATTTTTGTCTGTGAGATATTTAAATTTACAGTGTTTTAGTTTTGTTTTCATGTCACATTATACTTAACAGGCAATTGTTATTTCTGCATAACTGGTTGTGTACTGCTCTGAATTACTATTGGGATTCTCTCATTGCTCTGTGTTCATTACAAAGTAGCGTTAAAAAGGCAGCTCGCCGTTGGCTGGTAACTCAGCGCGAGAATCCATGCCTGCCATGAAAACACAACGCACCAGGTGTTCTTCTTAAATGAAGCACCATGCATAATTTTGAAATTATTTTTAAAAATGTTCTCTGATTCAGCTCAGATTTTATTATGGAAAAGCCATTGAGGTGGTTGCTATTGTATGGTGGTGGTGGTTTTATTATATGCAAAATCCCTTTGTATTATGCGCTACTGGCATTGAGGAGCTTCGCCTAAAGATTAGTAAGTATTTTCAATAATTCACCTCTCTCTCTCCTCGCCTCACCTCTCCCTTCTGTTCTCTCTGATTGATTTGGGGAGAAAGCGAAAGAATCTTGAGACCAGATGAAAACATTGTGTATAGCTTTTATACTTTAGACTAGCTTCCTTTGTATGCCAGCAGCAGACTGAATGCTCTCTTATTAAGACTTATACAATAAGTGCATGTAGGAATTGCAAAAAATATTTTAAAAATTTATTACTGAATTTAAAAATATTTTAGAAGTTTTGTAATGGTGGTGTTTTAATATTTTGCATAATTAAATATGTACATATTGATTAGAAAAATATAATAAGCAATTTTTCCTGCTCCCCCAACATGTTATTTGTAATCAAATGTGTAGTGATTACACTTGAATTGTGTATTTCGTGTGTACCTGATCCTCCAGTGTTACCCGGGAGATGGAATTGGTGTCTCCATTGTATTTAAACCAAAATGAACTGATACTTGTTGGAATGTATGTGAACTAATTGCGATTCTATTAGAGCGTATTACTGTAGTGCTGAAAGCGCAGGGCGAAGCCTGCCAGGAGGGGAGACCGTTGGAATTGTTTTTGCACAGGTGTGTCTGGTGAGGAGCTGGTCAGTGTGTGTCCCTCCCTCCCCCCTCTCCTCCTCCCCCATTGTAGTGCCTTATATGATAATGTAGTGGTTCTAGAGTTTACAGTGAGCTTGCCTTAGCATGGACCAGCAAGCCCCCGGGAACCCAAAGCTGGTCACTGGGTTGATAGAAGAGGATTAGTAGCTGTGCTGTGTAAATGCATTGTTCTCAGTTTCCCTGCCGACCCGGAAACATTCAAATAGCAGCTGTCCTCCTTTCCCGCCGCCTCTGCCCCCTCTCCATTCCGGCGGCTCAGCCTCGCTCTCACAGAAGCATTTCCCCACGTGGCTCTCTCACTGCGTGGCTGCCTGCTCCTGTGAGCGTTGAGGAAGCAGGTGAGAGGAGTCAAGCCAGTATTTCATATGCATTGTTTCTTCTTTCCAAAAAGGATGTGCAATCACTTTGAGAATGAGATCCCCCCCTTTTCCCATGTGGTAGTCCTTCCTGCAGATAGCTGACATTCCTAGTAAAATATTTGCTTGTTGAAAAAATATATGACAGATGTGTTTATACCAAAGAGCCTGTTGTATTGCTCACCGTGTCCCCATACTACGAAGAGTCTTGTGATGCCCCTGGTGGCAGCGAAGAATATTAAGAAAGTACCAAAGCCACTGGGCTTTTGAGGTTCCTTTTTACCAACTTGTATATTCTCAGGGCCCTTCCGACTGTGAAACTGCCCTTGTCCTCTCAGCTCCTGCCTGGATCTGGGTCAAGTAGAGGGTACTGCGGATGGGATGTTCCTGCCCATGAAGATTTGGGGGAAGAAAGTTAACCCTAAGGCACAGAAATGTTCCATCTGAATAGAAAATGCCAGTTGAGGGATACGTCTGGGACGGGTTCTTTGTGGAGATGGTGTAGGGAGGTGCAGGATGGAGATGGGGGATTTCATGGAGCCCGGGCAGCCAGCCCTGCTTGGGGCTGAACACCGAGGAGCTGTCAAGGTATTTGGAGTTTCTTCTTTGCGAGGAGTCTGGGCTTCCGGGAGGGCAGTCAGCACAGCCTGCCGGGAAGGTGTCAGTCGGCACTTTCTGTGTATTTTAAATTATATTGCGTCGTGTTTTCAGCACTCTACTGGTCAAGATACCCAAGCAGTTAGTATCGTTTCTGTCACTAGTGCGTTCGTGTTCTGGTCGGCGTGTGTGGTCTCTGTGTCTCCTTTGTGCCGAGCCCATTCGGAGTTTCTTGCTTCAAAGGCAGAGCTAGTTTCTCATGGAAACTCTTTTGTGTTCCTTTTCTTTACAAGAGGTAGGAATTGTTGTTTTTGTAAGAAACAAGACGCAGGAAAAACAACCACAAAACACTCCACTCCTGCCCCCAGTCCAGTAGGTAGATACCGTTTAAAGATGCGGGAAAAGACGATGCCAAGATTTGTATTGTTACCTTAATCACCTTACTAGCATTGTGTGGCTTTAGGGATTTTAGAGCTTTTCATTCAGTCTGTCAGTTGGCATTCCAGATCCACCCAGGTAAAAACCCACCTGTGTCTGCTGAACGTCCGTGTGCTCCGTGTGGCTTTCCATCCTGTCCCTGGGGTTTGAGCAGCTGGCCTGCGTCGGGGTGGCCTGGCCTCCGACCACGTTAAGGCTGTAGGCCCTCTCAGGAGTGCACTTCCGGCTTCTCCCCTTCCGGGTGAGAGAGAAGGTGGGGAAGGGTTAATTAAATGCAGCCACTCTAGGCTCTCAGGACCCCTGATCACTCCAGAGTTCTTCATAGCTCCCAGGAGGTGATCCTGCAGTCAGTGCTCAGCTCCCAGCCCCAGGAGTAAGTACTCCATGTCTGCCACCCACCATCCTCCAGGAGAGGGGGGAAGCCTGAGGGCCCTCAGCCAGGCAAGTCCAGTCACGGGCGTTTTTTTCAGCATTATTATGCAAAAACCCACTGGTTAGGGTGGTCTGTTTTAAGTTAGGAAATGAAGTTGCCTCCCAGTGACAGGAATGGCCCAAGCCTGCTTCCTATTTTGATTGTGTTTTTAACTGATGGATGGTGCAGCATGTCTTCATGATTGTTTGTGGCTAAACTTTATATAATGTGTGGTTTTGATTCAGCTTGAAAAATAATCTCACTACATGTAGCAGTACATCTATGTACATTCTATGTAATGTTAGTATCTCTGCTTTGAACCCTTGATATTGCAATGGAATTCCAACTCTATTCAGTGTATTTGATATGCTAGTTATTGTGTGCGACTTAACCTTTCGTTGCTTCCTCCCTTTTCTGGTCGCGCTCTTCCTTTGACAATGAGCCTCTAGAAGCAGTTTCTGAGAATTACTGAGCTATGTTTGTAATGCAGACGTACTTAGGGAGTATGTAAAATAATCATTTTAACAAAATAAATAGATATTTAAAATTTAATACTAACTACGGGAAAAGGGTCCATTGTGTAAAACATAGTTTATCTTTGGATTCAATGTTTGTCTTTGGTTTTACAAAGTAGCTTGTATTTTCAGTATTTTCTACATAATATGGTAAAATGTAGAGCAATTGCCATGCATCAATAAAATGGGTAAATTTTCTGATTCATGTGGCTCTTTTACTTTTGTTACATTGAGTTGTGTTTTCAGCACTCTACTGGTCAAGATCCCCAAAGGGAGTCACCAAATGGTATCTTTGGATACCTAAATACACCTGGAAATCAGTAGACACATTATGTATTAGAGACCAATTCATCTTCCATACAGACCTCCACAGTGGAAATGAGTGGGCATGGGAGGGGACATTTCCCAAGAATGGAGTTGCAGGGCCCTCACTGGAGATCTGGCCCTTTCAGAGGCAGAAACCTCTGGCACAGGCTAATTAAATAAATGTCATTTCCTAGCGAGTTCCACCTGACACTTAACATAGCAGAGTGAAAATCAGAATCACAACCAGACTGCTCCTTTCCCCTCCGCGCCAGCTGGTTGGAAGCCAGGTCCTTGTAGAGAAGGAGCACTTGTCATCAGAGTTCTCTTCATCCCAAAGGGAGTAAAATTCCTCCGGATCAAGAATTAGAGGTCTGTCTGGGTTAATCACTGCAGGTCTCTGAATAAATGCTACGTTCAGTTGACTCCTTTGGACACGGGTTTCAGGCCCAGTTAACCCTCCAGGGGCCATTCATTCATTTGGGGCTCCTGAAGTCATAGTGGGGATCTAGAAATGAGACACATTCAGAAACACCTTGTGGACCGTAACCAAGAGCAATGATCAGTAGTCCTCTCCCATAAGTAGGGAAGTCATAATACATTTATACTGATTGAGCCTGCACATACATATTTTTCAGATTTCCCCCTGAATAAAGAATGTAAAGTTAGTGTGAACTTGCTGAACACTCCCCAGTTAAGAGAATATACCTCAAAGCATTCAGGCCAAGGAAAGCCGTATACAAAGGCTCTGCTGTCAATCATGCTCCCAGTTAATCAAGAATTTACCGACTTCTCAACGACCTGTTTTGTTTTCACTTTGTTTTTTATCTGTTATATTCTTGTCTTTAGGCTAAATAGGAGAGAGGCTGGCATAGCCCCATAAGTATTTGTGTAGTTTGTGGGGAAATCTGCAATTTAATGCTGAAAACACCTATACATTCAGTCTGCTTGGCTTGCTGTGTGGAAAATTCCACAAGTCGAAGTGGTAGCCTTGGTTTCCCTGTTAATCCTGAGATGATACCTGGTGTTCAGCACTAGGTGGCGCCAACGAGCTACGGAAGACCATGATACAGAAGACCCACTGTAGCCCTTTTCCCCACCTCTTCCCCTCAAACCTCCTCTCCCGCTTCCAGCTTCCACTGACCAAGGCAGAAAACAGCCCATGCCGTTCTTGCTGGGAAAGATTAATGAAGGCTATTTCTTATGTCAGCGCTGGAGGCCTTCTGAAACATGGGAGCAGAGTTTGCTGAGTTTTCTCTGGGGCCTCCCCAGCGCCCCCTTCTCCTGGGTGACTGCCCAAAGGCTGTGCCCTGGGTTTCCATCGCCTCCTCTCCCGGGGAGCCTACAGCCTAGGCAGGAGGTGGTTAAGGCTTCTGGCTGCTCTGCAGTGGGGCCATCTGTGTTTGATCAGTCCTGGCAGAAAGGAGGGGGCGGGGGCCGTGAAGGCCTGAAAGCATTCCAGAGGAGTGAGAGAGACCCAGAGATCCAGAAGGAGAAGGCCCGCCTCCCAGGCTCACCCGCGGGCTCCAGGGGCAGAGGCGCCTGCACACGGCCGCCTGTGCACTCCTGCCCTGGCCCCACTCTCCCGCTGCCATGGGACCCTGCGCTCCTCTCCTCCTCCTGCTCCTTCTGTCGTGGTCCGGACCCCTTGGAGGACAGCAGCAGCACCTGGTGGAGTACATGGAACGCCGGCTAGTCGCCCTAGAGGTGAGTGACCCCTCTCCTAGCCCAGCCTGGCAGGGCGGCACATTTTTTTGTTGGTGCACCCCGTGTCTCAGGCATCGAGGGATGACAAGACAGGGTTCTGTCAGAACCTACAGAAAACTCCATCTTTTAATAAGATTCTCAAAACTTAAGCCCTCTTCCCCACATACACAGAGCGATTCAGACCTTTGCGTCTTACCCCTGGGATTCGATAGAATAGAGGGAAGAGTGCAAACTGGAGCTGGGACTGTGGGGACGCAGCTCAGGACGAGCCGGTGCTTCTGCTCAAGTTGGAAGCTCCCAGAGAACTAACTCTCTGCCTGTTTCCCACGTTGAAGTCTAGAGCCTCTTAATCCCAGGAGAATTGTGCCGTGGAGCAGAGAGCCCTCCCCACCGTCACTTAGACGACCCAGAGCAGTGGTTCTCAGCCTTCTGGCCCTTTCAATACAGTTCCTCATGTTGTGACCCAACCATAAAATTATTTTCATTGCTACTTCATAACTGTCATGTTGCTACTGTTATGAATCGTCATGTAAATATCTGATATGCAGGATGGTCTTAGGCGACCCCTGTGAAAGGGTCGTTCGACCACCAAAGGGGTCGAGACCCACAGGTTGAGAACCGCTGGCCTAGAGGCTGGTGGCTCAGGGGCCCTGCTGGCAGAGAAGGCAGGCCGGAGGACGTGCTGCGGTGGCAGGGGCCTAGGTGAGCCTGAGCCAGGCTTTCTGCACATTTAGCGTCTCTGAACATCTGGTTTCCTTTCTGTGGAGGTTGCAGGGGATGTTGCTGCCCGGCTGAGTGTGTGCTCTTCCCCATTCCTGACTCCCTGGTTGGGCCTCTCCCTGCCTGGGAGTCGTAACCCTGCATCCTTTCCTCCTTCCCCCATCCCCTTCCCCCCGCCTCCCCCCATCTCTTCAGGAACGGCTGGCCCAGTGCCAGGACCAGAGCAGCCGGCACGCTGCTGAGCTGCGGGACTTCAAGAACAAGATGCTGCCGCTGCTGGAGGTGGCGGAGAAGGAGCGGGAGGCCCTCCGAACGGAGGCGGACACCATCGCGGGGAGAGTGGACCGTCTGGAGCGGGAGGTGGACTATCTGGAGACCCAGAACCCAGCTCTGCCCTGTGAAGAGGTGAACGAGAAGGTGCCCGGAGGCCCTGGGACCAAAGGCAAGGGCAGGAGGAATGAGAAGTACGACATGGTGACAGGTGAGCGATCTGGAGGCAGACCCCTGGCTCCGAGAACCTGTGTCCTGGTCCTCGGCCCATCCGGAGGAATCCAAGCCTGCGCCGGGAATCCTGAGCTGTCCGCCACGGTCCCCTCTTCCCTCCTTGCCCCCATCCCCTTTGGCTGTATACAGTGGGGCCTTGACTTATGAGTTTAATTCCTTCCGTGACGGAGCTCGTAACTCAAATTACTCGTATGTCAAATCAAAAAGTGAACGAGTGAGACACGTGATGCTGGGCTGATGTTGTGGCCTTCACTGTGACGTTCGCTGCGCCAACTAGCGGTGGGGTATCTGAAGCTGGCTCATAACCCGAATTTTAGCTCGCAACTCAAAGCAAAAAATCGGCCGAGAGACGGCTCGTATCTCAAAAAACTCGTTAGTCGGGACACTCGTAAGTCAAGGCCCCACTATATTCTGGAATCTGTTTTAGGGCAACTCGGTAATGACGGGCCCATCAAGGAGGGTTTCTGGGGACCCTTTTCCCATAGCAGTGGAGGCATCCACTGGGCAATTGCCCACTGTTCTCCAGTGGCCCACCCTGGGAGCAGGCGCTTCCTGCGTTGGGCATCTAACTCTTGCCCGTATTTCCTGTGCTTTCCTCCTTCCCCACAGACTGCGGCTACACCATCTCGCAGGTGAGATCCATGAAGATCCTGAAGCGTTTCGGGGGCTCAGCTGGGCTCTGGACCAAGGACCCGCTGGGACCCACAGAGAAGATCTATGTGTTGGACGGGACCCAGAATGACACGGCCTTTGTCTTCCCGAGGCTGCGTGACTTCACCCTGGCCATGGCTGCCCGGAAAGCTTCGCGCGTCCGGGTCCCCTTCCCCTGGGTGGGCACAGGGCAGCTGGTATACGGTGGCTTTCTTTATTATGCCCGGAGGCCTCCTGGAGGACCTGGAGGGGGTGGGGAGCTGGAGGATACTTTGCAGCTCATCAAATTCCACCTGGCAAACCGCACGGTGGTGGACAGTTCCGTGTTCCCAGCTGAGGGTCTGATCCCCCCCTACGGGCTGACGTCAGACACGTACATCGACCTGGCGGCCGACGAGGAGGGCCTGTGGGCTGTCTACGCCACCCGCGAGGACGACAGGCACTTGTGTTTGGCCAAGTTAGACCCACAGACACTGGACACGGAGCAGCAGTGGGACACACCGTGTCCCAGAGAGAACGCCGAGGCTGCCTTTGTCATCTGTGGGACCCTGTACGTCGTCTATAACACCCGCCCTGCCAGTCGGGCCCGCATCCAGTGCTCCTTCGATGCCAGCGGCACCCTGACCCCTGATAGGGCAGCGCTCCCTTACTTCCCCCGCCGATACGGTGCCCACGCCAGCCTCCGCTATAATCCCCGCGAGCGCCAGCTCTATGCCTGGGATGATGGCTACCAGCTGGTCTATAAGCTGGAGATGAGGAAGAAGGAGGAGGAGGTTTGAGGAGCTGGCCTCGTGTGAGGAATCGCTCCCATGTCCATGCATTTATAGCTTCACTACGTTTCCTGCCCCTCGTCTGAACGTGGGCAAGTTGTAGTTCAAGTCTCATTTTTAGCCCATGGAAGCCAAGTTCCGATGGCCCCTTCATTTCCTAGGGGACTGTGGATCTTGTGTACCCCTTTGAGAGCTAAAAGAGAAAAAACCCGAAGGGTTCACTCCTTTCTCCTGGCCCATGTCCACAAGTTTCAGGCCCAAGATGACCCAGAGCTCTGGCCCTCGGATGGGGGCCACCCCAATGAGAGGCAACAGAGTAGGTGTTGCCTCCCTGTGAGTTGGAGGAGAGAGGACTTTCAACGCTGCCCTCTCTCCCATCAATGCCCTCAAGAACGGGACTCTCTCCACCTCATTTTGTCCTGACGCGTTTTGCATTAAAGGGAAAATCCACCGCTCCTCGCCTGCGTCTGTTTGGGGCGGCCCTCAGATCATATTTCACCCCATGACCCTCTCTTTTCCCCTCCACCCCAGCCCCGCTCCATAAGCCACATTGGGGACTTGGCTGGGTTCCCTGGCTGAGGGAGAGGCACTTCTCTGGTTACAGATTTCACTGTGAGGCGCCGGGGAGCAGCAGAGCCCGCCACTTCACGAGGCTGGCAAAAGCCCTCCACACCCACCTCGTCCTCCTCAGCCCTCCCCGAGCCACCCGTGGCTCCCGCCTCTGGCCGGAGACTGCCCAGGGGCCGAGCTTCCGATTCCAGCTCTCAGAGGTGTTGAACCAGAAAGTGGATCGATTGTAGCTGCATGGCAGGCTCATGTGTGTGGAAGCCAGCGCCCTGAACGCATGTGTTTTCAGTAAGAACTTGAAGTCCTACCTCCGGAGTGGACTCGGCCGCACTCCCGGCTCCAGCGGCGGGCTGGCCCCCAGGGTTGCACAATCGGACTTGGTCTGAGCCTCCCTGATTTTCCTGCTGCCACAGCGTCTGCGGTTTGGGTGGAGGGGCAGTGACCATGTCTCGGATATGAGGCCTCCAGTTTCCCAACACACTCCCTCTCTCCACCCTCATCCCCCCACCTACCCGCCCTGGGCCTGCCCTGGGCCAGGAACCTGGCAGAAGTCTGCCCAGGAGTCCTGGAAACTTAACCCTTTCTGGATGGCCCCCTGGCCTCTGGTTTCTGGGGAAGAGAGGGGACAGGACCCCGGGTTTGGGACCCCAGCCCCTGGGAATCTGCTGAGCTCTGCACCAGGCCCGCCCCAGCTTCCTCCCGGCGCCCTGGACAGCACTGAGCAAGGCTGTTGGACGGGCCAGACCCCCTGCTGTGACTTACCCCAAAGGGAGAGGGAAAAGGAGCCTGGTCTCCCCACAGTGACCAGTCTCCCCCCCCCCACCCCCCACGGTGGGTCAGCCAGGGCCCCACGAGCCTCCTTTGCCTTCTCCCCGCAGGCTGAGCCGCCCCCCACGCAGGTGGATGAGGAAGGGGAAGAAAGGCAGCAGGGGCGGGAGGGGGCTCACCTGTCCACTTCTCTCCTAATGGAGGGCTGGCAATGGCCGTCACCCCTATCAGCCCTCGGAGGGGTCTGCCCGCAGAGCGTCGGGCCCCAGCGCAGGTGCAGGCGCAGGCGGGAGGGGTGTGAGGCGGGAGAGGGAGGGGGGGTTCTCAGTGCAGCCTGGGGGTGTCCGGGGTCCGGGCCATAGCGGGTGTGTGTGTGTGTGTGTGTGTGTGTGTGTGTGTGTGTGTGGCCACGCCCACTGCGGCTGAGTGCGCGCGCGCGTGCTGGCTCTGCGCGTGCACGTGTGCGCATGCGCGTGCGCACCTGGCGGGAGTCCTCTCCCGCCTCCCGCCTGCCGTGCGGGGCTGGAAGCTGCTAGAAGGTGGGTTGTCCTCATGCAGCACCGAACATCGGGAATGGGTTTTCGGTGACGGGACCCGAGGAGAGGATGGTCCGACTCGGTTCCGGTGACGCCATGTGAGTATAAAACCGGGCTGTCCTCCCCTCGCCCCCCTTATGGCGTCGTTCTTTGCCCGATTCCTCCAGGACAAGAGTTGTTATTTTCTGGCCTTAACATTTCTTCGGGGAAGTTCCCTCCGACTTTTCTGAAAGGGCAGACATCTCTGGGGCCTTGTCATTTACTTCTTTCCGCCTTTTCTCCTCCTTTTTGGCTCCCGTACAAAAGCTGGTGCTCTTGCGGGGCTTTGGGGAGGCGGGTGGGACGGTGCGGGCGGATCGGGGGACTGTCCCGGTCCGTTCAATTAGACGGCCCGCCGCTCGGATCCGGGGGACTGTCCCGGTCCATTCAATTAGACGGCCCGGACCCGCCGCTCGGGGCGGCCTGGGTGCTGCATCCGTCACCCGCCTCCTCGGACCCCGCACCGCCCGGCTGGGCGGAAGCGAGTCCTGCGCCAGGAGGAGGAGTGCGGTTGCAGGAGGCCTGGCCTCTGGTTTGGGTTGAACAAAAGGCAGCGAGGCCCTGATGGGGGAGCAGGACCAAAGCCCAAAGAGAAGGCGGCCCCACACCCGCCCCCGAGGCCTGGCCCCAGGACGGTCAGGGCAGGGACGGGCTGTGGGAGCGGCCGGAGGCAGGAGGGACAGCCTCCCCGGATCCGGTCCAGATGCTGCCTCTCCGTCACCAGACAGGGCTCAGGGGGCTCCCTACCCCGACTCTGGCCCCAGAGTGTCCTGTCCCCACTCATTGTTCAGTCCCTGCTCGCCTCGTTCTTCTCAGGTCCCCTCCCCTGGCGCTGGCCTTGCTGTCTCCCTGCCAGAGCAGCCACAGTGCCCATCTTGTCGTTGTCATCACGGACCCCAGCCAGTGTGTGTGACCCCTGCACGGTGGGGAGGGAGGGGCAGGGATGTAGGGGATGGAGTTGTTGACTCAGCTGTCAGGGCTTCCTCTGGGACGGGCGCTGAGCCAAACGGAGCCCTTTCCCTCTACCTCCTCCTCCTCCTCCTCCTCCTCCTCCCGGGTTTCTGGATGCTTTCTCAATCCCTCTCCTTACACAGCTGCGCCTTCCCGGGGCTCCTGGGAGCACCCCTCCTCTCCTGCCCTTTTCTCTACCCGGTGTAGGTCAGAGCATGCTCAGTGTGAGAGCTGGTAGACTCTCCTGGTGTCTCCCAGCCTTCAGGACAGTTCCCTTAAAAAAATTATTTTTATTGATTTTAGGGAGAGGAAGGGAGAGGGATGGAGAGATAGAAACATTGATGAGAAACATCGATTGGCTGCCTCCTGCACATGTCACACTGGGGACTGAGCCCACAATCGAGGCCTGTGCCCTGACCAGGAATCAAACCGTGACCTCCTGGTTCACCGGGCGATGCTCAACCACTGAGCCACACTGGCCGGGCAGGATCGCTCTCTTTAGGGCCTGTGCGCAGGCTCTCCGTGGCCGTCTCTGGCCCCTCCGCCCTCAGCCCCCAGCAGCAGCCGCAGCCTCTCCTGCCCCTCTGCCACCCGGCACCAGGGCTGAAGCTCGGCTCTGCCTGCTCCTTTTCAGCTCCCGCTCTCACCATGCGGAGCTTAAAAGATTAAATCTTTATTTATGGATTTAATAACTCCGCAGAAGGATTAGACATGTGAAAGCCAGTGTATGAAAGGGCAGAGTGAGAGAGTAGAAACGACGCCCTCTCAGCCGGGCCCCTCCAGAGCCCGGGCTCTGACAGCACTCGCTGGCCCTGCGATCCTGGGCAGATCAATTCCCTGAGCTTCGGAGAGCATGACCTTCCCCAGAGACCTGTGAGGTCCGAGCCGTCCCCAGGCCACGGCTCTCAACGCCTTCCATCAGACACTCTGCCGGTGGCCATGTCTGGTGTTAGAGACCCTCTGCCCGGATCCAGTGGCTCTTCGGCCACCTTTTCTCTCCATTTGCACATTGTCCGTGGGAAAACACGGCGCCTGTTCCCCCTGTAGGTCTCTCCATTAGATGTGGACGTGTCTGCCCCTTCTCAGTGCCTGAACCAGCTCCACCAGCAGAGTGTGTGTGTGTGTGTGGGGGGGGGGGGGGTTTGGGGTTTTGGCTTTTTTTCTTTTTTAACATAGTGCTCCCAAGCTGCCTTTTTCCTCAAGCACATTTCCTCTGAAGATATTTTAGTTGTTCGGCGTGTGCCCTTGTAGCCCTCACTGTTGACTTTTTGGACTTATTCGCTGTTGATTCTGACAGATCCTTCAAGGCCGTTTTGGTTGCATTTGGTCTTAGAGATATTTATTACCGTCCGATTGCACAAGGTTTTCGTTCTGTGGCTGGTGGACGTCGTGTTCCAGACCCGTAAATCCACCCAGTTGTCAAGCGCCCGAGCTGTTCTCCATCCATTCTGATTGCCCGTTGGAGGGAGGAAGACAATGCGGAAAGGGCCCAGGGGTGGGAGTAAGAAGACCTCCCTGTTTCGGTGGCTGAGAGTCCTGGCCTTGCTTCCCATGAGCTGTGTGACCTTGAGCCAGATGCCAACCCCTCCGAGCCTCAGTTGGCTCCTTTGCAAAACAGTTATGTTACCTGGGCTACCACTCACAGGACTGTCGAGGTTCAAGCCCTAATGCCTAAAGCTCTTGGTGTCCTCCGGCAAGGAATCTCGGGAGTCATTTCTTTCACTGAAGAATCGGAAGTCCAGAGAGCCTTTGAGGGAAGGACCATGCCTTCTGTCTTCCCATCCCCAGACAGGGTCTCATGCGCACTGAGTGTCGGATAGATACCTTGCCAATGAGTCGAGTGACCAGCTCGTAGTGACACACCTATGACTTAATCTCTCTTGATGCCTCAGAATTATCAACATCGATTATTACACTTGCTGCTCTGCGATGATGCCTGCAGGGCCCGCGATACTGTGGCCATTATGCTTGTCTACTCACTGTTTCTTCTCTCTCCTCTCTCACTGCCCCCTGTCTGTTCTCCCTGGAGCCAGGGGCTCCACTCCGAGACACCTTCCTCACTGTTTCTAATCAACTGTCCACTTTGGGCTGGGACAGCACCAGAGTGACAGGCTTAGAAAGATTTCAAGTTGACACACATGCCCGGTGCCTTTATTGAGTGTGGCAGAGTATTCCACAGGCCAGAGGCATGGCCTGTTCTAAGCAGGAAGAGGCCTTAACATCATCTGGTCTGGCCCCTCACATCATGCAGGGGGTTTCTATCTCACGGTGCCCTGTCCAGTCACTTATGAAGCAGGTGTTTTTGATGCTGGTAGTGGCCGAGGACACCATAGTTCCTACCCGCTGGACTCTCTCTACCCATGACCTGGATTCTTTAGCATTTCCCCTCCCAGCCCAGGGGACGTCAACACACATAGATGTGATTTTCTCCTCTCGTGCCTGATAGTGACCTAGCAAAGTCCCTCCTCTTCCTCTCTCTGTCCTTTCCAATCCTCCTTAGTCCTGATGGAGGTGAAATACAGGGTGGGGCCAACGTAGGTTTACAGTTGTAATACAAATAAATGATACAATAATTAATAAGCAATAATACAAGAATAAACTCTATGTTTCGTGTATTCACAGCAGTAAACCTACGTTGGCTCCGCCCTGTAAGATTGTTGAGCTGCCTCACTGGCCCTCATTAAACACCCACAGAACATACATCACAATTTATGGCCGGTCATTTGTCTGCAACGTATAGGCTTTCAAATGAATGCTGAAGTTTGGTTTAAATGAGATTACTCCTATCTCAATTTAAAATCCAGGGATGCAACTAGCATTTCCCTTGTCTCCCCTTACCTACTTAATTAATGAGCGAGTGCTTCTAGTTACAGCTTTAAAGCTTCCCTTTGCTACTTACACAATATACGACAGTCAAAATACGGAGGTGGGCAAAAGTAGGCCTGCAGTTGTTCAGATGGAAAATAATACAATAATTAATAAATAAGAATACAGGAATAAACTCTGTTTTGCCTACTCACCACTGTAGGCCTACTTTTGCCCACCCCCGTATAAAGCCAAAAAGCAGTGTTTGGGCTGCAAAGTCACAACACCATGACAGTGTAGAGCCAGGCCCACTGCCTACCTAGTTCATGGGGCAGGAAGTAAATGAGGGAGTGAGCCAGGGGTCTGAGCCAGGGAAGGCCACTGAAAGACGGCAAAGTCTGAATGAAGCCCATGGGGGAGGCAGCGTCTGTGGGAACACTTTAATGTCCAAGCCAACTGGGACAGGCCAGTTAATTAATTAAAAATCTATTGCATATTGATGAAATATTGACTATGGCCGTTCAGCTACGGCTGAGAGTGGGGAAGCTCACTTTGGGGGCAGGGATGGAGTTTGGGACAAATGCCGTGCAGTGTCACGTGGCCGTACATTTTTTCTTCAAAGTGAAAATCCAGCTGGAGATGAGAGGGGTGTTGGGCCGAGGGGTAGAACTGGGCCCCTGCCCTACCCTGCTCCTGCCCTGGCCTCAGGGGGAGTGTCCTGCAGACATTTAAGCAGTGGTTCTCAACCTTCTGGCCCTTTAAATACAGTTCCTCATGTTGTGACCCAACCATAAAATTATTTTCGTTGCTACTTCATAACTGTCATGTTGCTACTGTTATGAATCGTAATGTAAATATCTGATATGCAGGATGGTCTTAGGCGACCCCTGTGAAAGGGTCGTTCGACCGCCAAAGGGGTCGCGACCCACAGGTTGAGAACCGCTGGTTTAGAGGATGGAGTTGAGTGCATTTCTCCCTAAGCAGCTCTGCCTCCATTTCTCACAAGCTCGGGCTCAGGCAGGTGTCTGGCTGTGGCTCGACTCTGGTTTGTTTGCATTTCTGTGGCAAGCAGCTGCTGTGACTGGTTGCAGAGGAAGAGATTTGCACATAATTTAATCCCACGGTTAGTTAATGAGTTTGCTTCCCCTCTGTCAAGGGGAGCAACAGGCTCCCTCAGCCTCGCCTTCGCTTGGTCATTAGCAGCGATGTTGCTCTGCGTGCCTTGTTAGATCCACGTGATCACAACTCTGGTGATTTACTGCGGCTCCTCATATTAAAAACGTCCGCGTGAGACATGTGGAATGAATAACGCTCTGGGGTGAATTTGTTAGTGAATTTCCTCTCTGCTCCCCAAAAGATGTGACTGGCAAAAAAAGGGGGGATCTTGGACCAGAGAAAGACCATGGTACTCCATAAGTCAGGGTTCTTGATGATTCTGGAGAGAAAAATAATCAGAAATTGCTTTAAAAATAACTCATGTTCTGTTCCCCGTAGGGCTGTCATTAATTTCAGGGTAGAAGATGGCTTGGCATTTTTCTGATATGCTGAAAATAGAATAAGTAAGCATTCATCTTTTTTTTTTTTTTTTAAATAAAAGGAGGTGATGACCCGGGTTTAAATAATCTTGGCTGGCTTCTGATTTGCATATATATGATAAAGGATGCTGCTGCTCCAGAGGGTGACTGCTGGGAAGCTGGACTCGCCAAGAATGAGAATTTGTTTAGCAACAGGTGAGGAGGCAGTGGGACCTCCCATCAACTCCCCTGGGCATGATGCCGATCTGCAAACCCTCACCTGGTGGGCCAGTGTCTAGGCCAGTGACCAGGCCACCTTCCTGGCATTCCCTCGGGGGCCCCACACTGAGAAGGCCCTACACCTGGCTTAATGCTCTGCTCTTGTTGTCCTAATTCTTAATTTTTGCAAAGGCCCCTCCCCCCGTTTGTATTTGGCTCTAGGTCCTGCCGATTATGTAGCCTGCCTGCCAACGGCTCTTTCGTTGGTCAGTGAACTGTGTTCTTTTGCCCCTTGTAACTGGCTTTTCTCAGGGAGCAGAGTGTAAGAAGTTTGCTCTACGAGTATGTGTATTGGGTAGAATGATGTGTCTGTCTTTTAGAAAGATGGACCACGTATTGCTTTGTATGCCCTGTTTAAAAAGTAATACATGTTAACTGGAAAATTTGAAAAGTACAAAGAAGAAGAAAATCATCCATATACTCACCACACAGCAACCTATCTTTCCAGTCCTTTTTTGCATGCATACTTTGTTTTGCTGTCTTTACATCATTGGAAATATGCTGAAATCATGTTTTGAAAAATGCTTTTTAAAATTCCCAATACAGCATGAGTTTTTTCCCCCGTATATTTTTTCAAGAGTGTATACTATTCCACTGGACAAGAATACCGTCATTTACTCAATTTCTTGTTGCTGGGTCATTTATGTTTATTACAAATAACACTCCAAAGAGAACACTTACAGATATAAAACAAAACAAACATTACCTTCTGGGGTTAGCTTTCTGAAAGTCAGACACGGTAAGACCTTTGCATACATCGCCACATCACTCTGGGAAAACTGGCCCAGTTTACAGCGGGAAGGGAGGAAGGAGGCGGTGAAGGAGAGGTAGAAGAAAGTGACAGGAGAGGAGGGAGCCCTGCCTGGGTCCTGGGGCTCTGTGGGTCATCAGGGGATTGTCTTTTAAGTTCCGATTGAGGTGCAGTGATTTAGAGCCTTTCCTGGGGGTGGCTGGTCCCAGGTTTCTGCCTCCACCAGCGCTGTCACAGGTGACCTGACAGCTGGGGAAGGGGCTCCCCGAGGAGCTGTTTCACCCCCAGTTGCGGTAGGTCAAGGGCACCTTATGTCCCTGCAGAGTTGCCACTGGGGCCATTTTAGGGTGCTAGGCTTGGCTTAATGCCTGGACTATTTTCAGGGTCTGGGGAGGGGGGGCGGGGGGAGGAAAAGAACCTGCCAGGCTTGGAGGTCTCTAGTAAGGGTCTCTATTGGGAAAACAGCTTCAGAGAGGCGGCTGCCCTGGGCAGATTCATTCCCATGTCGGTGATGTTGGCATCGCAGAATGAGTTTGCCAGCTGCTGTCGGGATCACTTAGACTTGTATTTAGGTTTCTGGGAGGGAGAATGGTGAGTGGCTGGTCTGTTTACTACTGAGGCCTCAGGATGTGGGAGGAGCTGCCTATGCTGATGGGGAGGGAGCCTTGGAAATCTCTTTGAAATGCAAGTTGGGAAATCTAGAGGGTTCCCCTCTGGGTGGGCCCAGAAACAGGCTAATGCAAGGGGGAGGAGGGGGAGGGGGGGGAGTGTGTTCTGGACATTGTGGGGTTGAGAAGTGGCGTTTAGGGACCAGCTGTACAGCAGACCCCAAAGGCCCCTCACTCAGCCCCTGCAGGGTCTGGGGCCTGGAAGGAGGGGGGACAGGGAAGGATGGAGAGAGGGAAGGAGGGGGAGCCAGGGAAGGAAGGGGACTGGGGACCCTCTTACTTTAGTTGTTGAGGTTCTGCTCCGCTTGCCTTGGCGATTTTCCCAGCTGCTGGAGACACAAAATTCCTCAGTTACTTTGTTTTCTCTGCACTTCCTTCCGCTCGGGCCCACAGTCCCTCTCCCCTCTGTCCTGTCCAGGGCTCTGGTGGGAGGTTGCTCACACCCACAGGCTGGACCGGCTCCAGGCGAGCGAGGCCAGGGACACTCCTGGCTTCTCCTCCCTAATTCCACCCCATGGGAAGAACAAAAGGCCGGTCTCTGCAGACCACCGGGAAGAACGTCCTCTGGAAGGCAACCTCGCCCCAGCCATGGCCGTGGCCTCCCGCCTTCCTCTGCCTTTGTTTCTGCCAGAGCCAACTGAGTAAACAGAGGTCCCCAGATGGGGGTCTGTGGACACAGCCTCTGCAGGTTCTCCAAGAATTGCCTGAATTTTGACTTTTCTATTTGATGAGAAACTTTACAAAAGTGTTCACACCATTTACAAAGCAAAACGCCATTTAAGTCCGAGTCTTTGCATGTGTGTCCTCGGCGATTCTCTGAACATTTTTCTCTTTTCAAAGGGACAAGGGACGGATGGAACTTTACAGAGAAATTCTCTGCAGTGCCTCTAATGATAACACCCCCCCCCCCATTGAACCCTTCATCAGTAACAGCCCCCCCCACCCCCGCATTGAGCCCTTCATCAGTGGCAAATCCTGCCCATAGCCCATTCAACTCCTTCCATAGGGCTAGGAAATAGGCATCACCATTGCCACCCCCATTTTTGAGAAAGAGAGAGAGAGAAGCTTAAAGGTAAATGGCTGGCCAAGGCCACACAGGTCAGGAAGTCGAGATGAAACTGCCAGTCCCATCCCAAAGCCCATCCTCTTAATTTTACTAGACTCTCCCTGTGAGAGGCTCCGGGTGGTGTGGGGATGAGGGTAGAGTGGTTATCAAAATTCATTCCACGATTCCTGGCCAGTTAGTTTATAGCCAGGAAGGGATATAACCCATGTCCACACATAGCCAATAAAGGAGGCACTGTGAGAACTGCTAAAAATGAATCGCAGGGGAGCAGGGCAGGGTCTGGGAGGCCTGGGCACTGGACTGGAGGAGGTGGAAAAGCAGGTGTGGAGGAGAGAGGGAGGCTTGATGGACAGGAAGCTTTTGAGCTGAACTCTGAGGGTCCATAGAACTTGAAAAGAGGGGATGAATTATTTTTCTGCTCCTGGGCGAGGAGGAGGAGTGTGGATTTAAAGTGGGAATGCCCTAAATGCCAAGGCCGTCTGTGTCTAGGGCAGGTATTACACACAGCAGGCTCTCCTTCCCACCAAGCATGTGTCCTGGGGAGGCCTCAGAACTTTTCAGGTGACAGCCCATCCTGAGCTCAGCCTAATACAGAATGTGGATCTGCCCTTAATTGGTAGCAGGGAGGAGCTGAACTCCATGTACTTGTCAGGAAGCATGACTTGAGCACCTACATCTCATCATTTATGAAGCATGACTTGAGCACCTACATTTCATCATTTATCAAATGCTCAGTTGCAAAAGAAAATAGCATTAATAAGTCTTATCCATAGATAAGTCAAACCTTCGGAGATCTTCAGAGAAGATCTCCTGAAGACAGGATTGTGGCCTCTGGTTGGCTAGCGTTATTGAACAGGGCTTTCCTGCTATCCTGCTGGCCTGACGATGTACTTATAAGAATGGTAAGGATGAAGGTCATGTTATGAGGCAAGTTTCTACTTTTTGAATATTTGTATGGCAGCCTCCAAGATGGCCTCACTGATCCTTGTCTCCTGGTAACTTATGTCCTTGTGTAGTCACCTCCCACACTGTATAGGGCTGACCTGAGTAACCAATTGGATATACCAGAAATGATGGAGTGTGACTGCCCACTCTGGGGAAAGTTAGCCGCCATGTTGTGAGGACACTCAAGCAGCTACCTTGGTGTCCTACAAGAAACCTGGAACATCATCCCTGACCATCTCTCACTCCTTCTGTAGCCCACCAATCAATACTTACAACTGATATTTGTGATTATTTGAAGCACACTGTTTATAAGGTATCTATTACTTCGAATAATACATCTCCAACACATGTTGTTACCACTATCCTCTTTTTAGAGATGAGAACATTGAGGCTCAGAGAGGG
Organism: Myotis lucifugus; assembly: GCF_000147115.1. Lineage (NCBI taxonomy): Eukaryota > Metazoa > Chordata > Mammalia > Chiroptera > Vespertilionidae > Myotis > Myotis lucifugus. The sequence continues at coordinate 899,181 of NW_005871149.1, read as the reverse complement.
TAAATAACCTTCCCAAGACCACACAGCAAACAAGTAGTACAGTTGGAAATCAGATCCAGATCTTCTGATCACAGGTGCTGTGCCTTACCCACTACACCTGATCAAGGACAGAAGTCCAGTTTTTCTCTAGAATTTCAGGTTGATGCCTGGGACTCTGCATGAAGATGATCCTATAAAAGGAAATTGCTCAGGTCTGTCCAATGAGTCTCCTAACTGGAGCAACAGTGTCATCCATCATTTAGCAACTGTGCCCAGAGCCCCTGCTGGGTGTGCAGCCAGCTCTGTGTAAGTGAGGAACTTGCAGGCCTCCTGTCCTCAGGGTGACATAACCATCTCCCTGTGAGTCACACATGACTAATTAAATGCATGCTCTCCTGGGCTCCCCGGTTCATTCTTTCCCAACCAGGCATGGATGCGGGTGAGAGTGGAGTTGTTGCAGAATGGAAAGAAAGCAGGAAAAACAAAAGAGAGGGATTTAAGGAATGGAAGGGGAGAAAGGGAGGGAGGGAAGGAAGGAAAGCTTATCTATTTTTTTTCAAAGAAAACTAGTAAACTTTCTAAGTCTCCAACAAATTTACATTTGCTAGCATTTTCCAAAGTGCTCTCAGGTGTCCTCATCAATACTTTGTGTTTTAAGTAAAATATTATTGTCCAACTTTACAGATGAGGAAGCTGAGATTCTTGGAGATTAGGGATCCTTTAACCTTGGAGACAGAAGAACTGGAAAGACCTTGAGTTTTGATGCCCTGAGACCTGGATTCAAGTCAGACCACCTCTGAACTAGCAACATGCTCTTTGTCAACTTCCTCAGCATCTCTGAACTTTGGTTTCCTCTTCAGGACAACTGAGGATGACAACAGCACCAATCCCGTAGGGTTATTCTGAGGATTAAATATAATATTGCTTGGCACAGAGAAAGATCTCAGTAGGTGCTGGCTTTCTTGTTTCTGTATTATGGTCATTACTATCACTGCTATTACTAAAGTATCAGGCAGTACTATTACTTATAATCCTATATAATAAAAGGCCTAGCATTACGACTGCAACGACCACTCAACCAGTCGCCATGAGGTGCACTGACCACCTCTCGGTCCCTCCCCCTCACCTTACAAGCAGCAGCAGGCAGGGCAGCAGGTGGGGCGGCGGGTGGGGTGGCGATCGAGAAGCCGTGGCAAGCGGTGGTGAGCTACTCGTGCACCATTTCCTGCGCTGGGCCTCTAGTAGTATACACTCAGCCCTGGCCTGTGTGGCTCAGTTGGTTGAGTGTCGTCCTGTGTACTGGCACCAGTTTGATTGCCAGTTAGGACACATGGCATGCTGCGTGTTCAGTCCCTGGTTGGGGTGCATACAGGAGGCAACCAAGCAATGTCTCTCTCTCTCTCTCTCTCTCTCTCTCTCCCCCCCTCCTCCCTTCTTCCCTCTCTAAAAAATCAATTACAAAGTATTAAAAAATTGTAGTATACATCCAGCAAGTGTTAGTTTCCCCTCCTTGACCCCATGTTCCCTCTTCACTCAGGTATCATAACCAGTAATTGTTGGAGGCAAGTTGTCCGTGACTTGCTTTTTAAATCCTCACCCGAGGATATTTTTCCATTGATTTTTAGAGAGAGTGGAAGAGAGAAGGAAAGACAGAGAGAAATATCGATGTAAGAGAAACATTGATTGGTTGCCTCCTGCTCGTGCCCCGACCAGGGCCCAGGCCGGGGAGAACCCTGCAACGGAGTTATATGCCCTTGACCAGAATTGAACCCAGGACCCTTCAGTCCACAGGCCAACACTCTATTCATTGAGCCAAACCGGTTAGGGCTTGGCTGTGGCTTTTGACGTTAGTACCAGTGCTCATCCATAATACCTTGCTGCCCACCTCTCTAGTACCTTAAAAATGCAACTAGTCCATATAATCCACCTCCACAACCCTAATATTCTTTCCGTTTCACAAAGGATATCCAGATACCTTAAGATCAATTCTTCAGAACATCCAATTATCCTCTGCTGTTTGGCGAAGGACCCGTGTGCCATCTGTATGCAGCCCAGTATCCCAGGATGTGGTGTTTCCTGTAATTATCTTTAAGTTTGAGAAGACGATGCATTCTGTACAAGCAATAAACTAAGAAGCTGAAAATAATGGGCAGAGTTTAATGCTGAAATTAATCTTAAAGCAAAGTTAATCAACACAATCATCTTTGTGCTACATGGTGATTAGGTATAAATGAAAGCGATTTGTGTAAATGAGAATTGTCAGTAATATTTTGTGCAATCAAACCAAGCACTTGCAGGGGCAGCGAGGAAGAGCAGCAGTCCTGGGTGTAGGTGGGTAATACAGTTACAGCTCCCAGTGTCTCTAACTTGCTCAAGGGGAGGACTGGCCACTGAGCCCCTGAGATGCTTACCACAATGCGTGGCAGTCCTAAGAGTTCAATACACCCGCTCCTCCTCTTCCCGGTCTATTTCTTCTTCGTTACCATCCCTCTTCTTCATCTGATTGTTATTATTATTTCTTAGCCTTAATTAAAATGGTCCCAGGTCCACTCCCTTAGTTCCCAGTGTTTGGGCGTGAATCATTATGAGCTAAGGGTTTGGAGACTCCTATTAAGACATTCAGAAAGAAGTTAAAAAAAAACACACCCACAAAACTACTCCAGGAAAAATAATTCTAGGAGTTTTAATAACAAATGATACTTTCTCAGAGAAGAAAAGCAATAAATAAAGAGCCAGGTTACAGTCATTGTTTAACACTCTACAATTGCTGGAGTTAAGGGAACAGAACAGCAGTCGTGGCAGGTGAAGGAGTGGTTCTCTGTCCGTGAGGGTAATAGTGCGGTAGAGGCATTTCAGGGGATTGCTGTGCAGCCCTCAGTTACTCTGTGAGAACCCTCCCTGCCTCGTGCTGTTCAGTCATTGGGATGGTCCCAATATGTTAGTAAGTGTTCACGTGGCTGGGATAGGAATGAATCAGTCCTGGGGACCTGGAACCCGTGACTCAGGGCCAGTGAGGTCCTGTGTGTGGCTTGAACTGAGGGTTCAATGAAGGCTGCTGGGTAGGGGGGCGGGGGGTGGGGAGAGATAGAAGTACAGAGAGAAGCAGAGACGAGAGTCCATGTGATCCTGTGGGTTTTCCAGCTCCTGGTCTAGGTCTCTCCTGAGCCCCATATCCTCTCCCTGCTCGTGGTTCTGTGAGATACTCTTACGTCCGTAGAATGCATTCTCCTATTGTGTGTAAGCTAGCTCAGGTGGGGTTTTGTTATTTGCAACCGTGACAGCCTTAACCCAAACACATTGCTTAGTCAGATGGCTTTCCCACCACCTTTTACCAAAGGAAGAGGAATGTGGATCGTTCTGTTGAGAGATGATGTTGCTCAGAATAGACACTGATGCTTCCTTCTTGGGGGCTAATGCGAAGCTTCAATCTCTTTAAGTCACTTTCCTCCTCTCGGGTAAATGGGGGGACAGTGGGCAGGGACAGGACACACACAGCTGTGCCGGAGACTCCGCGTCTTTGTCTCTAATAAAGAACTTGATTGTATGTGGTTGGCATTTAACAGAAAGAGGGTTGAGATGATCTGTTTATACTTAGAATCATGGAATTTCTAGAGTTCAAAGTGATAACTTAATCCAACGCCTTCCTTGTGTGATTGGGAACACCACAGCCCAGAAAAGTGCTGTGATTCGGCAGAGGGCACACATTTGGACAGCAGCCAAGCCCAGCCCAGGAAGCTCGTCTTCTTACTTCTTAGGTAATGTTTCCCCCACTGTGTGTATTTCGTCCTGCAGTGCCCTGCCTCGCCTGTACCGTCCCGCAGAAACTGCAATGAAGACTTTTGTCCACATTCCCCCCCCTCTCTCTCCTGACTGACCCTGCTGCTTCCCCCTGTGGCCCCCATGCTGTGCTCCCTCCTCTTGGGACCTGTGAGTGACAAGCTGTCTTTTCAATGGCAATCATCTCCGGATCTGTTGGCCTCACCATACCTGAAAAATAATAGAACCTACAAAAGTGTAATATCCTCACATGAGGAGTCCAGAACCATGAATGGGCTGCGGAAGGAACACCTTCCTTGAGCACAAGGGAGGAGAAAATCAGAACTAAATCTGAGTTCTGATGACAAAGGTCGTGGAGGGACCTTGGCTGTTGGGCAGGCAATCCACCTTGTTGGTCACAAACCCTAAGAGAATACAAGAAAGAGGCAGGGTTAAAGTTGGGTTGATCAAATTAAGGAAGGCCTTCTGGAGTGCATGAGCATCCATGAGATCTAGAGTCCTAGCTGGACTGGATGTGTGTGGTACATGGGGGTGAGAAGGCAGCTGAGGCAAAGGAAGACAGAAAACAGACGAGCTGTGCCTTGCCGAGAATGGGGACGGTTGATGTGGGTAGAGAGGTAGCCTTGGGCAGGGACATGTGTTTGAAGATCCTGGTCCTTCTTGACTTTAAGTCTCTTATCTTTGGAATGGAAGAGGATAGACATCTCACCAAACTGACCAACCTGGCTACAAGGAGCACCCGAATTCCTCCCCACTCAGGAGTCCTGGTGAAAGCTGCTACAAGATGTCTGTGACAAGGAACAGGGTCATAGATCTATTTCTGCCTCCTGCCTATGACTCATGGGATGACTCAAGGTGACTCTTACCCATCTCCGAGTCCCCAGCCCACATCCTTGAAGAGCAGAAGCCACTTGGATGCTTCCCTCCCGGCAAGGTTGGCTGTCCCAGCAAGGGCCCGGCAAAGACTCCCTGACTGCCCTCTCCGCCGCCCACCGATTGTCTCTTCAGCCGTTCCAGCTCTTTCTCCCCCTCCCTCTTCCCCACTTTCCTTTTGTTTTTCTCCTTTTCCAAATAGCACGGCTCCAAAGCAACCCAGGCACACATCCTGGGGATGGCTCTGCGGGCTGCCCTGAGCTGTGGGAGCAGGCCCGAGATTGCTTCCTATTAGCCACTCCGTTTGCAGGATAAATAGCGTGAGCCTGCGTGCTGCCTCCTGTGGGCTGGGGCAGATTTCCGTTTGCAGCAGGGCAGCTTCCATCCTCTCGGGGCGTGTTGAATGTTAACAGACATTTCTCCCCAGGTGCCCTTCTTAGTTCTTTCCAGAGCACCAGTCCGGTGGGACCTTCCACTGGAAGCCTGCAGAGACACTATTACTCTTCTCGTTGTTTTCCTTACAAATTAGTTTCTGGATGTAATGGCTCTGGTTGCCGAGCAGACATAAAATTGGGGTGAAGAGGGGAGTGAACCGGAGTACCCATTATGGGCCCTTGTTTATCGGGGGCCTCTGGGAGCGTGGGGCTTGGGATTTAGGTGGAATTAACTCTCATTGGTTTCTTGGAGACTTGGGGGGTAGGAGTGGGCCTTCTCTTCCCCTGGAAGGAGTAATGTTTGTTGTTATTGCATGTTTAGGAAGTGCCTAGAGATTGTAGCACCGGGCTACAATAGAGAATGAGGCCCTCCGTGGGTTGTGGGGGAGTATTGCTCAGCTGTGGGAAGATTTGGAGTCAGAGTCAGAACTGGGGCCGGAGCAATACTGTACACTGGCTTGCTCCTGCCACAGAGCATGAGCGGAAAAAGCCCAGCGATGCCCCGGTGCTAGGAGTGTGGGTACAAGAGCACACTGGGTGGGTGGACAGGGACCATGTTGAGGACCACAGTTGGAGGACAGGGATGGGATGGGATGGGCGAGGAGGTCACGGGGTCTGGGAGGAAATTGGCTGGAGCTGGTAACCCTAGTGACTCATCCTTGTGTGTAGGATATGTTAGTCATCTCTGCAGTGAGCTGGGACCAAGAGGTGCCCTTCAGGCTAGAAACCATGGCTGAGTGGGAGTCCCCACAGGGCCTGGAGCTTCGAAATGGGAAGAGGGAAGTGGGCAGAAGGATAAGCAGCAAGAAAAACAACTATTTTATTAAAAGAAATGTGGGGATCAGAGAAATACCGAATGGTGCCATTAAGTCTTCTGATTCAGGCGGAAGCCTTCTCAGTTAACGGGAGATGCTTTGTAATAAAAACCAGGTCAGGAAATGGGCGAATGGGCCTGGAGCATAATAAGGCCGGGATAATTACTTCTCAAAGAGCAGGGTCAAAGCTGTGTTAATGGAAAGAATACGTGCTCCTTACATATCCTCGACTGCGGTCTTAGGAAGAAAATGAATTGTTGCCTTAGCAAGGGATGCTCGCTTGTAGGTCGTTCAGGGAGACGCAGACTCGTGCATTTGCTGGTGGAGAGACGTTGAAATGGAATCGAGACACCCATTATCTGCTCATCGTCCCATCCCCACTCATCCGGGCTGAGCCTGTCTTCACCCTATTGGTGGGAAAGAATATCCCAACAGAGGGACAGCTTAAAGGGAGAACAGTGTGGGGAAGACATGGGACAAGGAAGGAAGGGAGAGAATGAGGAGACTTCCACAGGGCCCTGCCTCCCCTCATGTGCAAAGAATAGTAGCTGTCATTTACTTAGGACCTGGTCTGTGCTAAGCTCTCTTACATCCATGGTCTCACTTACCCCTCACAGCAATCCTAAGAGAAGGCTCTGTTCTTATCTAGCTCTGTGGTGTAGATGAGAAATCAAAGGATTAGAAAGCTCGAGTGACCTGCCCCAGGTCTTTCCTAGAATGGTGGAACCAGGATCCATCTTGAGCAGCACGAGTCTAGAACTCAGCTCTGAAACCCTGCACTGCACTGGTAAAAGGAGACGGGAGCAAAATGGCCACAATCCCAGGGTCTGGGGTCTTTCCAGCTTCGGATGCATTTGGTGAAGAACTGCTTCGGCTGCCATCAGAGAGGTGCTGTAGGGTCTGACATAGAGCATCCAGGCTGTGCTAGGAAAGGGGGAGTCCACCTGACTCCCTGGTCGACAGCTTTGGTCACCCAGGCAGAGATGATGACCAGGTGGCAGTGCCACTTGGAGACTTGTAGGGACCTGTCGCTTGAATTGAGTTGGCAGTGGCGGTGCCAGTCCACAACATCATAAGGCAACTAAGGAGACTCAGCTCCGATAGTGACTCAGGTCAGCAAAGTCACAGAAGAGCTGGCCCCACCTTAGCACTCATTTGTCCATGAAGTCAGCACTCTTTGCAGCTGCATGTGACAGAGGCCAAGGCCAAAGCCAAGGCGGGTCTTCCAGAGAACAGAGCCACAGACACCTGGCTGAGGGCAGTGAAGGGCCTCTATTCATTCCTTCATTCAATCAGCAAGTGCTCATTGGAGTAGGTACAGCAAGGCGAGCTAGGTCCTGTGTTGGGTGGTAAAGGTACAAACCTGGCTGATGCCTCCCATCTTCCAGGTGGACAGTTCTGGAAGGGATTCGGTGTGCATCGCAGGTCTTTGCAGAACTGAGCCCTGTTGCCTGTTGTACCCACACTTGGCTTGTTCTTGTATTTCTCTTCCTGCTTCCTCATGCCTGCTTTCTGGACAACTTCATGATCCATCTGTACCCAAGGCTTAATTATAGGTCCTGTTCTCAGGGAACCCAACCCAGATTTATTCTGAAGGCAAAAGGGAGCCCTCGAGGCATTGTTTCCTTTCTGATAATAACCCTATAATGAACTCGAGGTGTTCTGCTAGGCAGAGAGGATACAAGTGTAATACAGTGCAGTCCTTGAATTTAAGGAGCTTGTAACTCCTCCTCCTGTAAACTTTTCAGTGCTTCTTCTTTTATGATCTCATTTGACCCTCAGTAACCTTCCCAGGACAGTGGGAACATCACTATTTGTAATTTATAGGAAAATCAGAAGGAGACATAGAAAGGGCAGAGCCGTTTACAAGGTCACAGAGCTAGCGAGTGGCCTTTTAAGCAATTAAAACCTTGGGCTGGGTATATAAATTATCATCGTTTCTCCGAGAAAAGCAACACATTTACTATAATTTAATTATTCACTTGCCTTCATTATATTTTCTTTGCACTCTCTGCTTTTCAACTTTCCAAATATTGTACTGGCTTTTAATCAGCTGCTATGTAATTTATTCTGTGAAACTAGGTCAATGTACAACGTGTTAACATAACTTGCCTTTTACAGTTTAAACAACATTTTAGTAAAATTGAAACTTAAAAGAAGAAAGAAAACCCTTTGATTGCCACTGCATAACTTTAAGCTGAATGGCAAGATTGGATTTGCATTTGTGAATGTTAAGTCCAAATCCAAGGGCAGCGTGGAGGAGAGACGCTGGAAGGGCAAGATTCGGCCTCCCTCCCTAGGTGCTTTTATCTCATTCCATGGCTTTAAATAACACCTGTATGCCGATGATTCACACATTTCTATCTCCAGCCCGACTTCTCTTCTGAGCTCCAGATCAGCACATCCAGTCCCCTAACTGACATCTCTCCATGGATGTCTCACAGGAACTCAAGCTTAACTTGTCCAGAATAAACACCGAATTCCACTCTTCCCCCAAACTACCCCTCTGCCAGTGCTTCCCATCTTGGTTAGCGGCATCACTATCCGTTGTTCAACCCAGAAAACCTGGAAGTCATTCCAGATCCCTTCTCTCTCGCCCTCTGTATCCAGTCAGTTAGCAACCCTGGCAACTTACATATTTTTCAAATAGGTCTCACATTCGTTTACTTCTCCCCATCCTGGCCACCATCATCTCTTGCCTGGACTATGGTCTTGGTCTCCTACCAGTTCTCTCTCCTTTCACGTTTCTTCCTAATGATATAGAGGTTGGGCTCATTGGCTTCATGTGGAGGCACCTGGATTAGATGAAGTCCTGGCCTCTCAATGCTCTGCGTGGCGAGCTCAGCAGCATGCAAGGCTTAGCTTTCTTTCAGAATGATCTGCCGGCCTTGGGGAAGCTGTATTCATTTTCTAATACCATGTAACAAGTTACCCCAAACTTAGCAACTAAAATGACATACATGTATGATCTCAGAGTTTCTGTGGGTTAAGATTCGGGGCGTGGTTTAGCTAGGTCCTCTGTGTAGGTTCTCGCAAAGCTGCAGTCAAGGTGTCAGCCAGGGCATTTTCGTCTGGAGGCTTAATTAGGGAAGAATGTGCTTCCTAGTTCATTTGGGTGGTTGGCAGAATTCATTTCCTTGACGTTGTATGACTGAGAGCCTGGCTTTTTGCTGGTATCAGCTGGAGGCCACCCTCTGATCATAGAGGCTACCTGTAGTTTCTTGCTATGTGGGCCTCCTCAGCATGGCTGCTCACCTCATCAAGCCAACAGCAAGACTGTCTTCATCCAGCGGCTATGATAGAGTCTTATATAAGGTAATGGAACCATGGAGTGGCATGCTGTCACCTTTGCCATGTAATCTAACCCAATCAAAAGTGACACCCATCACCTTTGCCATAAGGTTAGAAGCAAGCCACAGGTTCCACCTGCGCTCAAAGGGAAAGAATTACATGAAAGCAGGGATATCAGAAGGCAGGAAATCGCTGGGGTTACCGTACGGTTTGACTGTTAGAGAGGCAGGTGCGATGCTCTGCTTCTCCCCCCAGAGGTTTATGGGAATGGCCCTCCAAAGGGGACTCACTGTCATAGACAGAGCTGTCTGTTCCTGGGGAGTAAAGGGTTGGAAACGGAGTAATTCTGGAATACAGTGTTAGAAAGCTCATGTTGCCACACCCGAGCCACGTTCTCCAATCCAGCTTTTGTCAGTAACACAGACGCTGTGTTGATTTCCTGCTGTATGGTTGACTCCAGAATCTCTCATGTATTCAGAACCCATTTGGAAAATAGATGAATGTTATGTTTCTACCTCCTCAAACCCCAACATCCCCCACCATTCTATTATCCACAGAGGACAGAACAATCTCTTAAAAACATACATTAGCAATATTAGGAAGGCAAGGGAATATTATGAACAACGTTATGTCAATAAATCCAACAACTTAGATGAAATGAAAAATTCCTTGGCAGACACAAACTATTAAATAAAGCTCCTTCAAGGTGAAACAGATAGTCTTAAATCTGTTAAAGAAATTGAATTTGTAGTTAAAAACCTTTTTACAAAGAACTCGAGGCCCAAACATCTAAGAAAGAAATAATCCCAATTTTAAACAAATTCTTCCATAAAATTGAAGAGGAGGGAACACTTCCCAATTCATTCTTTGAAACCAGTATTATCCTCATACCAAAACCAGACAAAGACATTATAAGAAAAAACAACTACAGACCAATATTTCTCATGAACATATACGCAGAATTTCTTAAAATTTTGGCAATTCAAGCTCTTCCGGGGACGGTGACTTGTGTTTAGGTATTCACCATGGTCCAGCGTTTGACATACCATCGGAGGCTGTCCTACAACACAGCCTCGAACAAAACCAGGCTGTCCCAAACCCCTGGTAATAGGATTGTTTACCTTTATACCAAGAAGGTTGGGGAAGCACCCAAATCTGCGTGTGGCATGTGCCCAGGCCGACTTCGCGGAGTTCGTGCTGTGAGACCTAAAGTTCTAATGAGGTTGTCTAAAACGAAAAAACACGTCAGCAGGGCCTACGGTGGATCCATGTGTGCTAAATGTGTCCGCGACAGGATCAAGCGTGCTTTCCTTATTGAGGAGCAGAAAATCGTTGTGAAAGTGTTGAAGGCACAAGCACAGAGTCAGAAAGCTAAATAAATTAAAAAATGAAGCTTTTTTGAGTAATAAAAACAAAAGTCTCATTCTGTTAAAAAAAATTTTTTTGGCAATTCAAATCCAATGATATATAAAATGATAGTAAATCATGACCAAATGTGTTTTAGCCTAGGAATGAAGGGTTGTTTTACCATTAAAAAAAAAAAAATCAGTCAATGTAATTCACTGTATTAACAAACTGAAAAGAAAAACTATATGCTCCCCTCAATAGATGCAGGAAAACTATTAAAAGCCAGGAAGAGAATAAAAGTTTCTCAACTTAATAATTGGCTTCTATGAAAAACCTGGAACTAACATCATATCTAATAATAAAAGCTAAATGCTTGCTCATCAAGATCAGGATCTAGTAGACTAAACAACACTACTAACTGATCTAATTATATTTATAGAATACTAGAGGCCCGGCGCACGAAATTCATGCAAGGGACTCAGCCCCTGCCACCTTGGCTGCCTTGGCCCTTGCAGCCCCGGCTTCGTTAGGAAGGATGTCCGGTCTAATTAGCATATTTTACTTTTATTATATAGGATTATACCCCTATCCTCTCTCACCACTTCTCTTCAACATTGTACTAGAAGTTCTGGCCTGTGCAATCTGATAAGAAAAGAAATTAAAGGTGTAAAGATGGGAAAGGAAGAACTACAAATGTCTTCATTCTCAGATGACACAATTGCCTATGTAGAAAATCTGGTGGAGTTACTAGAAGAACTACTAGAATTAGTAAGTGAGTTTAGCAAAGTTGTAGGATGCAGATATACAAAAATCAATTGTAGTATTTATATATACCAGCAATGAGCAATTGGAAAATGAAATTTGTAAAAACAGCACCATTCACAATAGCATCACTGGTCGCAGTAATGGACTCAGAGTTGGGCATGTGACCTTAGTTTGACAAAACAATGAATTTCATGATTTCTGAATGGAATACAAGGACAAAGATGCTCTCATTCTCTGCTGTATCTGATGGATTTGGTGGTAGCACGACTGACACCCCTCTTGTGATGAGGATGCATCCAACACACAGAGAAGAAGAAGGGAGAGACAACTGACTCCTAGTGAGATCATTGGAGCTCATGGATCAAGTTGTGCATGAACCTAAAACTACCTGTGGCTGTTCCAACTAATTTTCTTTGCATTAAAACATTTTGGATTTTTTTTTCACTTGTAACTAAGAGGTTTCACCGATGTCAAGATGTTTGGGAACCATCTTGGTGGAAGTGTTAGGTGGCAAGTTTATATGGTTCAGAAACTCAGCCAGTCTGAGCTGGAGACAAACAGTGTGTGGGTAGGAGCTGAAGCCAGTGAAGTGGCTGTACACCAAGGAAGAAATACAGACTAACAGGGACAAAAAGTGACAGAGTGAGTCTGAGGAGCACCAGCATTTTTGAGCTGAGTGAGTAAGAAGAAACCGGAGGAGAAGAGGAAGGGCCAATCATATCAGGTAGGAGGCAAACTGGGGGCGGGAGGATTAGGAAACTCAAGTGAGGAGAAAGTGTCAGGAAGGAGGACATGAGCAACAGTCTCAGATGCTGTAGAAATTTCCCGGGGGAATGAACATGTAAGTGTTCATATACCTTAGCACCTAGGAGGTTGCAAGTGACTTTGGCAAAGACAGCTTCAGTGGCATGTGGGGGCGGAGAGTGACGGGAAGGAAGGCAGCAGAGGCAGTAAGTGTGGACTTGTTTGGCAGAACATTTGGTGGCAAAGTGAAAGAGAGGGCTAGTCAGAGCAAGGCAGGGTTGTTTCTAGCCACACACCTTTGAGTCTGTCCTTCTGCTACTCCTAGAGATACTGTGAGTTACCTAATTACACCCAATAGTACCTTTTTTTGAATAAATTACTAGAGTGTGTTCTGTTGCCTAAAATGGAGAATTCCCTGATGAAATGGCGAGCTTGAGGAAAGTGATGGTCTGAAGTAATAATTGTGGAGCAAGGGAGAGGGCTTTGAAAAAATATTTAAACAATGGAAAATACGTGAATATGGCTTGCCATTGAAAGGAAAGAGCCAACAGAGAAGGCAGAAGATGAAGGATTGAGAAGGACTGATTGATGGATGGATGTCCTTGAGGAGAAGAGGTAGGAGAAGTGGACGTGGCCTGGCTGGCCATGGACAGGTGGAGGGATGACACTTTTATTGACATAGGACAGAGTACAGATGGAAGAGAAGGGATGTACCTGCACGGGTGTTGTGCAGGAGGTGGAGGAAGGCCATCTGACAGCCTCTATCATTCTCTGTTGAGGACGAGGAAGGTTGCTTTGCTGAATCTGAGAGAAAAAGTGATGACAATCGAAGGTGGGACACACACTTATAATGTTATGGTTTCCCAGTTCCTTTTTTTAAAATTTCTTTTTTATTTTGAAACAATCTCACACTTACAGGAAAGTTGCAAGTACAGTTCAAAGACCTTTTTTTTCTGAATCATCAGAGTAAGTTGCCAACATGGTGCCCCATAACCCTCAAGTACTTGATTGTGTATTTTCTATAAAAAAGAATATTCTCCTGAACTACCGAAATAGAGAAACTCAGGTAGATACATTGCTACCATCTACATCTCAGACTCGATTTGAGTCTCACTCCTTGTTCCAATAGTGTTCCTGGCAATTGTTGTCAGTTTGGCTCAAACTTGTAAAAATTCTCTACAGGTTTGGATGTTTTTCACATCAATACACCCATTTTAAGAAAACTCTATGTACACTAATGAAGCTTGGTCAGGTTCAAAACTGAGTACCACTGATCACTTTTGAGTGGTCTTGCATACAGTAAAACTTCCAGAAAATCCACATAACCCATATTTCTCACCTCTCGTTATGGCCATTGTTCTTCACAAAGCTGTTCTCACTCTCCTTCCAGAATCTTCCAACCCATCTGGCTTCTTCACTCCTCTCTATTCCATCCCCTTCCTCTAGCCTTCTGAGAAGGCAAAGGGAGAAAGATTGTGAATACTAGTACAATAATATTTTGCCCCAAACCAAAGCATTGTGACAATATTAGTTAAGGTTCTTTTGATACAAGTAACCGAAACCAACTCAAGCTATTTAAGTCAAAATGAGCATTAGTCATGTACACCCATGGAATGAAAAAAGGAATTGACGGATGGGGTGCCTGAACAGTGAGAATAAGGGCAGCTCTGGTGACTTAAAATCAGATATTTGTGAATCCTTCCCCCAGAGTAGTGGTCTCTGATTTTTCACTGTGATTCACTAAAGAGGAGCAAAAACTCTGAAACCGTTCAACTAATCCTAATTTCCATGGGATAAAAGCCAGAAGTACATGAATTATCACTGTACTAATGAAATTACAACAGAAGTATTACTCATGCATGCATAGGGGCATGATGATGCTCAATGAATTATAATGCATAGTTTTAAAGCCTCATTATTGAAAAAGGATTCATCCAAAAGACCACTACACGCAACAACCACAATAAACTAACCTGATAATTATAAAGCTAAATCATCCAAAAGCCAAATTTACAGTAATTTACAATGAATGCAATTTATAATTAGTGATCAGTGCAATTAAGCTATCCAAAACCCACAGTCAATTCAAAACAACACCGATGAAGCACTGACAGTAAAGTGTCATTATCCCAAATTGCAGGGATTCTAGCTCTGTGTGCGCCTGCGCCGCGAAGCGTCATGTCACGTCATTGCCAGTTTGGCCCTGCAGACAGCTTCCCAGCAGAACACCGGGTTAGAGTGCTCAGAACACGGGAGCAGTCACTTTAGTTTGTGAATCCTAAATTTTAGTAACCCATAATAACCCATTCAGTAGATTACTCTTAAACACTTCCTCACTGTGTATAAAAATTTAAGGAATTATATAGAACGGAAGCACGGACTTGCGTTTTGGGTCCGTTTGAGGCTCACCAGGGAGCCCCTGTAGTACTTGGAGTCACGCTCTGGAAATTGGCCATGACTTCCAGCAACTAACAGCTCATCTTCCCCAGATCCAAATCTCCAATCCCAAGGCAGACATTTTAATTGGCCCAGCTTGAGTCACGTGTCCACCCTGGACCAATTATCCCTGGGATTGGAGTTGGTGGAGGAGAAGGAGCAGGACCTCTTCATGGGGAAATGCTTTGTTTGTTGGGCCTGCCTTGTGGGTGTGGAGGGCAACTCCCCAATAAGATGGGCTCCACAGTTGAGAACATCCACTAAAATAAATACTGAATCAAGGTCATAAGACTTATACCATATCTTGGATGTCCAGAAATCATTGGAATCTTTATTTTGTCTCTAGTCTCTAAGTGGCTGGAAGAAAAAAATCTAGGTTCAGTTCAATCCAAGGCAACAATGTAAACAATACCTTTAGGAAATATTCAGTCTCTCCCCACAATCCCTCAGGACTCAAAGGAGAAGCTGTCATCATTTTATGTCATGGCTTCATTGGCTCTCTAAGAGCTGGTTCTTAATACACTAAAGAGGAAGGTAAAGGAATTTTGAAAATGACAGCTTACGTTTATTGCTTACTTTATTATGTTCCAGACGCTCTCTAACTACTTCTAAGAGTTACAGCACTTGGGATCTAGAAGGAATCCAATTTGTTCAAGGCAAGCTTTATGGCTACCAGCTTGTTGAATTCTCGTAACCGTTCTCTGAGGCAGGTACTAGCATTACTCCCATGTTACAGATAAGGACACGAAGTCACAGAGAAATCCAGTAACTTCCTCAAGGTCACACAGCGGGTAATGACATAACCTGTATGGGGGCCCAGGTATTGTGCCTCCGAGCCTGTCATTGTCGCTAACTGGCAATCCTGACTCTCTCAAGACAACAGCCTGGATCTAAAGATTAGTGTCTTGCTGAGAAATCTCATTTTGAGTGTCAATAGAAGAATATTCACTCTTTATTTCTTTTGCATTCTTCTGTAACAATTTAATCTCTCCCCAGGCAGAGGGAGGCCTGGGGCTAACCAAGGGGAAGGTCATTCCCCCTGAAAAGCAAAAGAGAAAAAGCACATGAGTAATTGTTCAAAATATCGCCTTCTTTATAATAATGATGATGTAGAAGCATAAAAATAGGGATGTAACAGGGGCATTTGTGGGTGGTGCCCATCTAGGCACTGCTTTGGGAAGGGAGTTCTTGGCTAAGCTACTTGGTCAAGGCTAAGTAGCTTGGGAAAGGCTACTTGTTAAGAAGATGCCTCGAGAGACCCTCCAGCGCTCAGCTGAGAGCTATCGCCCAAGATGATGAGACCCAGAACTGCTGGGGGATTTACTGTTACTTGTTCACGTGGCCTCTCAAGTCTCTCACTCACAAGGAGGAGATCCACTGGTTCGGTGCACTCAGGTCTCTGGTTGGTCAGTTATATCTTGGATGGTAGCTACCTAAATAGTGGGGTGTCTTATCCTGAGGAGCGTGGGCAACATAAGCTGCCCCTGGGAGAGATCCCCTATTTGATTCTGAAAAATGCAAATTCCTGAACCAAGGCTGAGGGTCAGACATGGAGAACAAAGAATTAACCCAAACCAATGCCCTCTCACAGGACCCACCTGGGCAGCCAGGTGTTCCGAGGGGTCAACTTCTCTTTCTCTGAGTCTGGAAGCGGCCAATAAGAAGAACCTGAGACAAAGGCTTAAATGTGAGGTTTTATCGGAGAGGGGGAACCAGAAGGCATGTGTAAGAGTCAGAGGGAGTGAGCCAGGGAAGGAGAGAGCGGACTCCAGATGCATTGTCAATTGGGCTTCTTCCCGGTTACCCGATTGCGTGGACTGGCTGAGAAGCCATTTGACCGACATCTCAGAACCACCTACCTGGAGGAAAGAAAGAGAAAGCATGTATCCATCACTTCGCTTTCCTCTCTGGTCAGAGGTTTGTCCCTCCACCCACTGGCCAACGGTTACCTCCTCAGCACTTCTAGGTTCCCCTGCACTTGGCAGAGAAGTCCTGGCTCACAGTGGTCCATGGGAATACTCAAGCTCTCTCATCCCAACAGGCTCTGAAGTTCAGGCTGAATCCCATCCTGCACCCTCCGTCCTGTTTCCCAGGTGAGAGTCAGGCACAAGTTCAGTATCCACCCCACCCCCCTTCCCCTCTAGGCAACCTGCGAGAACACAGTAAGCTCTCTAAGTGGTCCTCTAAACCCTCTCTCTTCCTATCTTATCCCTTCCTCTCCTGTGGACGGAGTTGGTTCTCTCGGGACAGCAACAGCACCTTCCAGAGAAATCCTCTATAAATCCTTCCTCCTTTGGTTTCTTACCTTGTTTATATACTGGATCTGGCTGAGGGGGTCAACAATGGTGGAAAGGTTCTTGACCATTTCCTTTGTGGGTTTCATGGAGGGATAACTAGCTTTGAAATTTCACATCCATTGTCTCTTGGTGTTTGGGTGGAAACTTCTATTTAACGTTCTGTCGCACTAAAGAAACCAATGAAGGCGAAGGTGCTTTCAGATAGTAATAAGCTGCATGAAGACGTGGAAATGGGGTGATGTGATAAAGAGTGGCCTGGGGGAAGAAGGGCTCATTTAGAACGTCTAATCCAGTAAGGCATCTCTCTCTGAGGAGGTGGCATTTTGAGCTGCGACCTGAAGGTCAGGAGCCAGTTTTGCCGAGATCTGGGTGTGTGTGTGTGGTGAGAGAGGATGGTGCATTTCAGGCAGTGGGAATGGCAAGTGCAGAATCCCAGGTGGGAGCAAGTTTGGTGGGTTGAGTTGAGTAGGTGATGAGAGCTCAATGGAGAGGGGGTAGGGCCTGCATCACACAGGGCCTTGGGCGTGGTAAGGGTTTAGCATTTTATTCTAACTGCAAGGGGAAGCCATTGGAGGGTTTGGGGCAGGAAATGACCTGATCTGATTTATATTAAGAGCCCGGAAGGACATAACAAAACACAACGTCTAGAACTAGTGTGGATCCTTATTCCAACAAACTGAAAAGAGATATTTGAGGCAACCTAGGAAATTTAAATGCAGACTAGGGATCAGGTGATATTAAATAACAATTGTGTGATAATAGCATTATTCTTAGGTTAAAAATCTGTATTAGTTTGAGATGCATAATACACAGGTGTTTGTGGATAATACGCCATAATATCTAAGATTTTCGTTGACATATACAGACACACACACACGCATGCACCAGGGCTTCTTTATACTGTGCTCTCTACTGCGGTATGTTTTAAAAATACATATTAAAAGTTACAAAGAAAAGAATTTGGCGGTTGTGTGGAGAATGGATTGCTGGGGGTAAGGATGGATGGAGTAGGAGCAGAGACCAGTTAGGAGGCTTTTGCTGAAATCCAAAGAGATGAGAAGGTGGCTTAGCGTTGGGTGGCAGGGGCGGGGTGGAGCTGGAAATAAAGGTAGATTTCAGAGATAGAGCCAGCGGAGCTTGCAGATCAGATGAGAGGGTATGGTAGTCGCCTGGGCCAGACTAATATTAAAGTGACTCTGAGGACACAAGAGTTTCCATTCTCAACTTAATCCCTACTAGACTGGGAATGGGAAATGGGAAAGCAAGGCTCTTCAAATTATTTATGTCTCAGGTCAAATTCATGTTATTGGACTTGGGGCTGAGTCCAAGTTAGCAACGCAGCTGTGGGGAGCTAGCAAAGAGGCAGGGACGGGGGGCAGTGGCTGGAGGACTGGTGAAATGTTTGACTAGCTGGGAATTCCACAAGGTGGGCAAGAAGAGATCTCTTCCCATTGGGAGTTGTAGTTCTCCACCTCCAGGTGAAACCCTTGGTTTATGCGCTCCTGGAATACATTGCTTCTTCCATGCGAGGCCATGCTGTATAGTGCATTTCATCAGTGGGGCCCAGGAATACAGACCGCAGATTTGCTCTTGGTTAGATCAATTATGCAAATACCCACTGAACTGCCGGAACCTTTACTTCACATCTAGGGAGCTTTAACTCAGCCACAAGTACCCATCCCAGCGGGGGACTCCTGCCGGCCTGTGATCCGCCGGAGGCAAAGCTGTTTGTTGGTAGCTATTTGTTTTTGGTGTCGCTCTTTTCTTTTGCTGCCTGTACATCTGGTAAGACAAATGGACATGTGCGCCTGTCATTGCGGATCTATCGATGGCTTGGGTTTCCCGGACATAATCTTGTTTAATGGAGCCGGGTCTTTTTTTTTTTTTCTGCCTAAGTTTTTTCCCTATGAGTAAGGCATTGTTTTTGTTGTTGCTAAAGTGCTCTGATGTCCTGTAGCTAAAAAAAAGGGGGTGGGGAGCTCTTTTTGAGACTTAAGAGTGGAAGCTCTGAGGCTCTAAATGATGCTTGAAACACAATTGGGGACAGAGATGGGCCGGCCTCTCCCTCACAGGCAGCAGCTGTTTGGTTTTCTGCTGTCCGCCCTGATCCTTGGTCTGCTCCCTTGGCTTGGCCCACCTTGTCATGTTGTTCCCTAGAAAATCAGGTCACCCTGTACCTCCGGTTTCCCTGGCCAATGGTTTTTAGCTGCCTATTGAGCTGGCTGTGTTGTGTCTAATCCTTGCTCAGCCCTGCCATGAGCGCTGCCATTAGAGAACACCATTCATCATCATTTACGGACCATCATATCTAATTCTAATGGTGAGGACACAGAGCCGCCCTCCTCCTTGCGTCCAAGTGGCAGTTGCAAACTGCTGGAATGGCTCTCCTCTTGTCTTCTTAACAACCCAGCGTCTCCTGAGTTAGGGCCTCAAATCTCACGACTCGTAGTATGTTTGTGTTTTTAGAACACGCTCATTCATGTGCTTTCTCTGCTGCCCGAGATTGGCACCTGCTCCCCAGGTGTCTGGTGGGTTTCTCCAGTAGGAACCAACCCTGACCACTTGCCGTCAGGCAAGTCACCGAATATATTTGAATCCTGTTTCCTTCTTAGGGAAGTAGCAGTTCTTCCTTCTTCCTTGTCACGGGGCCAGGGCTGGAGGGTTTGCTGGGATGAGCCCATGTGACAAGACTTGTAACTGTCCTTTACAAAATATAAGATCCTGCACAGAAGCAAGCAATCATGATAGGAAAACAGAACTGAATATAGGAGGTGGGTGGTATATTCAGAGCAACAGGTAAGCATGTCTGTTTTAGTCAACAAACCTTATCAAGTACGTGCCCAGCACAATGATCAGTAAGCCACGGCCCCTGCTGTTAAAGAACTTAGAGTCGTGTGGTGTATACAGATTAAAAAACATGTGCTTACAAGAGACAGTTATAAGAACTATGCAATGCTAAGTGCCTTATGAGAGTGCACAGAAAACACATCTAATGTGGATTGAGAGAGGCCAGGAAGACCGCCGGGGAGAGGTGGGCATGTGCAAAGCTGAGCCCGAAGAGAGACTGGGAAATAGTGGCCTCTGGGAACTGTGGGTGGTTCAGTGTGGCTCTGAGAGTGAAGGCAAGTGGTAAGACGGAGGGTTTGGAACACTGGGCACTATTGAAGAGTGACAGGGTCCAATTTATCTGAAAGCCAATGGGGACTATTTTGGAAGGAGGAGAGGCTGAATGAGGAAGGTCAGTTAAAAGGCTCCTGGGATAAGCTAGTTAAGAGATTATAATAGCATGGTCTAAGAGTTAATGCTGGAGAGTTGAAGAGAAGTGGCTGGATTAAAGAGATATTTGAGAGGTAAAAAATGAATAACATTTGATGTTTGATTAGATATGGGGATTGGGATAGAAGAGACAGGGAGGTAACCCCCTCATTTCTAGCTTGGAGAACTGTATGGATGGTGGTGATATTCATTCAGTTCAGGGTAACAGAAGGAGGAGAAAGACTGATGTCTGTAGAAATGATCATTTCAGTTTGGGCTGTGACTCATTCTCAGAGCCTAGAGAGTCCACATGGAGACATACGGATGTTTGTTTCACAGTGCTGGGCTGCTCATAACGCCAGGAAAGGACAGAATTACAGACTTCTGGTTCTCCCAGGACTGTGACGCTGACTAGACAAGGAATAGACGCCAGGCGCCAAGGCAGCATCCACACGGCTGACAGGTGGCTTTGCCCGTGTGCTCCGGGTCAAGCCATTGAGCTATACCCATCGGATGTTGTCTCGCCAGAGTTCCAGCCACATCACTGAGTGCTGCCAGTCATTCATGGACATCGGGGCTAGAAGGTCGTATAGCGACAGGGCACGTGACAGCAGCCCTTGGGCTAGATGTAAGCTGCTGAGAGGGTAGCGAATTGATCCCCCATTGTCTTCCTGAAAGGCCTGAAAAACGAGGAGGCTGGAGCAGACACAGATTGATGGAGAACTGGGTGACCACCCCCAAGAGAGAGAAAGAGAGAAGATGCCTGTTTTGTGTGTTTTTTTCCAATATTCAGTCCCAGTTTCCCTGAGCCTGGATGCCTTGTTCCTTCTCTTTCACTAGATATAGACAGACAGACAGACAGATAGGTATTTAAATATTAAACTTACATTTAAATATTTTTTACTTTAGTTGTTTTAAGTGGGAAACCAGAAAAGTTGCCATTAGAACAGCATTGGTACCAGGAGTGAGGTTTTAAGCCAGTGATGGCGAACCTATGACACGTGTGTCAGAGGTGACATGCGAACTCATTTTTTTGGTTGATTTTTCTTTGGTAAATGGTATTTAAATATATAAAATAAATATCAAAAATATAAATCTTTGTTTCACTATGGTTGCAAAGATCAAAAAATTTCTATCTGTGACACGGCACCAGAGTTAAGTTAGGGTTTTTCAAAATGCTGACACGCCGAGCTCAAAAGGTTCGCCATCACTGTTTTAAGCAATAGAGCCTTCAAACCTGAGACTAGCTGTGGTATCACTGAGATGAGATAGAATTTAAAAATTTTCATTACAGGATAGGAAGTTTGCAGCCTGTGATTTTTGGTTAAAAAACAAACAAGTGATTAAGTTGTCACCTGCTCTCCCTTGAGACCCAGACCATATGCCCACTGAAGGTGGAGCTTTGGGAGGCCTGCTGCCTGAATGGATAATGAAGCAGATTGCTGTTGCTTATAACCTTAGATAAAGGCCAGTAGCAGACACAGGTTTCTGTCCAGAATGCCTAAGAGCAAACAAGCCAAGCAGGGCGGTCATGTGACTCGGGTGCAGGCAGCCCACGCAGCCTGTAGCGGGAGCTCTCTGACGACTTAGAGCCACGTCCAGGAACCAGTGGGCTTTGCCAAACTGTGGTCTGGTCCTAATTTTCTGTCTCATTAAGTGGCTAGTGACCAAGTTAAAGCCCTGATTGACAGATGTGCAGGCCGTTGGAAAAGAAGTATTTGGGAAGAAAAGGAGCTGCTGGGGAACAGGCATCTCTCACTCTGCCTTCCCCACGAATAAGAACCTTCCCACTGAGAGGCAGGTCTTCAGGGCTGCGGTGGGAATGTGGATGAGGACAGGCAGCCCTAGGCCTTTCAGCCCCATCTCCTCTGGACCAGGCATCAGCCAGTAGGCGGACAGGCAGGCTGTGGGCCTGGTCTTCACGATTCATTTGGGCTGTTGCTGTCGGCAGCCTTCCAAGGACCTTGGCCTTCTGTGCCAGCCAGGGGCCCCCTCCTGCTTTGGGATTTTTTTGAGATGTGCTTGGACCAGGAGTCAACACGGTCCTGCCGCCCTAGAGATCGAGTTCTTCCCTCTCGTTTTCTCTTTCTTTCCTCTATTTTCTATGTAAATGCCCCCCCCCCTCCTGGTTTTGCTGCATTATTCGATATTGGGGATTGGCAGAGGTTAAACGTATCATCTAGTTCATAGGTGGTAAGAAAGTGAGCAGTCACATTTGGACAGGATCTCACAGACTAGAGGAGGCTGTGTCTGTGCCCCAAGTTTACTCGTTGGGGTGGGTAGTGGGGACAGATGGTAAATGGGATTGTGTAAAAACAGGGCGGCGTGGCCACATTTGGGAAATGCTGAGTTAAATAAACACAAAGAGATTTCTTCCCGCAGTTCTCAGCCTGTTCAGTGTGCTCATGTGCATCTTCCCGAGGGGCCTGTAATGGAAGAATTTCCCAAACTTACTTGACACAGAACGACTTCTGAATACGGTTGGGTTTAAAGCAGAAATGGGGAAGGGGAGAAAGATATTATGGAGGGGAAGCCAGGGGCTTACAACACCATCTCAGATGCATCTCAGGTTCGCAGCCACCTCCTCTATATCGGAGCAACTGGGCTTGGCTTGAAATCTTGGGCGCGCGTGTGTGTGTGTATGTGTGTGTGTGTCCATGCACTCTCGCACGTAGGCACAATTCTGGCTGTGGACTCAAAGGCAGAAACCAGGTTGATTCTTCTCCCTTAACCCGGAGGCCTCTCATCCCCTGACATTTGCCCGGGTCTCAGTGGGGCTCCCTGTTAAATAAGGCATAGCCTGCCTCCCAGGCTCTGCTGGGCTGGGGCTGGCTGGGGCGGGGTGGGGGAGCTCATTATCACTCTGGAAAGTGTAGGAAGGAGACCAGGCAAGTTAGGACACTTGTGCCCCTCCTACAGGCCCCGACCCCTGGGGCCACTCTCTCTCTCTCTCTCTGGCCCGCCCAGCTCCTGAGAGCATGTTGGAGGAGCCTTTCCAGGGACTGTCTCTCAAGCTGACACCCTCTGTTTATTTTTGCAGCCCTAATTACCCTTTCAACTTGCCTGGTTTATTTTTAGAGGTTTCCCATCCACCTCATTAACATCTCGTAAGAGCTCCTGTCTCATATTTTTACCATTTATACCCTTAATTAAACACGGTGGCCTTTGTTATCTCCAAGTACAGGGCCTTGTTAGAATTTACACGGGGTGACAGCGCAGCTATCGCCTAACTGATTTTTAAGTATTCCTTCCCCTTCCTCCAGCCCTTCTGGGCCACAGGGCTGTCCTGTCTCCCCAGGACTCTGTTCCCCTTTGGTTATTCTTTCCATAATCAAGGGCTGAGGGTGCGAAGGAGAAGGCTTGGTCTGCTGGCTGCTCTGTTATGTTGATTCTTTTTCTTTGGCGCCCCTTGGCCTCCTTGCTCTACCCCCACCCAGAGTCCTGAGGGGAGATGGTGCGGATTGCGTCAAGCTTTGCCATCCGATGTGTGAACAGAACAGCGATACTTAATTAAATGCACCCCAGGACTCAGCTCCCTGATCCTGCACCCGCTGACCTGCCCATCCCATCAGGAGAGCTCGGCCTAATTACCCTGTCCTGCTGGCCCAGTTTATTTTCAAACCTTCTTAGTGGGACTGGCCACTATTGAGAGCATCCGTCATCACAGGCACCGATCCTAGGTACCACCTTGCAGAGGGAGGGAAGCTGGCATGGGTCAGAAGCAGCACTTTCAGTCTTGAAACAGTGGCATGAGCTCAGGGTTCTAGGGCACAAAGGAAGGTGTTTTCTGGGCGGTGTTTGGGGGCCAGGGGAGGAACTTGAGCTTTGGGCAGGAGAGAGCAGTGGTCTGTCTTCCGTGGCCTAAGTTGAATCTGCTGTGTGGAGCTCACAGTATCCCTGTAAGAGATAAGCCTACTGTCTGATGGGTCAGGAAGAGGCAGTGGGGTGCAGGCTGAGGTGCACCAAGCCCTCCAGAGGCTGGATGGAGCAGTGAGCGTCAGACCCACCCACGTTTGAATCTCGCTTCATCCCCTTGGCCTTGGGCAAGTGACTTTTACTTCTCTTGTTTTCTCATCTATATCATGAGGCAATACTAATGGTGCCTGCCTCATAGCTTGATGTCAGAACGAATCAGGTAACACATGTAAAGAAGCTGGCATGGTGACCGGCACATCATAATCCTTTAACAGGAGGGAGCTGCTATTATCAATATCAGCACTATTGGAAGATAGTGGCCAGTGTGGTCATAAGTGGCCACTCTAGAACAGTGATGGCGAACCTTTTGAGCTCGGTGTGTCAGCATTTTGAAAAACCCTAACTTAACTCTGGTGCCGTGTCACATATAGAAATTTTTTGATATTTGCAACCATAGTGAAACAAAGACTTATATTTTTGATATTTATTTTATATATTTAAATGCCATTTAACAAAGAAAAATCAACCAAAAAAATGAGTTCGCGTGTCACCTCTGACACGCATGTCATAGGTTCGCCATCACTGCTCTAGACCATAGCAGCAGTGGGAGCCCATAAAGAACCTCTGAAATATGTATTCCCTTCAGCCCGTCTCTCTCAGAAATGACCCTGTGGTCTGTGGCTGGTGTAGGATAATTCTGGGTCATTGTGATGATGTGGATGTTGGCCTGTAGGAGAAGTCATCTCATTCATTCACATCCCAATGTATCCCACACACATTTATTAAGCACCTACTATGTGCCAGGCGCTGTGTAAAGTGTAGTGGAAACATCAGCTCTTAAGCACCCTCAGTTCTGATGAGGAAGACCCTAACTGTAATGTACACCAGAATGAAATGGGTTCTAGAAAGAGATACAAGCATTGAGTTGGAGAGCAGTAGGTGGAGGGGCTCTGGGAGAGGTGCCCAGGCCTGCGCAGCACTTTGCGCCGCCTCCTGCCCCTGCTGGTGCCCAGACTGTGGTCAGTCTGGTTAGGGCAGGTGCTCTCAGTTGTGGGGGAGGAAGAATTTTTCCTCTAGCCTTCTAGGTTATTCCAGTTGGTCTAATAATTAAATCGACACGAGGCAGATTAGCAAGAGAAAATAGCCAAATTTAATTACATATATACGTATGGGAACCCCACATATGTGAGATGGTCAGAGACCCCACATACATGAGAGGTTCTGAAACAGAAAGTGAAAATGAAGTGTATATGACATTCTGAGCCAAGGAGTGAGGGAAGGCACCCTGGGGCTTCAAAGCAGATGTTCAGTAATTAGTTGTTGCCCGGCCACACGGCTCAGTGGTTGAGTGTTGGCCTATGAACCATGAGGTCATGGTTTGATTCCCCATCAGGGCTCATGCCTGGGTTGTGGGCTCAATCCCCAGTGTGGGGTGTGCAGGAGGCAGCCAATGAATGATATTCTCATCATTGATGTTTCTGTCTCTTTCTCCCTCTCCATTGTTCCCTGAAATCAATAAAAATATATTTTTTTAAATGTTTTAAAAAATAATTAGATGTTTGCCCTGCCCCATAGATAGGCCATTAAAGATTATCTGGTAATAACTCTTGTTGTGGGCAAAGCTCCCAAATTTAGATTCTTTTAGGGAGAGGTCAAATTTCTCTCGAGCCTGCAGGGCCTCCATTGCCTTCAAGTTGAAATAATCCATATGCCAACGTGGCATGTCTGGGGGAGCCTGTTCTGAACCCCTGCGCAGCTATGATCAACCTCCTGTCTCTGCTTTAGCTCTGTGGTTACAGAAGAAAGGATGTAGGAATAGGAAGCAGATGGCGCGTCCTGCTCTAGTAGGGACTGAACTGCAGTATCATTGGTTGGGTGACCTTCAGGGCCCTGGGCAGGGCTTCCGGAACAGGCACCTTACACCCCATTTGCTGCTTACACCCCCTTCCTGTTCAGGTCGACAGTGTGCTGCCCCTGGGGCTATAAAACAGCAATGCCCAGAGGGCAATAATCCCACCCCAAGACTGTCCATGAGCACAGCCCTCTGCGACCGCCTGCCTGTGGAGCTCAGAACACAGTCACCCTGGGAGCTGGCTCTGGGTCAGGGTCTTCTTGATGAGAAACAACTGTCTCACTCCAGGTGAAGCCAAATCTCTGATTCAGGGACCAGATGTTCCTCGGTGCGTGGGCCTGAACTTGACTGGCATCACAGTCATCTGCCAGCTTGGAGCAACACAGGCTCCTAGGCTCCACGAGTGCATCGGAATCTCCGTGGCAGCAATTTACCTTTTTAACCAGCTTTCCGGGTGGCTCCGAGGCACAGGAACGTCTGAGAGCCGTGGCTGGAGGCCGTCCTCAGTTCCCATTATGCTGGGTTTTCTAGACGCTGTTTCCTGAGCCAGAGGCTTGGTAATCTGAATCTGGGTACTTGACTGGTTGTGGCTCATGTGCCCTCCCCCTCTGGGAGTCAGTGCTTCTCTCTGGCAGGCTCACCAGGATGGGCACCTGGATAAGCAGGACAGTGGGAGGGAGCCAGACAAGGAAAAGGCTCCGATGCTGGTTGCTGGTGGAGGACAGGAGTGTGTGCATGGAAAAGAGTAATAAGACAAGAAACACACACTGACATCCAACAAGGGCGTGTGGGCCAGCGACTGCTTTGGGAGGATGGGAAGAAGTCACTCTCCCTGCTGGGGTCTGGGAGGGCTTTTCCAGGAGAGACTTGGGTTAGGCCTTAAAGAATCACTTGGTTGGAGAGTCATCCTGTGCAGTGAAGGTCGCAGGTTCCATTCCCGTCGGGGCACATACCTAAGTTGTGGGTTTGATCCCCGGTCGGGATGCGTGCAGGAGGCAACCAATCGATGTCTCTCTCTCACTCACACATTGATGCTTCTCTCTCTCTCAAATCAATTTTTTTAAAAAGGAGAGAATGGATGGGTTTCCCAGGGGAGGGTGGGCATAAGTGCAGCATGGTGAGAGGAGGGGTTGCATTTGCCTGTGGGAAGGGTGGAGACCCATGAAGTGTCCCGACTTTTAATCCATTGCCAGCTTCCTGTAAGACAAAATTCTTGGTGATTTTTAAACTTTATGCAGACATTAATCATTCTTTTTCCCCTGTGGGCAAAAGGGGAGTCAGGAAAGGTTTTGTGTACTGTAATATGGAAGGCATACTAATCATATTAAAGTGATCAGACTACCAGGGAAGTGGAGGTGCAAAGCCCCTGTCCAGGGAACAACTCCGATTAGTTTGCCTAGAGGGTTTTAAATTTTTAAAAATTTGAATGTCTTTAGATAGAGCTTACACTGTCTGGTGCCCACAACCTGCCACTCATCCTTTGTCTTACAGCCTCACACATTCATGCCACCCTTTCAGCCCAGAGGTCTCCGAGTTTTCAGTCCATGGAAGGTAATCCGGGAGGGAAATAATAAGTGGGCAGTGAGACCACACAGAAGAAGAAATAAATATGACTTAAGGGCTGATGGAGGGAGAGAAGGGAGTCAAAGATTAAACCAACGAGACAGTGCTTCTGAGGTTAAGCACAGCTGAAGGAGCAGCCCTGTGAGAGACTCGCCGTGGGAAAGGTGGGCTTTAGGCTGCATCAGGACTTCTGAGGGCCTGGTCTGTGGCAGGTGGCCGTCTGGGCCGGGCTCTCCGGAGAGTCGTGGCAGCTGGGATGTGGATCAGCTTCAGCACAGAGGCAGTAGCTGATGTGGAGGCGATGGTGGGTGAAATTGTCCAGGAGGAATGAGAGTTGGGGAGAGGCCAGGGCCTGGGTCTGCGGGCCTTCTCATTTCTAGGGGTGCATGCATAAGAGTTGGGGTGGATCCCATGGAGGAGACCAGAGTCGGACAGGGAGAGAACCTCAAGGAAGGACGGCTGGTCATGCGGGAGGCACTGTGGGAGTCACGAAGAGATGGCCTGGGAATGAGTAATAAGCCACTGGCTCTGTGTATGAGCGAGAAGGCAGCGGGGTGAGCGTTCACGTGGTTGGCTCTCCTCTAGATGACGGTACACTTAGGTGGGGGAGCCCCTGTGTATTTGGCTTTGCCTGAGGGGCTGGCATGGATTCCTGGCTAAGAGCTGGACCATCGAGGGTGGCCTGTCCTCTGACATGTCACTGTGTACTCCCTGCGCACCGGGGCTTGGCCAAGGCCGAGCTGTTACCATTTGTTCTGAGCTGGCTCGCCCTGCCCTGCTCCCGGCAGCCTGGAACACCGTGGCCCTCCTCGGCTCCTCCTGCCAGGCGCTGCACTGGCCGGAGCTCTGTCGTCGGCCTCGGCCACGTCAGCTTCCAGGCTGCTTGCTCACCAGCCAGTTTTCCAATCGGGTCTTAGTTGCTCCTCCTTCTCCCACCCGGTGCCTGGGAAGGTCACAGAATGGCCGCTCAGCTGTGGCTGACGGGGGAAAGCTCACTTTGGGGGCAGGGATGGAGTTTGGGACAAAAACCATGCAGTGCCGCGTGGCTGCACATTTTTATCCAGAGTGAAAATCCAGCTGGTCACTCCCCCGTCTGTCTCCGAAGCGTTATCTGGTATTTATAGGGGACGGAACCAAGGGCCAGTGGCTCAGAATGGAAATTTCTGAGCCTGGAGCAACTGGCTCTTGGCTTTCTCTCTCCCTGGAGTTCAGCTAAGGTTTTTCTCCTGAGAACTTTCAAGCGCTGAGAAGTTTGAAGAGGCACCGTGGCGGGGGGGGGGCACCTTCCTCTCAGTGGACATCCCGCGTGTTCTCCAGAGTTGAGGGCATGAAGGAGGGTGAAGGACAAGGAGAATGGACCAGTGGGGGGACCTGAGGAGCAGCTGCCGTGCCCGGCTCTCTGGGGTGACTGTCATTGTTCCCTGTCCCCGCAGCCTCTAGGACTTCCTGCTTCTGAAACCACGTGCCCATGCTAACCTGGGGGGCAGAAACCAGAGTCGGTGCTTGTCGTTGGCACAAACCTTCCAGCTGCAAGGAAAAGGAGCTGTGAGATATTTGACATTTAAAAAGACAGCTGGAATGAGCGAGATATCGACTGACACATTCATTAAATGTCACCACTTTTGTTTCTCTTCAACGGCTCAGTGCTTACATTATTCCAAATTAATTACACAGCCACTCGATTTCTTCCCTACACCCCCTCCCTGCTCCTTCCCACCCTCACCAGGGTTAAGAGCAGCACAGTGGCCGATCCCCTTTGTTCTCGGTTACCGGTTATGCACGGTGACAGGGCCTGCAAGGGAAGAGGACAGTGTGCAGGCAGATACGCTGTGACATGCTCTCAGGGTGCAGATCGGAAGCCGAGCCTCAGAGGGGTTATCTGATCTGCCCAGGGTAGACTGGGGACGTGGGGAACCAGGGCTGAACCCTGGTCTCTGGCTCTAGGCTCTCGAGTTTTCCAGGTGTATTGATGTCGAAGTGATGCCTCCATCCTCGTGGCCAGCCTGGCTGTCAGGTGGCACCTGGGACTAAAACACGGGAGAATGTGGTTCAATCCCCAGCGTCAGGGCCAGGGAGAGAGCGAGCTGGGGCGTCCGGGCAGCTGAGGTTCCGAACCAGGAGGCAGAGGAAGAACTCGTGCATGGCAGTCGCGCATGTTCGAACCATTTGAGAAAGAAAGCTGCTGGCCATTTAAGGAAGGCGGTGTCTGCGGCTCGTCTGGTTCTTTGATTTCACAAGCCACGGGGTGTCATTGCCAGTCATTTCTCCGGGGAGATGAAAGGCCATGGTTCAAAGGGCCACAGCCCTTCCAACCGTGATGAGCTAGTCTGCGTCTCAGGGACTCGCATTCCCCCAAACACTTGGGATTCTAGCCACGGGGGTTCATTCCTGACTGCCCAGCCCGAAGGGTCCCACGGGCCTGGCTCCGGCACAGGCTGCAGGTGAAGCTGCAGAGAAGACAAGAAACGCTCCCTGACTCAGGAAGCCGGAGGCACCTGCCACCTGGGCGCTCCGGGTCCCTCTGGATAATCCCTGATGTCTCAACAAACTCCCCCAATCTGTGTGGGAAAAAGAAGCACCTCAGGGAAAGGAGTCACACGGCTGCCCACTCCAGCCCCAGGCTAAGTCCCTGCTGAGACCTCCTTGGGCGGGGAGACGCCAGGAGGCAGGAGCGCTGAGCCAGCCTGGGTGAGAGTCTGGTTTGCAGACACTGAGGTCCTCTGCCTGCCCTCTCCCATGGCAGCTCACCCATGGGCTTCCCTGTTCAAGTCGAACGGCACCGGCTTTGTTGGGAGCTGAGCATTGGAGAGTTAATGAGCCCTCCTGCCCCGACTGAGCTCAGCGCCGCTCTCCAGCTACAGCCAGCCTTCACTCTTCCTTGCGTTTTCTTTTTAAAAAAATATTTTTATTGATTTCAGAGAGGAAGGGAGAGAGGGAGAAAGAAGCATTGTTTGGCTGCCTCCTGCACGACCCCTACTGGGGATCGAGCCCGAAACCCAGGCATGTGCCCTGACCAAGAATGGAACCTCCTGGCTCAACCACTGAGCCACACGGGCCAGGGTGCATTTTCCAGCGTACAGCACGTTTATGGGTGACTGGCCAGGGTTGGTGTGATGGGCGGACTCCACACTCTCTAGCTGTTTGTGGAGGAATACCTGGTGGAGGGGATCGAATTGGTATGTGTGACCGATGGCTCACAAAGAGGTCGTTG
Source organism: Myotis lucifugus (assembly GCF_000147115.1). NCBI lineage: Eukaryota > Metazoa > Chordata > Mammalia > Chiroptera > Vespertilionidae > Myotis > Myotis lucifugus. The sequence goes on along the minus strand of NW_005871149.1, from coordinate 868,627 downwards.
CAGGTCCTTGACCTCTAAATGTTGATGGTGCCCAAAGAATCTCTCTTGGTCAGCTTGTGCCCTCGTGGCAGAGTGCCCCTCCTGGCTCCACACCTCGTTCTGGTGCGCAGGCTTCCTGTGAACTCAGGTCTCACGCTGACCTCTCTGCCGAGCTGCACCTTGAGCTGCAGCTGTCGGCTGGACATTCCTCCAGCATCTCAAACTTAGTTTGGCCCAAACTGGGCTTATCATTTCCCCTCCCACCCCCCACCCCCGTGTTCTGCTGAGTTTCTGGTTTCTGGAAGGCACTGTCGTTTTTCTCCTGCCTCGGATGTAAAAACATAGAATGCTTTTGCATCCCCCTCCCCTCTCCTGTCTTCCAGATCTGCTCAGCTGCCCGCCTGTCTGTGATCCTGCACAGGCGCCCTTGTTTCCCGGGGCCCTGCCCATCCTCGCTCAGCCCTTCGGGAGCAGAAGCCAAGCCAGCGCGGGAGGGGGAGGGGCAGCAGGTCCAGTGGAGGCAGCAGCAAGAACGGGGCAGGGGCCGTGTCTGTGGCCTGGCAGGAGGGGTGAGGGGGGGAGAGGGCAGCTCTGGGGCAGAGGTCCAGCGTCTGCCTGGGCTGAGCAGGGCAACCAGGTGGCAGTTATGCTCATTGTCCCCCCGGGTGCAGGGTGCTGGGCAGCCCTGGGGATTCCTCAGCTCTGGGCCGGCACCTGGGGGGCCCTCTGGAAGGTGCGCCCTCCTCACCAAGGTCTCCATCAGAGGCCCCTTCTCTCTTGAAGCAGTCGCTCCCCTGCCCGTGGGGTGTTCTCCCCGGGACTTCTGGAGCCTTTGTTTCACCGCCCTCCCTGCACTTACCACTTCCTACCTTGGGCTGCGTTACTTGTGTTGGCAACTTACTAGACTAAAAGCTTTTTGTGGGCAAGATTCAAGCCTGAGGCTGGCACAGTGGTGTGGCCCAATGGGCAGTCCTTCATCTCATCACCATAAATAAGCTAGTTTCCCTTTACTAGTTTCTCTGAACCAGCCCCCTCAATCATTTGGTTCTCTGTGGTCCTCCCAGTGCCCAGAACCAAACAGGTCCAGTTCTTCTCCCCTGGCGCTTGGGCCCCTTACATTTTGAGAGGTCACATGAATAGTTCCGGGTGATAAACTGTCAAAGGAAGGTGACGAGTTTCTTTCGGGCCAGAGCATCGAGGCCACTATGAGACCCGTCTGAGCTCTTTTCTGGCGGCAACGAGCAGCGTTTGAGATGTTGGCTGCTGTGCCATTCTGAGTCCCTCTGAATAAATCCGTGAGCAGATCCTACCCCCCACCCCCAACCCCTTGCTGACCTTCAATAGACACCTGACATGAATAAATAAGCCTTTATTTGTTGTTTTCAGCCACTGAAATCCGAAGGCTGGTATTGCTGCATGACCCAGGCCGCCAGCCGGGCACATTCACCCCGGGGTGGATCAGCTCTAGATACGGCTAGCGCATCACCGCATGGGAGCGTGCTGCCTCGTGGGTGACCTGATGAGGAGGCGGAAGCGGGGAAGTAGCAGAGTGCTTCTCTCAGCAGCTTAGCTCCCTGGGTGGCATCTCACTTAGACGCAGAGATGCACAAATGGGTGGAGCCTTCCCTCTCCTCTCTATGGGCTGCCTTCTAAATTAGGAGCTGTGGTGAGCAGAGATGATATTCTATGAAGTTAGAATGCTCTTTTTTTAATATATGTTTTTGATTTTAGAGAGAGGAAGGGAGAGGGAGAGACAGAAACATCAATGATGAGAATCATCGATCAGCTGTCTGCTGCACATCCCCCACTGGGGATTGAGCCCGCAACCCAGGCATGTGCCCTAACTGGGACTCAGACCTTGATGCTCAACCGTTGAGCCACACCGGCGGGCAGAATGCTCTTTTTAAATCTTCCAGTCTGCCACCGGATCTTATCACTCAGCCACGGTGTGTTTTATAGAATTAGCAGGATCCCTCCCCTGGTGGGCGGAGCATCGCGTTTTCCAGATTGAGGGTGTGACCCACTTCCCTAGAGAAGTGTTGGCATCTGGAGGGGCCACGGAACAGCTGAGGAAACAGCCCTGCTGGTGCCCCAGGTACTCTGAGAGCCCCCCAGCCTGGCAAACACAGGTGGCTCCAGCTGTATGGGCTGCGCAGGTGTCCCTGGGCAGAATCAAAGCCACCAGCCCTCTTGCTGTACCCTGGAGGGACGTGGTCACCTATGTGGAACGGAGATGAAAAATAAAAGCTTTGCAGCGTCCTGTGTGCGCGCTGACTGATAGACCCCAGGAACGCACAGTGACAAGAGAAATGGGCAAGAGACAGATTTAATTGAATAAAGACTCCAGGCTGTGACAGGGGTAGGGAGATGCGAGGCAGTAATTAACAACATAATTTTTTAAATGACGATGCAATTAATTAACATCCCGAGTATGGGGGGGGAGAGGAGGTATGTTTCAGTCCAGGAACACTGCTGGGTAAAGGAGCAGGGAGCTCTGCAGTTTTAAAGAAACCATCTTTGTGCCGAGGCCGCGATTATCCCAGCGTCAGCAAAGCTCACGAGAGCAGCCCAAGAGGTTTCTCATGGCGGAGGAATCTAACAAACGAATCAACCCTGTGTTTTATTTTATTCAGAAACTTGTAATTCATTTTATTCTCGTCTGTGGGAGAGATATTGGGCCAGATAATGAAGTTGGCAGACATTCAGGTTTCATTCAGGCTTCCGGTCAGAAACAGTTTCCCCTGAGGACCTGGGGGAGGGGGTGGGGTAGGAGGGGGCCTCCCAGCCTGTGGAAATCTACCAACTCACCAAGACTGCAGTTGGTTAGGCTGTGTGGGGGCTGACCATAGTCTGCTCAGGAAAGGATTTTCCAAAACCACGTGTGAGAGAGCTGCTTGGACAGAAGAGGGATGGCTGAGAGTAGGAATTAATCCAAGTTTCACACCGATCACACTTCCTTCTCCAAAAGGTTAGCGTGGTTATCTGCAAGTGCCTACGGGTTTTAATTGTTTTCGTTTTTATTGATTTCAGAGAGTAAGGGAGAGGGAGAGAGAGAGAGAAACATCAATGATGAGAGAATCATTGATCGGCTGCCTCCTGCACACCCCCTACTGGAGATCGAGCCCACAACCCAGGCTTGTGCCCTGACCGGGAATTGAACCGTGACCTCCTGGTTCTTGGGTTGACGGTCAACCACTGAGCCACACAGTAGGCATGCCTACGGGTGTGGATGACAGCTGGATGTGCATGTTCTTGAGCTCACTTCTGGGCTCCTTCTGGTCCAGGAAACTCAGGTGTCCCCTCATGGTTGCAGGACCAACAGCGTCTGCTCAGAGACTGACATGGCCCTCTTGATGGGGTCAGTCAGGAAAAATGAAGTTTATGGCTGGACGTGAATCTTGCCATGACCTTGGGTTTTTTCTCGTGCTCTCCAGAGAACATCCGCTGCAGGACTGCCTGCCTAGGAAGGCCTGTCTATCCATCACAAGACATTTGGGAAGAAAATGTATCTTTATACCAATGACTCAGTTGCCCCTGAGTTGAAGGCTCAGTACAATGGGGAGTTGGGGTTTATCTATAGTTACTTTTCTAAGCTTAAAATGTCTTCTGCCACCATATCCTGTTACCTCATGCCCAATCTGGTCATTTTTAGGACTAGAACACACTACCCAAAGGTGGTATAAGCAGAGAAACCTGGTACCTTGGCTTAAAATGAGGGTGACTTTATTGAGTTGCAGCTCCTAAAGTACATGACATAGAAAGAATAAGACACAGGGTGTGTGAGGAGCTTGTATATTCTTGACCTCCTGTGGTTGAAAGAAGGGGTCCTTCAGCAGACCTGCCTTTGGGACGTCACACCCGGCTCTGAGCACAAGTTCAAGGGGAAACTCCCCTCCACCATTGACTGAGCTGAGCACATCAACCTAGTTACAGGGGTGGGTGGGGAGGCCAACTCAACAGAAATGAGCTCTGACAATACAGAATAGTTCAAATATATTTTTCCTAAACTGAACTTGGCCTAAGCTAGATATCTAAAGAAAGAAAAACAAAACCCTTCATCACCACTGAAACAAACAACAAACACGGAAGTACTCAGTAGTTTATAGAACTAAAGTTCGAGATGAAGGTTGTCCCAGAGTCAAAGGGGCTGAACTAGGTCTAAGCTGCCTTGGTCTCGATCAAGATGACACTCTTCCTAGAAAGATGGGCTCCCACTATTCCTTGGATTTCACGCCTCCCCATTCGGAAAAGGCATTTTACCTAGGGTTTTCTCTGGCCTGTGTAGGCATTTGAAACAGCCGCTTGGTGCCTCGTGGAATTAGAAAGCCACGTATAATACAGAAATCATTCCAGGACACACATACCTCCTTGACAAGGCAGGTTATTTTCGAGACCAAAGATCCCGTTTCCAAACAAATATGGTCATTAACGGTGGGGCGCGCGAAAACACGGGGCACGTTGAGTTTCAGCAGAATCATTCCTCAAGAAAGTGACTAAGTTCCCAGGAGGGGTCAAGACCTTTTCAAATCATGAATGAAGTCCATGGGGAAGGGGGGCGAGGAGCCCTGTCCAACCCCCTGAAGGTTCCCAGACACCGCAGGGCGCTCGTGATTTCCACAGGGGACCGGGAGTCCGCATCTCGGCTTGTGTCACAGAGCGAAGAGCTTCAAAGAGTCTCCTAAAGGCTCTTGCATGGATTGGCACCTGCAGGCCACCGAGAAAGAGGCCACAGCCCCACCCCACGTCCTCCTCTCCAGGGTAGTGGCACTTGATGGAGACATACATTGCAGAAATTCACATCACCTTTCCCCCAAAGACGACTATTTTACACTGTCTTTTACTGAACCGACTTCCGGGCTCTCCACTCTGTTTTTGCCCACTTTCTTTTTTCTTCCTTTCTTGACAGCAGATCCAGAAAAAGTGAAAACCACACGCACACAAAGAAACATCACCTTGGGAGACAGAAAAGACTAAGACAGATCTGAGCGCAGGACAAGTGTCTCGGCCTTGACCTACACGGGAGCAGGTAGGACCCCGCGCTCCGCGCTGCCCCTGGTGCGCCGACGGCACGGCACTGTGTTTAGACGGTTGAACAGGTGCAGAAAGAACGGTGCTGGGTCCCGTTGGTGTGGCTCGGCCGTGCGGCTCATGGGGTCGGAGGTGGCTTCGGAGAGGGGCACGAGCTCTCGCTGTCGAAGCTGGCGGCGCGGCCCTGCCACTGCTGGGAGGAGAGAAGCCGGTTATTGATTGCGGAGGAAACTGACAGCTCAGCTTCCAGAACTGGTCTGGCTCATGCACTGAATTCACTCTTGGAAGCTTTCTTGAGTGTTGCTGTCAGCCATGCAAAAAACGTAAGGGAACAGCTCTAGGGCTACTGGCTGGGAATACCTGATCTTAGAAATAGACCTACTGCAGAGATCGTGAAGGCGTGCTTGTGTGTGTGTATGTTGAGGAGGTGCGGTGACTGGGCCGTTTCTGAGCTTCTGCCATTTCTCACACGGAAAATCGGATTATGTTAGCGAGAGAGGCAGGCTGCAGAGTATGCCCTCCCTGTCAAGAGCCCGATCATGAATTATTAGCGATTTGTCTGCGAGCTGTTAGGACAGTTAAAAGCCCGATGTTGCTCTAGCTCTGGGCGTTCTTCAGTCTTAATGCTTCCTCGGGGCATCCACGCTGACTGGTGAAGAGGTAGGAGGTGGAGGGCCGGCAGCCCCTTCCCCTCCCGGGCACCGGCCTTTGCTCCCCTTGGCTCTCTCTTCTCGGGGTTGCCTCCTCTCAGCCCAGCCCTAGCCCCTCTGTGAAAGTGGGTGATGTCATGAGGCATGATGGGGTGAAGGAGAGGGTGAGGCTGATGGACCCGCACTTGAGCATCTAGCCCAGTGATGGCGAACCTATGACACTATGAACTCATTTTTTGGTTGATTTTTCTTTGTTAAATGGCATTTAAATATATAAAATAAATATCAAAAATATAAGTCTTTGTTTTACTATGGTTGCAAATATCAAAAAATTTCTATATGTGACACGGCACCAGAGTTAAGTTAGGGTTTTTCAAAATGCTGACACGCCACGCTCAAAAGGTTCGCCATCACTGATCTAGCCCTTGCTTACATGGAAAGGCCAGCCAGTCACAGCTACAGCAGTGTTTGCTGGGCCAGGAGCTGATCCTGTGGATGGATGTTCCCAGCCTGCCTGGGGGCTGTGAGCTTCAGAGGGAGACAGTCCGGCTTTTCTGTGAGCTGAGGAGACCCAACACTCTCCTAGGTGCCATAGGACAAGGTCAGGGAGAGTCGGGGACGGCAGGATGGCCTTTCCGGAACCAAAGAGCAGCCTGTGCTGCTGTGAGCCTCAGGGTCTCCCCATGGAGTGACGGGGCTGAGTGGGGGCTGGATATGCGTTTGTGCATGTGTGTGCGTGGAGGGGGGAAAGGACACCGTTCCCCCCTCAACACGGCCATTTCCAGACAAAGCCGAGCCCCCTAAGGAACAGGCCATTTGCCATCAGCATCTCCTCTGGAGAAAGGCGGAGGCCCCGGTGCTGAGGAGACCCAAGCCTACCGACCGCCTTCATGCTCCCCGTTCTCAGGAAAGCCAGCTCTGCCGTCCTCCCCCAGCTCAGCGCCTCAAGGCCCCTTCGCACTTCCCGTCTAGGCCGAGCGGCAGCGTTACAGCCAACCACAGCTGGACAAGCAGTACTGACCACCACTGCGTGACCCAGCACGCCAGACCCGAGGCAGGCTGGGAGATCGTCCCATCTAACTCTCTCCTCTTGAAGATAAGAAAACAGACACAGAGACGTGAAGACACAGCTAGCTGGGGGCAGAGCCAGGATCCGAAACCAGGTCTCCTAACTCCCAACTCGGTGCTCCTTTCCACGCCACCCGGCTGCCATCCTGGCACCTGGCCGCGCCAGGGGAAGGAGACAGGGAATGTAGTGAGACGCCTAACCTCTTTGGTACTTACTCCTAACTCCGGGCAGCAGTCTCTGCTCGCAGCATCCACGTGAATGCACTCACAACCGAGGGCTTCCCTGGTGAAATATTTTAGATCAATAAATGCCTGCTTGTCGAGCCCACTGTGACTTCTGACTCAAGTAAGTGTTTCTTAACCAAAAGGGGACATGACATGAGGCGGTGACTAAGGCTTTCATTGAACAGACCTTCATTTTATTAGAAGTTCTCCTTTATCTGCGATGACCGTTAATGTTGGTACAAGGTCCCTTGTAATTATTGGCTTCTCCTCTGGGTTCCCATGCCACCTAAACCACCTGACTGATGGGCCAGATCAGAGGAAACAATGAAATCTCTACACAGAGCGCCCGTTTTTCCTTCTGTAACGGCCCAAAGAGAAGGCACAGGGAGCACACTTCGTTTATCCAGGGCAAAGGAAGCAGGCACATGGGCTCCCCACCAACCCCTCATTTTCCCATGACGATAAACACAGAGGAGACGGGTTCATGGACAGTGGATGACCCAGGAGGCTTGTCCGGGGGTTGTGAACTAGCGGAGACCTGGTCCCCACAGGCGGGAAGATGGTCGTTCCTGGGGGCGGGGGGCTGCACTCCAGGAAGACCTTGTACTGTCCTGAAAGGGATCACATTCCAACAGAGACCTCAACTCTCTGGCAGGTGGTCTGAACTTGGCCCTTCAAAATAGAATGCCTTGGAGAAGGTTGCTGGCCATCCCGGGTGCGGTAGGTGGTGACAGCGATGACAGGCAGAGAGGGAAGGATGCTGGCTGTGGCTTAATCACTTAGCACTCATGGGGGGAAAAATCCCAGCAGGGAAAAAATACCTTTCAGTTCATTTGCTCCCCTCGACCTTATGTGAAAACCCCAAACAAGCGAGCAAGTTCGGAGCCCTCTGTTCTCGTAAATAAAAAGAGAAATGATCACAGCACTCGAAACTCCTCTGAGAAAAGTGCAATATAAATACAGATGCTTCCCAGGTGCGATGCCATCTATCCTCCCGGGAGCTGGAGAGCGAGCTTTCTTCTCGGATTATACAAATGGGAGAGAGCGGTCCCAGGGCAAGACTCTCCCTCAGTGTCCAGAACAGGACGGAAGAGAAGGCGGGATGAGAACCCCAAGGACGACTGAGATAAGCGTTCACGTGCAACGCGTCACATGAACCCAAGAACACGGACTTCATATTAGCCCGGTGGGCTTTGGGTGCATGTTTATAAAGATCCTTAAGCTGTGGGTGCTCAAGGCGTAGACAGAAATCTTATACACATTTGTACCGATGGAATCCTAGGTTGCCAAGCCGAATGTCATTGTCAGCGCCTTCGTTCAGAGAACCCATCAGCTGAGCAGAAGAAGGCAGGACAGCGAGTGGGGAGGGGCGGTTTGGGGAGCTCCGTTGGCGAGGTCAAGAAAAAAGAACCCAGAGGATATAAATCAATTTATTCTCTTTTCGTTCCCCATATACTGTTACTTTCCCTTTACTGTCTCATCAAATATTCATTTCAAGGGCTTGATTCTACTTTATCTTTCTTTCTTTTGTAGTCTGAACGAGTGAGTTGGACTCACAAAAGACAGGATTTGGAATCAATTATTTGGCTTAATTAGGTTGCATTCATCTCAAAGAAGAGTGATTCTGGGTCGTACCACCTCTGTGCTGCCCTGCCTCCACCCGAGCCCCCGCCTGGCTGGTTACATCCAGTTTATGTGGGCAGCCCAGTTGGGTAACAGTGATGGGTTATTGCAGATTGCAGGTTAGAAAGGGGGTGCAAGTCATCATGGAGGGTCAGAGTTGCCTGGGAGGAGCCTAGCCCTCATTCATCAACCAGGAAACTGAAGACCAGGGTGGGGACCCTGAGCTGCCTGAACCCATCAGGGCCTCTTAGCTCCCATCCTATGCCCCGCCCCTAAACCATGCTGACCGGTTTGCTACATTCTTAAATATCGCCAAAGGGTTTTTAAAGGGGAGGGGCACAGCATCAGTGAGGAGCCCTCAGTGAGGGCCCAGGTGCTGTCCCTGAGTCATCTGGAGTCAGTAGCTGCCTTCTGTGTAGGTGGAGGCTGGTTGTGGAACTTCACCTCCCCTCTCCAGAGAGAACCTTCTGGAAAAGAGGGGGCAGAGGCTTCCCTGAGGGCTGGGAGCCGCATAGCTGGGGAACCAGCCTTGCTCACTCAAGCTCCACAGCTGTGGTCAAAGCAAGGCCACCACAAGACGGAGAGGCGAGGCCGCGGGTGGACAGGAACTTTGCGTCCATGTCTTACCCTCTTGGGGGCCCCAGAGGCTGCAGGGTCGGAGCTTCAAAGGCCCTCACCTACCTGGGAGGTAGATCAAGAGCCTGGCTCCCTGAGGCCTCGCTCCCCCAGGACTGATTCCACTCCTCCAACCCTCAGCTCCCTGTCTCTCTGGAGACACCTCACCGCTGGAAGCAGCTGGAAGGGGCTTGTCCACTGAGAAGGAGGCGGGCAGGCAGGCCCTCTGGCTCGGCTGCCACACCTTCTCTGTGTCCCAGAGTGTGGGGACGGGATTCCTCTGTTTTTAGGTGACTCTGCTTTTAAGTGAGGGCCCATGTGGTGAGAGGGACGATGCTTTATTTTTTTATTAGCGGATTTTCCAATTTTACGCAGCTCCCTAGACTTGTAAGGCATGGAGTCCGTTAAGATGAGTGAATGATCACCGGGCTTTCCAGGATATGGAAGGGGGTGTCATTTGGAATGAGACGCAAAGCCTGCCTGGCCACCCCCACGTGAGAAAAGCAGGCTGGGGCCACCAAGGCGATACATCACAGGGCCTTACTCTGGTGGAGGCCGTGGAGGTGGGGCGGAGGAACGGTCACTAGAGGGGACGCTTTCCTTGCAGTTGAGAGAGAAAGGACTGGCTCAAGGTTACACAGCAAGGCAGGAGGGGCCAAGTTCAAAGCCCGAATCCTGGGAGCCCCAGGCAGTGCCCGGTCCACTGCGTCTCTGTTAGACCCGCCAGAAAGTGAGGCCCTACAGCCGCACTCGCGAGCACCAACGTAGATTAGAGCAGCGCCGATCTCTGGCGTCTCCCTCCGAGTGAAACTGCCCTGGCTGCTCCCTCCGAGTGAAAACTGCCCTGGCTGCCAGGCTGCAGCCTCGGAACTTGCTGCTCCCAACAGAGGTCGAATTTCTTGCCAAGTTCTGATCTCACCCCCATGGGGTTCGCTCCTCAAGGGCTGTCTTGGCCCAGGGCCTTGGTGAAAGCATTCGGGGCTTCTGGGAAGGCTCCCTCTGAGTTTTTATTTTCCAACTAAAACTCAGTGTTGCTTTCTGTCTGCCCCACATCAGAGGCTCTTTGCCAGGCAGCTGCCCACGGTCTTCCTCCCTGCCCGTCACACTGGGGGAGAAGCGCATGGCCCCACGCCCCCTCCCCCCAGGAACCAAAAAGGCGAGGCCTCGCAGCAGCCCACGGCCATTCTCCAGCGCGCGCTGCCATGCAGCAAGCATGCCAAGGGCCGAGGGCGACCTCACCCACCTCTTTGAAGGATTTCTTTACCTCCACCAACGAGTGCCAGTGCGCGATGGGCTTCCGCGGGTACGCCAGCATCTCGTTCCAGTGGTCCCTGCCCAGGCCTTCCGCGTTGATCCCCACGCGGCAGACTCCGATGATCTCATTGTGGCCCACTCTGAGGGAGAGACAAAAGACCCACCATGGGGGGCCAGGCGCGCACTCAGAGAGGGTGGGCTGGGGCTGGGACGCTGTTGGCAGGTCTAACTCAGGGCACTGAGCTCTGAAAACAGGTGCTCGGCAGGGCCGCAGGGTGCCAGCAACAGCGATGCTTTGCCCGCCTCCTTGGGTAGACACTGGACACAGACAGACGAGCAAAAGGTTATACACTCGTTGGGAGTCTCAGGAAACAGCGGGCAGATGGCCTGAGTTTGAGGAGTTGGAGGGTCCAGGTCTCTTCCCTTACTGGACTCGGCTTGCACATCACACCCACACTTGAAATGCTATCAGCATGTGGAAATAAATCAACCTGCTCTGAGCACCATTGCTCCATACCCCCAGTAGCTGGGAGGTGAATTACTCACTCAGCAAGAACATCAATCATCGCTCAACTACGCTCACCGAGCACCTACTAAGCCCGAGGTCTTGTGCTAGAAATCCTGGAGTGAGACTTTGCCGCGTGGTTTCCTTCTCCCTCGGCAGAAGTGACAAGTGGAGAGAGGAGTGCTCGTAGCTAGAGTCGTCGGAAAATACTTTGAGCCAGTCTGGATGGAGGAGTGGGATTTGGATAAGTGGAAGAGAAGAAATATCTCCAATAAAGGAGAAATCAAGGATGGGCGTGCTGGGTCCAGATTATGGAAATCCTTGAGAGTCCAAGGGAAGAGCCTGGGCACCAGGAGCCATGGGTGGTTCTTGAGAAGGGCGGCCCGGAAAGAAAGCGGTCTCTTATGAAGAAGGCGTGCCTTTCGTATGTTGCTGGGGGGAGGCAGGGAGTGATGGAGGCTGCACAGCCACCCCAAGCGGGAGTGATAGCAGCAGCGGAAATGGAGAGGAGAGAGAGGCCTTTTCAAGGACAGATAACAGGACTTGGTGCCAGAGGGAGGAACGGGAATAGTCAGGACTGAATGCAGGGGAACTGGTGGGGGAGCTGCCCCGATGGAAATGGAGCAGCTGGGAAGTGAAGCTTGAGCTTCTGCCTAGGGGAACCCAGGCTCTTGCTCGAGCTCCTGTACTCTCCGTGACTGTAGCCAGGCCTGAGGCCGGTGGACACTGGGCTGTGAACCACAAGGTCCAAGGTCAAGAAGCCCTGCGCTGCCAGGAGACGGAGGGAGTCGTGTCCCTCTGGGGCCCGTACCTACCGGTCATAGTCCATAACCGAGATGAGCAGGCTGACTTGGTCCATGTTCTCGGGCGGGATGTCAAAGATGATGGCCTCGTTGTAGACAGGATTGAGCGTGTTCTTCTTTATGGTGGTTTTCTTCTTCTTCAGCCTCCGCCCGTCACAAAGCAGGGACACTTTGACGTAAGGATCTGTGCCGACGGGGGCGGCGGGAAGGAAGGGAAGGCAGCTTGTTAAACAGATGTCCTCTAACACCATTTGCACCAGAGGGACAGAAGCCCTATTACATCTACTGTTGGTCAGCAGATGCCCCCAGTGGGTTGTTAAAACAATTAAAGCACCAGTAATCTATGGAGCACACGTGTCTCTGAGGACAGGCCATGCTTCAGAGACCTCAGGATTCTGGGGAGAGCGCTTAACAGACCTGCACTAATGGGAAGGCTGGCCCCAAATCAGATAGGACCCCGCCCATGGGTATGCAATCAGCGCCCTAAATCTCAGCTCCGTGCTGGCCGGCTGCCTCCCAAGGGTGGTGAAGCTGAACAAAGGCACTCAATTCCTTTCACCTCGTTGGAGTCCTTTTCTCTGGGGGGCTTGTCAGCATTATTAACCAAAGAGGAAGGGGGTAAAAATAGAACCCGATGGCACCCAAAGAGAAGCAGCGCTGTCCGAGTCACTGAACAGCGACAGTCACAGTGCTGTCCGTGTGCTCCACACCTGGCAGGAGGATTAGGGGTCCCATTGTCTCGAGAAGCTCATTTCCAGCACCCAGAAGGGGAGTGGTAGCCCCTCTCTGCTTCCTCTGAGGCCGGTTCCTGCCCACTTCTGGGCAGTGGTGGAGGAGGGAGCTGTGGCCGGGGCAGTGAGGGCAGCCGGCTGGCGTTTCATTTCTCAGTGGGATCTTGGATTCTCGCCATCCCGCGAGAAGACGTCCTTTTCCTGGACATCCACGGGCCTCCCATCTTTGTCTCTTTAGTTTTCTGAATGGGTGTTTCATGGTCATCTTTCTACCCTGAAATTTTCTACTCATCCCAGTGAAGTGACGCCTATTGTATCCCGTGGCACAGGTGTCCCGGCGGCATCATAACTGTGATTTATGCGGCACAGCTCGAGAAGCGGGAGGGCGGCTCGCGGGTAATAGCAGCTTGGGAGACACTGATGTGCGGAGACACCCTCCTGCCCAGATGCCAGGGCTCATGCGAATCTGTCAGGAGGTGGGGGCCGAGCAGCCGCCCCCGGCTCCTGGATTCACAGGTGTATTTCATCTCCCAGGCACCCAGGCGCCCAGCAGGCCTCACGCTTCCTGGGCATTGCCCGGTGGCAGTTGAGGCACACAGCTACAGGGGAGCTAGAGAGAGCTGTGACCCTGATCAGAAACCCCAAGCCTTGAAGGCATTTCCGTAGACAGATGAGCCACTGACTAGCCATTGTGCAGTGGCAGCTGTGCCTTAACCACAGGGACATGGAGACATGGGTTTACGGAGGAACTGGGAGACTATGAGGTGTTTAATCAACCTGTGTCCCCCGTGGCCCATTTGAAAGGGCCCCCTCTCAGGAGGATTTTCAGCAAAAAAGAAAGAGGCGGCCTGAGCATCGCTGCAGGAGTTTTTGGTTTTGCCGGCTCCCTCCCTGTGGATATGCCCGGGACTGAGTTCAGGTCCAAGCAGAGAAGAGGGAAAGCTAGCGCCCAGACCTGTCGTTACCATGGCAACCCTGAAACTCCTGAAGGGTGCACACTGCTTTGGAAAGTGTCCTCAGGCGGAGGCTGCCACACCACCTGCCATGCCTGTGTCCATACCTTCCCATGGCAGGCCACACGTCCATGTCTCCAGGCTGGGAAGGAGCCACCTGTCCGTGGGTTGTGCACGGAGCAAATGCCTTATGCCTGACCCTCAGCTTCCGCCTCCCTCTGTCCACCCCTACGAGGCAAATCCAAAAACCCAGCGGTGCACGTCCCTTGCAAGAACCAACCATCTCACCAGCACCTGAGACACTGAGCAGAGAGGTGACTGTTCCCCAGGGTGCTGAGGCCAAACTTTACGGCTTCCGGTGGGACGCTGGCTCCACACGACCTCTGAGATCCTCTCCTCTCCAACAGCCTGTGCTGTTGAAGCAGCCGAGGGCGGGGCACAAAGACCAGCAGGGTATTCAGCCTCGTTGTCACGAGAGCCATCATGACTCAGCATTTAGTATGTGCCAGGCACTGAGCTAAGAGATTTATATGCATCATGTCATTTACATGTCATCTTAACCTTATAAAATATTCATCATCATTTTACAGGTAGGGAAATTGAGGTTTAAAGAGATGAAGAAACTTGCCTAAGATTTGCACCCTAGCTTGTCTGACTCCAAAGCTCACTTTTTAACCATTGGATCCAAAGTAGTACAGACCAGATGTGGCAGAGATGGGGGAGTTCACTGACTCACCACCCCTTCCTGGCAAACCATCCTTACTATTTTGAATTATATTCACTGTCATGGTTCCAGTAGATAGGCTTAGAGGATTGATTCACGACCAGTTTAGATCAAGGAGAATAGGAAGATCCTTGGTTTTAGATGTCAACGCCATATAAATCAAGAACAGACCACAAATAAGCTCTATTCCCTCCCTCGTTTAGTCCAACATCAAAGCAGTCTGGGCTGAAGGTAACCTCAAAGTCATCCTCAAAAACGGGGTCTAGTTTGAGAGGCCCTTGGCATGTATGCCCCCGCTGCATCACCCGGATAAGGCTCCTCAAGCTATAAATCCATGCACTCATTCATTCATTCATTCATTCACTCATTCAATACATATTTATCCAATGCTTACTGTGTTCTCTGCACTGTTCCAGACACTTGATTCTATCAGTGAACAAAACAGGCAGAAATCCCTGACAAGAAGACAACCCCTGCGTCTTCAGAATCAAGCTGAGACAGCAGCAGATTCTAAGCCCAGGTGGGAACGAGGGGCAACTGTGAGAAGGAGGTTAGACTCAGCCCGTGGCCTCTGCCCCCAGCCCTCTGATGGGGAGCAGCCTCCGCAGTGACCTCAGTGGCTCCGCCACCAGCTCTCTCCCTAGCACATCAATTTAATTACACCCGAGAAGATAGTGTGGGGACTTGGGAAGCAAAATCCCATTTGCCTCAGCAGCCTTGAGAGTCCTCTGTGAATTTCTGTCCCTGGCATGCACTTATTTTGATATTAAAATGAAATCTACGGTGGCTGTATTTTTGGAGAAAGCTGACTATGTCTGAAAAGGTTCTTTAAGCTCTTGCCCACCTCCTGATGAGTGGCGGTAGCTTTGGTGGAAGGAGAGGCATTGGGGGGGGGCGCTAACTGGGGGAGTCTTTGGCCTGGAGGCCAGAGCGCTGCAGGGAGCGGGGTGGGGGCGGCTAGAAGCAGAAGCTCCTAGGGATTCAAAGCTGCAACCAAGACACAGTAAGTGTGTGGGTGTTTCCCTGAAACCTCATTTTTCAAGACCTCTACCGCCTCTTCTTCAAAGGGCACCACCAGGTTGCACCTGGGCCAGATGTTTTCAGCTGGACCAGCCCCTCTTTACGGCAACTGTGATTAGACGAAGGAGATTAGACTAAGGGATAAAAGGGAAAACCTTCCCTACACTCCCATCCATGTTCGGAGGCACCGTGGGAGAGGCTTGACGCTGTAATCCGAGTCATCAGAGCCTCTGAGGTGGGCGCCTGGGAAGCCAGCCGGGCCTCTTCCTGCACGTGCCCTCCGTGTGCGGCCCAGCCTGCTCCCTGCGCCTGCTCCTAGGGATGCTTCGCCCCATTTCACTCCTAGGGCTAACTCGTGCCGAGTGGATGGGTGGATGGAGGCTCCTGGGACCCAAGCTACTCCTCGGGGATATCAAAACTCAAACACCCTCTCCTCTGACAGCCTTGCAGAATCGTGGCGAAGGAGCAAACCTCCGACCCCACGTCCAGGTCCAGCTGCGTCGCTACAGCTGCCCCCAAGCAGGCATTTCCTTCGTGGCTAGATGAGGACTTATTTTTTCCTGCGGTTCCCAGCAGCTTCCCCGCTGCTGAGGCTGAGGCCGGGAGCCCCGCAGGGAAAACTCAAACACAAATGCACTCGGCTTTTCGGTGGCATTGCTCCTTTGCCTGGGACTGCAGAGCGGCTGCAGGCGGCGTGGACCTCAAACAGGTACTCACTCCTATGTGTTCACTTCCTATTCTCGCCCTCCTCTGGAGAAAGAACGGTGGTAATAGCTAGTATCTGCTGAGTGCTCATTATGTGCCTGGCACAGTTCTAAGCATTTATGTGAATTAACTCGTTTATCCTGAAAGCAACCTGGGAAGTTATTTTTTCAGATTAGGAAACCAAAACATGGCAGTGCAAGGAAGTGGCAGAACGGGGATGCGAACCCACGGCGTGTCCCTCCAGAGCAGCTGCTTTTCTGTGAAAACTGACAGTTCTCCTCCTTCTCTCTCCAAATCCTAACGCTCGGGCTGCCGGGTGGCCGCGGGCAGGCCCCTTGGGCGGGAGAGGTACCTGAGTAGCCGGTGATGTCCATGGCCTTGAGGTTCCGACACTTGATCACTGTGAGGGTGAGCCTGCCTGCTGTGGGCAGGTAGCAGAGGGAGAACATGATCTCCCCCAAATCCACGCTTTCCTGCAAAGAAGCAGAGGAGAGGTTAGACATGGGGCTGTTTGTCACGGCCTCACCCGGCCTGGTGGGGAGTTGGCTGCTCTTGGCTCAGTGGATAAAGGGGATGTGGCCCCCTGCACACGCAGGAGGCAGGGGACTGGGTTATTTGATAAGGAAAATAACAGGTAGATTTTGAGTGAATAGAGAGATGGGGAATAAGGAAACAGAGTCGGCATCTCAGGTAGCCACATCCCTCTCTGGAAAGCCCGGTGCCACAGGTGGCCTTGCCAGGCCCTCTCCCTGCCCTGTGCTCTTTCCCAGGAGGTTCCAGCCCCAGATCTGTGTGCCTTCCTAGCCTTGATCCGCATTAGAAATGCTTGCCACTTTGGCTTTAATAAAACCAGGAGGGACCAGGGGCTGCAGAATAGCCAGCGTGTTATTGCTTTCATCTCTACCCACTGTCAGGGGAGCCGCCTTAGGGCCCCTGCCTGGTAATGAGCTCCCCGCTGCCGGAGAGGTCACTGCTGTCCAGAAACTCACTGGCCCTCCCGACTCCTAATCTAGGGGTGACGGCAGATCTGAGCCCAGCAGCGGCTGGCTAAACGTCTTGGCTAGGGCTTGGAGGGGGCGGGCCTGCTGCCAGGGAGGAAGAGCGGGATGTTTCAAGTGCAACCTGTCTGCCTGACGTCGCTGCCCACAGTCGCAGCGCTTTCCCTGGCTTCAGTGCCCAGGCATCTGGGCAGTCCGATTCTTAAAGGCACAGCATCGCTCCCGCTGGCTCCCCAGCAGCCCGTCTGCAAGCGCTCACGGAAGTGCTTCTCTCTCTTGATGCGCTCACATGGCCCCAGGCACAGAGAACAAATCCCTGCGATGCCCGGGAAAGAGCCGTGACCCACAGGGGCTTTCGTCCCTCGGCCCGAGACCCTGGCACATCATTTCACAGCTCTGGGCTCCCGTCTGTGATATGAAGGACTTGTACTCAATGTTCTATCCTTAAGGTCCCTGTGACGTCATTAAACCAAAGAATCAAAGTGGAAAGCCTATCACCATTGATGGCCAAGGATGCCTGGCTGGTGCCTGTGGCCCACCTCAAAGAATCAAGCAACTTGGTTTTGAAATCCAGAGGCTCTCCTTCCCCGGTCCCCACTGCCTCCACGAGTTTGATCCTCCCTGGGACCAGCTTTCTCTCTCCTAAACAGGCAGTGAGTGGCCGCAGTGCCTCCCGGTCTGTCTTGGGAATCGAGGCTGAGCGGAGCCAGCACGATGCTTCCCCATCTCAGAGAACACTTCCAGTCTCTTAATCATTCAGTGGCTTGTCTGAACCTCTCATCATCAGCGAGAAGCATCCGCTGCACTTTCAGGAAAGCCACAGGAGACGGAGCTCTGCGGCTCTGGGCAGGGCGTGCCAAGTCACCCTGGGCAGGGCCTGGAAGAGAGATGGGTGGAAGCCAATTTGGCTCCATTGGGCAAAGCAACCTCCACGGCAACGCTCCGTGTCGGCCTGGGGCTTGGAGTTGGGGGTGGAGATGGGTCAGATGTGGAGGCGGGACACGGGCGGGACCGCCCTGCCCTGGTATCTGCCGCACAGCACCGTGACCCCCTCTTCATAGCCTGAGCCCCGACCACAACTTCTCAGTTGATTGTGGGGATTACATGTGAACACTGTGTTCTCACTAGATAGTGGGCTCTTATCACAGGGCTGGGGGCTGGGTGGACCCATCTTTATAGCGTTCATGTCTAGCCCACTGCCTGCTGCGTAGTAAGTGCTCAGTAAACACTGGTGACAAAGGAGTGGTTGTGAATGGGGGTGGGGGTCAGGCGGCTCTGGGGCAAGCTCCACCTCTGACATTGATGAATAGTAAGACGTATTTAACAGAATAGAGTGGCATGCCGGTTTCTTTGGGAGTTAGCCCTTGCCTTTGCTGCTGGCCCTTCTGTTTCAGGTGCCCTACACACCAGCTGTGATACCCACTAACATTTATTGAGTGTTTACTATGTGCCATTCAGTCCTAAGTGCTTATACATATGAAGCCACACAATCTTCACAAAAGCCTAATGAGACGGGTACTATCATTACCCCCCATTTTCCACATGGGGACACTGAAGTACAGAGAGGTTAGGCAACTGGCCCAAGAACACACAGCTGCAACATGGCAGAGCTGGGATGTGAGGCCCTACAGCCAGTGGTGTGGCCGGAGAGCCCACAGTTTGGGTCACACCCTCCTGCCTCTCTGAGGCTCTGCCCCCCAGCCCTCCAGGTTACTTTGCAGGCCACGTCTCCGCCTTGTTCTCTCCACCCTAAAATAGCCTCTCTCTGCCTCTGACTGCCCTGGTCAACACTTGTCTCTCCAGGCCAGCTGTCCTGTCCCCTCCTCCTGGGTCTGACTTGGGGTGTGTGCCCATGGTCCCTGGGTCCAAAGGCCTAGGGACAGATGTTACAAGTGCCCTGGAGCAAGGCCAAGGCCCATCGGAGACCACATCTGTAGGATGGGGAGACCCACTGATGAGGGGGCTGCAGTGGAGGAGAGAGAGACTCACTCCACCCGCCCCAGCCCCAAGCTGGTTCAAGGCTCAGCTGGGAGGGGGCCCGGGGTGGGCGTTCCTTCCAGTGCTGAGCGCGCTCCTGCTGTGAGCACTGGTCTGATGACGTGGGTGGGTGGGTGGGTTCCTCCCTGGATGGGTGGGTTCCTCCCTGGATGGGTGGCTGGAAGGGCGGGAAGTGTGCCGAGATGCTCGGGCTCCCTGCTGGGTTCTGTTTGTTCTGAGTTCCACGCCTGCTTTCTCTCTCAAGTGCTTTCCGCCCCAAGGGCTTTGCAGCATTATGAATAAATAATGGGGCAGAATTGAGGCGCCTCAAACGAGCTCCATATACTCCAGCTGCAGCCTGTGGTGTGGACACCGGGAGAAGAGGGGACCCTCCAGCTCACGTGGAGCCCAGGGGTGCGGGAGGAAGTGGGGGAGATCCTGGAGGCTGGGTTTGGTCCCCAGGGATCCGGAGAGGCTACAGCACAGCAGGAGGCCAATGTGACTGTATCTGAGCATCTTCAGGGAAACAGACGGTTTGGTTTAGGAAACTTTTTCTCCCGTTCGTGAACTTGCCCTTGAAAAGAGGTTCAGTGTTTCACACGCACCATTACTTTGGGAAGATATCCGTGACTCAGAATCACACGGGGAGGTGCAGCTCTCTTCCTAAGGACATTTGGAAAGGTGGGCGCAGAGGGAGGGGCTGTGCGGGGGTGGAAGGAGCCAGAGGGGAGCGGAGTTAGGAAAGTTCCAGAAGAGATGGAGGCAATGCCTGGGCAAGCTGGGGAGTCTGCACCCCAGGCTCTTGGCCACGGGAGTCCAGAGCCCAGGACCTCCCCTCCACCCTGGTCCGCCCACTGGCATCTTCATTAATGACGGAGTAGCAAGAGGCACATTAGCAAAGTTGGCAATGACAATCTGTCTTCATTTCCCAACTCGGGCTGTCCGTCTGCCCGTGGCTGTCAAATAGCCATCAGCTTCCCCAGGAAGAGGGTGGGCATCTCGGGGCGGTGAGCACCCCTCTCTGTGCCGGCGGGGCTGTGGCAGGAGGGGAGAGTCCTGGTCCCAGTGGGTGGTCTCCTCGGGCAGCTGAATGGTTCTGCCAACAGGTGCCTGGGGACACCAAACAGGCAGGGCTTTGGGCTCAGCCGAGGGCACACACTTGAACTGCCGGTGACAGCGGCTTGGGCTTCCTTCTCTTTGCTGACGCGAAGCTTTGGGCTTCCCCCGCCCCCTGCCCCAGCATCTCTTGGTCCTGCTGTGTGAGGCCGCTCTGTGAAGCCTTTCACGGAGATGACCGTCTGCTCGGGAAGCATCCCCTTCGGCGCTATCCCCCCTCTGGCTGTCCCTTCCCAGTCTCTGCTGGGTCCTCCTCCCATCCCTGCCTCTGAATAGCACAGTTCATCAGCACTCGGGTCTGGGCCTCTCCCTCCTCCTTATCCACGTCAATGCCCATCTCCATGGTCACGACTCTGAACTTAGGGCCCCGTCAGAGCCTGTCTTCCTGGACTCCAGACTCATGGAGCACACTTCTTCACTGTGGACATCCTCCCAGACATCGGCACGTCTCAAAGCTCAGAGGTGAACTCTCATGTTCCATTTACATTCCTCCTCTTTTCCCCAACTCAGGGAGTGGCCCCCTCCACCCACCTCGTTGCTCAAGGTCAGAAACAGACATCACCGCCAACTCCTGCCTTCCTCTCCCCTTTGCATTTAGTTCCTCACCTGGGTCAGTTCTATCTCCAAATTCCATCTCCAGTCTACCCACTTCTCTCCACCTTCAGTGCCACCCAGAGGGCCAAGCCACCTCTCAGCTGGCCACAGGTAACCCCCTGGTTCCTTTGGTTCTGCCTCACTTCCCCCCAGCAGCCAGAGTGCTCTCAGACTGTAAGATGGACCGCACCGCTCCTGTTTCAAACCCTCCAATGGCTTCCCCTGTTGCTGGGCATGAGAACCCAAACCCTTACCACAACCTGCCAGGCCCACACCACAGGCCGGACTCGTGGCCCTCGCCCCGCCACGGCCCTCCTTCCGCCCCAGCTCTCAGGCTCGCTTTCAGCTCCACAGCGTCCAGGTTCTTCCCGCCCCAGGACTTCGCACATCTCGCTCCCTCTGATCACTTTCCCGAGCTCTTCACAAGGCGGGTGCCCGCTCAGCCCCGGCACCACTTCCTCCAAAGCCACAGTCCCTGCTCTAGACTGTGAGCTCCCGAAGGACAGGGAGGGTCTGTTTTCCCAGGACTAGTGTGAAGGAAGCCCGCCCTGGGGCTCAGGCCTGCCCCCAAGAGTGGGTGTCTCCTCCCATGGCGCCCCCTAGGCCTTGCTTTCCTTACCCTAGTTCCTCCATTCTCCTCAGCACTGTCTTTCTGGGCTTGGGCACAGTACCTGGTATGCAACACGTGCTCAATAAATACTTGCTGACTTAATGAGCAACTCAGCCTTGTGGGGTTTAACTGAGAAGGTGGCAAAAAGGATGGGTGACAGAGTGTCCCTGTAGGTAACAGGATGGCTTCAGGGTAGAGCCTCATCAGGTGTGTTCCTCAGGGTGTGGTTTGGGAGGCAGGGACGTGATTCTTGAGCTGCACCCAAGATCTGCTGAGTCCGAGGCTCCGAAGATGGGGCCTGGATGTGGATGATTGACAAGCTTCCCAGGAGATTCTTACGTGTCCTCAGTTTGCAACTTAAGGCAAATGAGGAGGCTGCTGGCTGCCCTGGATCAGACCCTTCTAGCCTCTCTGTGACATGGAGCATGTCCTCAGGGAGCACGGCCAAAGCCACTCAGTCCCGTGCTGCTGAGCAAAAGTTATGATTCTAAAAGGGCCTCTTCTCCTTCGTTAGGTGACAGGATCCCGATGGGATCCTCATGGGGGCCTGGTCACTATTGCCCTTCACCTTCTCCCTACATACCAGCGGCACCCTGGATAGCTAAACTGTAGCCAGAAGCCATCTCAGCCCCAGGCAGAGGGTTTAAGAAGACTGGGTAGTGTTTTTAAAGACGTCTGGCCCCATTCTGTAAATATCCCTTAAGGCATTGCTCAAAGCGTGGTGCCCAGACCTACAGCACCAGCATTACAGGGAACTTGCCAGAAATGCACATTATTGGGCCCACCTTCAACAGGGGTGGGGTCCAACAAGCCCTCTCGGGAAGTCTTAGCAAGTGAGAACGTTGCCTTATCGAGTAAAAGAACCAATTCAGCATGTGCACCTGCCGGGATTTAGAAGTTCCTTCCACTCCGTTTAGCCTACTTATGCTGGTGATCAAAGCCAGAGTCAACAGAGAAGGGAACTATCAGATAAAGAGTGTCTGCTGGTTCCTGGAGGCCCTGCTGGGCACTTCACTTGTATTTCATTCATTTCATTTGTGCAACTTTGCTCAGAGGAGGTCAGAATGACAGCCACATTGAGGTTCGCAGAGGCTAAACCTTGCCTACGTTCTCAGAGCGATCAACCAAGTGTAGATGTGGACTCCTCTGTGCTGACTCTGAAGGCTTTGCTCTCCCCCATCCCTCCCTCTGCCTGCTGCGGCCTGCTTCCTCTGGAAGGCAGACACAGGGGCGGTTACAGCCTGCACTACAGATTTCGGGGGAGCCGTGTCCTGCTAACTTACCGCAGCCAGTGTGTGTCCTGGCCGCAGCCCGTCGTTTGTCTCGAAAAACACCTGTATGTATGGCATCATCTCGTGAGGTGCCAAGTTGCTGTGGACACTGCTTTGCGGGAGAGGTTGGGAGAGGAGGAATCCGGGCAGCGGTGGGCAGGACCCCTGGGCAGAAGCTCTTGTCCCCATGCGGAAGCTCAGTGGAAGGACCCTGGGCTCTCTGCCCGGACCTTCCCACCTGAGCTCCCCCAGGTGCAGCCACCGGCACTGGGAGGAGGAAGCAGGGGCGCGGGGGGGGGGGGGGGCAGTATTGGGAGTGTCTCCCTCTGTCTCCTGCAGAGTTGGAGTTATTTTCTCGCTTCCTGAAGTCCTGAGGTGGGGTGAGGGGAGGGCTTGCAGCCCCTGTGGAGAGCTGAAGGTGTCATATCTCAGGATTCATTCCCTGGGTGGGATCTTTGTGGATTAGAGCAAGGAAACTCCCATCTCACGTCACTAGGCATCAAGAGACTGAGTGACTATTCAACTCACCCAGTCCCAGCTTCCAAGCTGGGCCACCCCACACCCACCACCGAGGCCTCTTTTTGAAACACGTCACTCACACGTTTCCATGTTCCATCACCTGGACCTCAGGAAACTCTCCTTCATGTCCAGCCCTGTGCCTCCCTCCTCCTCCCCTCCTTCCCATCTGCTACTTCATCATACAACCAGACACTGCGCCTTCACACACTGGGAGGTCGTGTCAGATTTTACTCCATCTTCCCTTGGCCAAAGCCAAGAACCTGTTTTCTTGGCTGTCTAATGTTTCAAAGCATTTGGGCCTCAACTAGACCCATGTTAGTCATCAGCGAGGAACTTTCGGTTGGGGCTCTGGTGGGAAGCTGGGGTTTTGTTCTTCATCCAACCAGAGGGATCACAAGTCTGAGGATCAGTACAAACAGCCCATCAGCTGCCCTCGAGGTAGTCCCTGTCCTCCAAGCCCTGGATTGGCAGGCATGAGAAGAAGCCACTAGGAAGACTTGACCGGCTGCTAGGAGAAAAATCAAGATTGGCACGCAGCAAGCATATGACCTGTTGGTAAACCTCCCATTGTCCGGCACCACGGGCTGTGCTATCAAAAGCCCACCTGGTGGGCTGAGGGGCCAGCGAGAGGAGAAGGAGGGCAGCTGCGTTGGGTATGTCGCTGGGTGGAGGACGCGAGTGAGGACATCTTCCAGTCCGGGTTTCAGAGGCCACAGCTTTAGGGCCCACGGGAGGATGCCCTAGCTTGTGGGTTGCCTCTTTCTTCCTTCTCAGCCCTGGGCTTCCCCACCCATCAGCACCTTCAGCAAGTGGACTTGGGGAAGGCATCTTGTGGGTCTTCTGAGGCTCCAGCAGCAGGATAAACTTAGGACTAACAGTGACTTTGCTAACCAGCGGAATGATCTAGGGCAGTGATGGCGAACCTTTTGAGCTCGGCGTGTCAGCATTTTGAAAAACCCTAACTTAACTCTGGTGCCATGTCACAGATAGAAATTTTTTGATATTTGCAACCATAGTAAAACAAAGACTTATATTTTTGATATTTATTTTATATATTTAAATGCCATTTACCAAAGAAAAATCAACCAAAAAAATGAGTTCGCGTGTCACCTCTGACACGTGTGTCATAGGTTCGCCATCACTGCTCTAGGGCAAGTCATCATGCCTCCCCGAGCTGTGGCTTCCTCAGCTGTAAAGTGAAAGCATTGCACGGGGTGACCCTCCCTTCTCTGCAGTAAAACGGGTTGGCCATGAGAATGCATGAACGTGTGCAGCCATGAGGATGCATGAATGTGTGCAGCCATGAGAATGCATGAACGTGTGCAGCCATGAGGATGCATGAACGTGTGCAGCCATGAGAATGCATGAACGTGTGCAGCCATGAGAATGCATGAATGTGTGCAGCCATGAAAATGCATGAATGTGTGCTCTCACCACCCCACCCCACCCCACCCCCCGGCCAGGTGCGGGTGCACAGCAGACTCTTAGACACTCCCTGCCCTGTCCTGTGGAGCTGCGTCTGGGGCCCCAGGAATTGGCTTCAGCCATCGCCACGCTGCTGTGTTGTGACAGTGCACCACTGGAGGGGGGGAGGGGGGAACGAGTGGGCGGGGGGCAGCCTCCACCACCCCTGGGAGAGCCGGGCAAGTACAGAGCTCTGTGCCGGGGGTGGTTCTGAGCCAGGTCCGGGCCTCTCTTCCCCCTTCGCTCACCCAGGAGCACGGTGATAAAGCACCAGATTAGCTCCATTATTGTAACCAGTCCAAAATTATAGGGCGCCTGTTCTGCCAGCGTCAGTAACGCCTCCCATGGGCGAGCAGGTGACGCTCATGGCTACTTCCTCTCTTCCAGGCACCAAGTGCAGGGGGCAGACAGGGAGATGGGGCTCGGGCTGGGGCAGCCTTGGGGGTGGGGCGGGGGGTGGGGAGGAAACATGGAGCCCAGGCCCCGGCCTGTCCCGGTGCCAGAGCCACGGCCAGCGGCTGTCTGAGCTCCACAGAAGTTCTTGTTGAATTAATGAGCAGCTCTTTTGGAGCGACTGCCTTTGGGCACCGAATAAACCTAGAAGAGCCCCCCAGAAGGGCCCAGGCTGGCATCAAGGCCAGGCCATGCCTGGCGGCCTCTCCTTCACCTCACATCCAGGGAACTCAGGGCCCCCTGATAACAGAGCCACACTGGTCTGGTCTACCGTGGAAAGGCAGGCCCGGGCGCACCAGGTCCGTGTGCCCGTCTTCGCTACCCCACCTCTGAGCCTTGGCCCTGCGCGCCTGACACTCTCCCTCTTCCTGTTCTCCACAAACATCCTTCCTTTCTTCCCAGCATTCGTCCAGAATGGGAAAGCTTAATCCTGGAAATTTCCAGGCCTGACCTAGCCGGTGCATCAGCTCTCTCTGTCTCCAGTGCATTCCCGCATTCATAAGGTTTTTCTAAGCAATGGGAGGATTCTGGATTTCATAAAAATGTTAGCGGTGGTTACCTCAGGATAATTAGCTTACAGTGAGCGGTGTTTCATTTCTGTGTGGCTTTCTGTTTTTTCCAAACGACCTAAAACAGGAATGTAATACTTGCCTTGGGGCAAGGAAGGGTAAAATATATTACAGTCGTGTAGCTTTTAAAGAAAATGATCGCGGTGTTGCTTCTCTGTTCCATCGCTTTAAAAGTGTGTGACTCTGGGGAATTGCCTCAGTTTGCCGCGTCTATAAAATAAAAATTCCGATTCCTTACGGTGTGGAGAGGGTTACACGGGATAATGTATTTGGAAAGTGCTTTAGAAACACGCGATGTATTATTGTTCTTAGAATCAGGATCGATAAACTGTGGCAAGAGCCTCAGAAGGCCCTTTCTCATTGATATTTTATTATATCCTCACCGCAACCTTGTGCAATACAGAATATTTCCCACATTTTACTAACGGCTCCCTTCTGCCAACCGAGGAAACAGAGAGGTGATGTGATTTGTCTGAGGCCACACAGCAGAGGCAGGATTCTAGCCTTGGCTTCCGGACTCCAACTCCTGCTCACCTGCAGGTTTTGGGAGCTGGCACCCTGTCTACCGAACACATTTCAGAGGCCTCCTGACGGGCAGACCAGAGCTGACCGTGGCCTGGAACACTCTACTCCCTCATCAGTGCCTCGGCTTCCCCATGAGGGACACGAGATAGCTTTCTCCTCCTTTCTCAGCGAAGTGGGAGCAGTTGCGGGCTTATCCTAACCACTCACGTGGCTATCGAATAAGTTGTATAATCTTCAGGACGCCAGGTCTCCCCGCAATTCTCCTTTTCCCAGTGCGGTTTCTTAGGGAAACCAAAAAGTGTCCCACACTGGGGGCTGGAGTCCTCGGGGGGAGGGGAAGTGACAGAGAGTTGGACAAGCTTGTGTCCGGGACCCCGAGCGTGTGGGTGCACAGGGCTGCCTGGGTCTGGCCCGGGGGGCCAGGCTGATGCCAGCTGGCCACCCCCGCAGGCAGGGGCCCTGCTGAGGGTCCCCCCTGCTGTCTCCTGGAAGAGGCAGCCATCGCTCAGCCAGAGCTGCTCCGGCAAACATCGCCCAAATAGAGTTGGGAAATAATTTTCCCTGAAGAGAGCTGGGTGCCTGCCCAGTCTCGGGTAGGATTTACTAATACCCAAAAAGTCAACAAAAAGGAGCGCTGTCAGCAAGAATCGGAAGTGGAGTTACAGAGACACTCGCTGCCTGCCTCTCCCTGGCCTCTCCCCCCCCCCCCCTCCCCACACACACACACACCTGCCAGAAGGGCCCGAAGCTAGAAGAGAGTTTGGCCCCATGTTCCTCCCATCCCCTTAAAAGACACCTGAGAGCCTTCAAAATGCCCACCCAGCCAGGGTCTGCCTGCCCAGGACCGCCCGCCAGCTCCAGGGTCTCCCCAGTGGCAGGTCCCTCTCCCCTCAGCCCTCCAGGCTCTCAAACCCGAGCTGCTCTCGGCCCCTCCCTCGTGCTTTTCCGCTTCCCGCTAACTCTCAGTTAATGCCATATACTCATTTGGGGGGATGGCAAGGAGGGCCCCTCTGAGTGTCACGGCAGGGCCCTGGGAGGGACTCCGCTGGAGACGGTTTCTGACAAAGTGGGAGGCCTTTTTGAGTCACAAAGCCAGCCTGTCCCTGACCTCCCTCCCGAGAAGGGAGATGCTGCTGGCGGCTACATGACACACCAGCGCTGTTCCTCTCCCTGGAGCTGGGCGGCTCCTAGCACAGGGCCCAGGGTGTCACTCCAGGGATGTGAGTCAGCCCCCCGGGGAAGGAGCCCGATGACAGCCTGCTCTGGGAGGGGGATGCCTCCCCCATAGCTCCCCACGGGGACAGGGCTCCCTCCTGCAAGTGGCCGCCTCCCTGGGGGCAGTAGGGAAGGGCCTAGAGAGGGCTGCAGGGTGGGGGGCAGAGCAGTGGCTCCCTTCTCTCCCCGTTGAGTTCGTTGCTTTTCTTCGGGGTTTTCTCTCTGGGCCCAACTGCCCCATTACCTCTGCCGCCCCCCCCCCCCCCCCCCCGTACTCTCTCAGCTCTGACCACCTGGAGACCCAAATCTGGTCGCTGGGGGTTCCCCACGGCTTCCCTGAAGTAGCCTGGCGAGGGAAAGGGACTTCTCTAAACACTAAAGTGACAGAGGAACAAGCAGAGACCAGGCAAGTGTCACACAGGCAGCGGGCCTTGGGCATCTCAATCACTGCCCCCCCCCGCCAAGGGGCTGGGACAACCCACAGCCCCTCCCTGGCGCTTTCCCGGGCAGCTCCCTGCTCCTTTCTGGGCGTGGCATCCTCTCTCTTCTCCACGTCCACCTGTGGCGTCCTAACAGCCTGTGTCCTTCCTTCCTGAGACCCCACCCAGTCCTCCCACGGGCCTGGGGGCTCCCTCTGAGGGCTTTTCCTCCTCTGCCCACTGGCAGGACCGGAGGTGGAGATAGAACCCCCCTTCCTATCGCAGGTGGCAACTCCACCTTCCCCCTAAGGCTGGGCTTCCTCAGGATACACTCGATGGCCCCACAGGCCCCTTCATGGCTCACAGAATGTGAGGAGACAAAACAAGCCACAGTGGCCTTCCCTGGAGGGCAGAGCCCGTCACCTGCTATGCAACAGCCTCAGGGTCCCAGGCTCCTGGAGAAGCCGCTCTTAGGGTTCTGACTGTTCAGAGATGGGCTGGAACTGAGCCGGGCACAGGGGCCAGAGAGTAAAGCGCCCTGGGCGGTTTAAAGAGCAGTCTTGCTAGTTGGCTGTGACGGAGCTTGGAACCTGGGGGACTGTGGAGAGGAGCCAGTAGGAGATGGGACCCAGCATTCTGTGGGGGGCACGGGGGGAGGACCCCTTACGCAGGTGCCCACCAGCAGTCCTGGGCCAGGTGGGGCTGTTCACTGGGCAGTGGGAAGATCAATGCCCAGTTCCCATGACAATGAACCTCCCACAGGAGCATGCGACTCACTTTGCGTTGCTTGGGGTGCGGGGGGCTGGGCTCGTGTCCCATGACTGGGGCAACAGAGGAACAGCCACCGGAGGCTCCCAGGAGAACATTTCAGAAAAGGCAGGAAAAAGAGCAGGGAGACCTCTGGCCCCACCCCGGGCAGGCAGGCCTTGGGGAGAGCCCCTCGCCAGCCTGGGCGGCAGCAGCGGACAGAGGGAGGAGCAGATGGAGCGCAGCCAGCTCCCCCGGGTCTGACTCCGGCTCTGCCTCGCTGGCTTCGTGACCTTGAGTGAGTTGCCCCAGTTTCCTCACCTGGACCCTGGGGATAATAATGGCCTCACCCTGCAGCGTGGTGGTGAGGATTCAGTGTAAGCTACGGCAACTACAGCCTGGCACGTAGGCAGCAGGGGAGCTCTAGTGATGCCCCAATTATACCTGCAAGTAGACAATGATCCGAGTCCTATTCTCCCATCCGTTCCTCACCCCACCTCGACTTCCTCAGCCCCTACTCGCTCAGACCCGTGATTTCAGATCACAGTATAGAATAGCCCCCGGAGAAACCCGTTTCGTAGTCGAGGATGCTGGTGCCCTCCCTGGATTCCAAGCTGTGCCCAGGCCAGCCATCAGCAGGGTGGAGCTCTAACATGGCCGTCTTCTGACACAATTACTGGTATTTCTCAGGCCACCGAGGCTGAGGGCTATTGCCAGAGAGATGGGCATATGCAAACATCTCACCTCAGCCCCCCCAGCCCATGATCTGTCTCTCAACTCTAATCCCCTCACCCCGTGGCCAAGTGGAAATGGTCTCCATGGAGAACCCTCCGTCCCAAGTTTGGCTGCAGCCCTGGGGAGACCCTCAAGGTCATTCTTTGTCCAGAAGGGAAGGCATTGCATATTCATGGAGCATGAGTAGGTGTCAGTTCAGACACAGGAGGGAAATGTGGCTACAGGGGCCGAGTGATGAGGATGGATGAGGGCCAGATGGGCGCAGGGCTGGCAGGGGAGTGGTGCGGAGGAGGCTCCCTGCCAGAGCGGGCTGCAGCTTTCTACATTGTGGTTGACATCAAAACCCCATAAAAACATGCCCGCAACTGGACACAGGCGACCTAGACTCCAAGGCCAGCCGGGTCTCCTTCTCCTCCGAGGTATAAATATTTATGTGTCAGGGGAGGGCTTGGCTGGCTTAGGGTCGGGGCACTTTGACCAAGCCTCTCTTTCCTCCTCGGTTTTCTGGCTGATGCTTCCTGTCAGTTTGCCTGTTGGCAGTCTCAGTAGACACAGGAAGTCCCTTTCATGGAAGAGACTGACTATTGGCTGAGAAAATGCCATCTCTGCTCTGTGCCTTTTAGGACACTTCCTGCCTTAGACCTCACGTCTTCCCTTGGCCTCTTCCCTATAAGACAGAGAGGTTCACAGGCCCAGAAGGAAGACAGCGAGTAGGCAGTGAGCTGGGAGTGGAAGTGGGGAGGAGTGAGTAAAAAGGGCAAGAGAATTGCCTATAAAAACCTAGAGACAAGAAAGGCAACGGGCAGAGCCTAGGCCTGGGTCTCAGGAGACCTGGGCTCGGGGTCCAGATCTGCACAGACTCACTGAGCCTCCCCAGACAGGTGTGACTTCTCTGGTCTTAACTTGCTCATCTGAGGCAAGAGGACGTTGGGCCAAATCATCCCTAAGGTCATTTCTAGCTCTGACCTTCCCTAAGTCCAGGGGAACATGGACACAAAACATGGTGGTCCTCTGGAAATCAGAACCCCCCCGGGGACTGTCCCAAATCTCCCAAGGCCGTTGGTACTCTGGTCATCGTTACACCCCCCGAGCCCAGTCTCCCCCAAACTGCTGCTGATCCAGGGGACACAATGCACCCCTTCCCCTTCCTCCAGAGTGAACCCTGGGGTTTGAACACCCTCGAGGGGATGTTGGGTGGTTGCTTCCCTGGGGACCAAATCCTCTCCCTCCAGGAGCAGTGTCACTGGGTTATCAGGTGACAGAAGCAACAGGGCGGGGAAGCACAGAGTGCCCAGGGTTGGGGGACACATTCCTGTGGGTGCATGAGCCTGTCCGCTAGTGATTTCCCATTCATTCCAATGGAGGGGAAGATGAGGGGTGTATACCATTGAGGCGCCCCGCACCCTAGCGACGGGCACGTGGGCAGGATGGGCTGGTCCCAGCCCCGAGCTGTAGCAGCCGCAGAGCTGGGTTCTGCAGAGGCCAGTGGAGTGGGCGGTCGGGCTGTCTGGATGCCGGGGATTGAGTAACGGAGAGAAGGGAACCGTCTCCACTGCTCTGAGCCTCCGGCAGCCTCTGAAGGCCATGTCCTCTGAGGCCGCAGGGAAGGACCCGTTGTGTTTAGAAACGACTTCAAAGAGAACACCCCAGGCCAGCCGGGAGGTTATTGAGCAACTCAGCTTACAGCCAGGCCAAGGCCCTGTCTGGACCAATTAGCTTTGTTTTCCGGCCTCACCCAGGAAACCTTTACCCCATGTGCCCAACCACGGCACTGGCCCCAGCCGGCCCAAGAGGAAGGGTAGGAAGGGTCAGCGCCCATCCGTCACCGCTGCTAAGGGATGCAGGCTTGGCGCGCCCACCTTTGCTGCAGCCACTCTGGGGGTGGCTGCCCATCTCCCGAACCAGTGTGCTGCCTGTGGGATGGGGCCCAGACCCCCATCCTCCCCCTTCTGGGTTCTTGCTGGATTTCCAGCTATTGCTTTCTAGAGGAGCCTTGGCTCTCTGGGGAGTCCTAGGAAGGTCAAGGTCCCCTTGGCCTCAGAACATGGCACCTGGCAGGCTGAGCTACACTCCCAGGACCTGAGATCTGAGCATGGGGGACCCCTTGGTGTACCCCGAACTCTGAGGGTAGGGCTACAGTTCCTCTTTGGAAGCTGAAAACGTTGCTCCCGGCTTCGATGTTTCCATCTCTTCCGGGAGGAGAGGAAAGGAAAGATCCCACGCAGCTGCCCTCCGCACGGCCAAGGGCCGGAGGGATGGACATTCCCACCCACTGGAACGGAAGTGGAGGAGGAAAGCTGGGTATTCCAGAGAATGAGGCAGAGAATGAGGCCTGAGGGAGTGAGGTGGTAAAGGAATATTAGCCGAGACAAGCGGGCCAGAGGCAGCTTCCGCTGGGCAGCCCCAGGCGGCTTCTGATCGGGCGGCGGGCCAGGCAGCCAGGAGGGCACAGCCAGGGCTCGCTGGGGCCAGGCCGCTGACGGCAGGGCTGGCCAACTTCATACATTATTCATAGCAGCTCTGGCTGACCAGCTTGGGGAGCAGTCTTCATGGGTCTGGGCGGGCAGCCCAGGCCCAGCCTTGCTCCCTTCACACCTCCCGGGGCTTCTGTGTGACCCTGACCCGCACTGCAGGCCCCTTCTGGAAAGCTCTCCCTGTCTGCTTCCCTCCCTGCTTGGTGCTGCCTGCAAGAGTCCGAACGCTCAGGAATTTAAGGCGGGTTTCCAGGGATACTGAGGCTGGATGGAACGTCAGCTACAGTGAACCTTTTAAACTTATGATTGTGGCGTCCCATGAACCTCTCCTGCCCCTTTACCTCCCCTTTCATCTTTACTCTCTCCCCAGGAGGGCAGAGCTGATTCCCTGCCCACCCCACCCCCCAACTAGACTGGGAGGCCTGGGGGGCAGGACTGGGGTTGAAGTCCTTGTATTCCTGGTACGTAGCAATTACACCACAAATAGCTGCTGCGTGCAGAAAAGAAAGCCTGTCTTACTCGCGAGAAGTTCTTTCTAGATCCTTCCCCCAATCCAAGGAAAACAGAGAGCAATTACCCCACAAATAGTGCTGCATGCAGACAAGAAAGCCTGTCTTATGAGAGAGTTCTTTCTAGACCCTTCCCCCACCCCAAGGAACTAGAGAAACACACTCTCCCCTCGGAGCCTCTTTTATACTCTCCACCTCCCCTGTCGCCAAAGGCAGGCCTGGAACTTTCCTTTCCTAGAAATGGTTTTAGACAAATCGCACCCGACCCTGCTTTCTTTTCTCCGTCTCTCCACTTCTGCACGTGGCTTGTCGCGCAGCAGCTGGTGACTTGGCAGTAAGCTTCCTGAACTGGTCTGTCCCCAACTGTGTGTGAGGGGCTCAGGGGTTTGGGGGCCACCGGGCATGCTCTGCGGTCCCCGTCAGCCTGGGCACTCTGTGGAGGGTTCACTCTTGGCCACTGTTTCCACAGCCCAGCTCTACGGGTGCTCAGCGAAGCACCTGAGCAGCACAGAGCCCACACTCAGTGCGGGTTTGTTGAATGAAAGAATGTCAAGGTCAGTGCCCACAGGAAGAATACTGGGAAGTGGCAGAGGAATCCAGTGTCAGCACCAGAGCTGCCCCAGAGAGGAATGAGAGAGCCTAACGGTCTTGGGGTGGATCCCTGGACGGGCTGCCCAGTTTCAGGAGCAGAGTCACCACACCCCTCGGGCGTGCGAGGGCTGTGCTCTGCGCCTCCGTTCCTCACTGGGTCAGATCTTGGCTCCTGCCGCTCTCTCTGGGTGACTGGGTGAACCCTGTCGCCTACAGCCTTCGTCTCTCTATTTCTATGCAGGGGATGATAATAAGGATTGTGTGAGGGTGACATGTGATAAAGCTGGTTGTGCTCTTGGCTCCTACTAGGCCAGTGGTTCTCAACCTTCCTAATGCCGCGACCCTTTAATACAGTTCCTCATGTTGTGGTGACCCCCAACCATAAAATTATTTTCGTTGCTACTTCATAACTGTAATGTTGCTACTGTTATGAATTGTCATGTAAATATCTGATATGCAGGATGTATTTTCATTGTTACAAATTGAACATAATTAAAGCATAGTGATTAATCACAAAAACAATATGTAATTATATATGTGTTTTCCGATGGTCTTAGGCAACCCCTGTGAAAGGGTCGTTCGACCCCCAAAGGGGTCACGGACCCACAGGTTGAGAACCGCTGTACTAGGCGCTCAAGTACTAACCGGCATATCCCCAGCAAAGGCAACAGGTGGGGAGCGAACTCAGCCCGGGCACAGGCTGTGCCACGTGGGGAAGGGGGGAGACAGCCTGTTGGGGCAGCCGTCCCTGGGGCAGGAGAACCGCCTAGAGGACATTTGCCAGGAGCTGAAGGAGAGGCCTGATTCTCCTGACATTCAGGGGAGGTGGTGGGTCTGAAATTCTGCTCAGTGGCCTGTTATCTTGGGGGTTAAGTTTCTCCTGTGGAGACCGCACTCCAGGGACGGGGCACCTCCGCTCTGTGACGATGAGGGAGCCGAGCACTTCTCTGTGGGAGAAATCCACAAACTCAGCCCATCGCAGCTGGTTTCCCACTGAGAAACCACAGCCCAGAGAGGGCAAGTTACTTTCCCAAGGTCACACAGGAGCACGTGGTATAGCTAGGAAATAAAATAAAATAGGAGTAATGATAGCCAACGACCAGTCAGAACAGGTGGTCTGGACCAAAGTGGGGGGTCAGGCGTGGGGGTGGTCAGTGCCCCACAGGCCGAGCTAGAAGGAAAGGCACGGTGAGAAGGGCTCAGGAGGCTGCTCCGGGACAGCGTTCTCCTAGGCATCTTGCTTGTGTGTTTTATTTAATTTCCTGCTTATAATACCACTATGAGCGCCACACCATTATAATCATCCCCATTTTGTGGATGTGGAAACCGAGGCAGTTTAGATAATGTCCCCAAGGTCTGCAGGCTAAAAAGGGCAGCAACACGAGTTTGTTTGGCACCAAAGCCTGAGCTCTTTGCACACACATGCACACACATGTTGTGTGTAGACACACACACGTGTATACACAAACACACATGCTCACTCTGACCTGGCGGGGACCTGGTAAGGCAGGAAGATGGCCGAGTCCATTAGCACCAAGCACAACACATATTTATGGCCCCAATTATAGCCTTCACCCTCCCTCCCCTCCCCGCCACCTGGAATAGCTACAGGAATAGTGTGCGCACTGAGGTCTGAGGCCTCGGTTGCAATAAGTACAAGATTACAGAGATGTTAGCAAACCCGGTGACGGTGGCTCTATTATAATGATAAATCTACAGCTTTATGCAGAAATAATGAGACTGGGAGCAGAAGGGAGGGGGAGGGAAGAGCAGGGTGACTTCAGCCAATCAAAGTTCTGGGTGGGGAGAAGCGTGGCAAGGCGCTGGGAAAGCCCAGGAGACCATCCGGGACCTTAGCCAAGCCAGGCAGGACGGGGGTATTGGGGCAGCCCTGCTGGGGACGGGGTGGATTTAACGAACTCCCTCAATTCCTTCCCACGCGTGGGCTTCTTGATGGGATGGGGCAGTAGAGGCCTCCCACTGCCCTGGCATGATTGGTTCCCTTACTTCTCGCCCTGCAGCCTGGAGGGGGTGGCAGCTAGGCTTCTATTGATGCCTAGGCTTCCCTCCAGAACAACCTGGGGGTGGTGAGGCAATTGGCTTAAGGTTTGCAATGAACAGAGCTGGACTCCTCTGCCGCACACCCCCTTCACTAGCCTTGAAGCTCCACGCTCAGTGGTTGTGGGAAACACCACCAATGCTCCAAGCTTGGCTACTGCAAACCACCTGAGTGCTGGGGTGGGGCCCAAACAGGAGCCCACATGGGCCCGCCGGCCAGGGCTGGAGCTGATTCTCTGATACAAGCAGGGGGAGCAATAAGGGGACGGCATTCATGGACCCGTGTGACCTCAGAGAACCCTCCAGAGCCCCCTCTCCTTCCACTCAGCCTGTAGGTCACTGACCCCCCACTTCAGTGCAGACAACCTGATCCCACTGGTTCATCTCTTTGCTGCTTTGGACACAAACCATCTGCCTGAACCATACCTGAAGGAACACAGGCTGGGTCTCCCCACCAACCCCAGCTCCACCCATTTTCCAAATGGCTGCCTTCTCCAGGAAGCCCTCCCAGGTTGCCCGAACCCAACGCCACTGCCTCTTTAATAATCCTCCCCTTTGCACCAATACAGACGGTCCCCGACTTTCAACGGTTTGACTTTATGATGGTGTCAAAGCTGCATATTCAGTAGAAACCGAACTTCGAATGTCAAATTTTGGTCTTCCCCTGGGCTGGCAATCTGTGGTCTGATGTTCTCATGATGCTGGCGAGCGGCAGGGAGCCTCCGCTCCTAGCCAGCCACGCGATCACGAGGGAAACCCACCGGCACAGTACAGTGTGTTAACTGTGTCGGATGCTCTGTGCCCAGCTGTAGGCTCATGAGTTCTGAGCATGTGTCAGGTGGGCTTGGCTAGGATGTGATGTTTGGTGGGTGAGGGTATTACATGCATGTTGAGTCACTATATTTCCAACTTACAATGGGTTTCTTGAGACACAATCCCATGGTCAGTCAAGGCGCATCTGTCCATAGTTGTGATTGAGGTAACTAAGCCATTGGTCATTCAACAAGAAGGTGCTGAGTTCCTGATGACATGCTGAGCCCCGAGGGACACTCCAAGGGAAGGCCAAATGTGGGACACGGCCATTCCCGAGCTGTGCCACTGGGAGCACTTGGCAAGACAGAATACGATTCGGGGTGTAACTGAGGGATACAGACAGAGTAAACCCAGAGGAGTGGACTCCAGGGATGCTGTAAAGGAGGTTGCTTCGGGCCAGGTAGAGCGGTGGGGGAAGGGCCTGCCCCATGGGGGGTGGGGGGAGGACCTTGTGAGCGAAGGCCAGAGGCAGGAATGTCTGTGTGTTCAGGGACCAGCCTGCGGGCACAGGAGCTGCGGGAGTTCTGAGCTCAGGGCCAAAATGCAGCTCTAGGAAGGGAACTGGCGGGCAGGAGGTGGCTGCGCTCCTCGGCTCCACCCCCACCGCGCGGGCCGCAGGACTTCACATGCACCGAGCGTCCATCATTCCTGGGAACTGTGACCTGGGCTTCTCTGGCCTCAAAATAATTACAACTTAGAGTCAGCACCAAAAATCAAACAAAACAAAAAGTCCCCCCAGAGACGGATAAAAGCACCAGCCTTCTTATTTCCCTTCCCTCTCCTCTGCCTGGTGCTTTGCCTGCAGGAGGGGTCCCAAAGGGCCTCACCTAGGCAGGACCTCCAGCTCAGGTAGAAGGATGTGTGAGCCTGGCCACTGGCTCCTCAGCATCGGAGACTCCCGGGCCTGGGCCCCCTCTGCTCCTGGGCCCCCTCTGCTCCTGGGCCCCCTCTGCTCCTGGGCCCCCTCTGCTCCTGGGCCCCCTCTGCTCCTGGGCCCTCTGCTCCTGGGCCCCCTCTGCTCCTGGGCCCTCTGCTCCTGGGCCCCCTCTGCTCCTGGGCCCTCTGCTCCTGGGCCCCCTCTGCTCCTGGGCCCTCTGCTCCTGGGCCCCCTCTGCTCCTGGGCCCTCTGCTCCTGACCCCCTTTGCTCCTGGCTAGAATGCTTCCCCTTCCTCTTTGCCTATCAAGTCCCTCCCCACCTAGCTAATCCCCATCATCTGGGAAAACTTTCCTGCTGTGCAGATTCTCAGATCCAACCTCGCACAGTGTATAGTATTTGCTACTGCGCATCACTAGCTGCCGCATGGACAGTTCCTGTCTCTGTATTTGGATTCTGCGTTTCTGTGGGGTGCAGAGGCCGTCGTCTGTCCCAGCCCCCAGCCCCCAGGGCCTGGCACAGTGTTCTGCCGGAGGAGGTAGAGGGGGACTGTCAGGTACTGATGGGTGTGATAGGGATGCCGCTGATTCATCCAGAACCTTTTGGACGCTCTGCCTTTTTCGGAAGCCGGGCTGCAGAAGGGAATGAGATGAGAGCAGGGACCGCCACCAGTTCTAGGGCCTAGGACTTATCCAGGTGCGGGTGTGCTGGAGCGGACGGCCTCCTCCAGGACTGGGGCCTGCACTCAGGCCCGGAGCTGAAGTCCCAGGAGAGGGAGCATTCTGGTTAGAAGGGGGCTCCTTGGAGGGCTGGCCCTCGCGTATCCCTCTCTGAGCCCCTGGGTCTCAGCTGCAGTGCGGGGAGGATGAGCTGCCTGTCTCTACCTGCACAGTCACCATAATGAAGCCGCCGCCTTAGGAGACCACCAGGGTCTTAAGAGCCGCACCCCATGTGAACTTCCGAGTGATTGAGGGGGCAGAGCTGCTGTGGCACCCGCCCTGTCTGCCCACCCTGCTCTGGGTGCTGTTCTTGGGGGTGACATTTCGGGAAAGTAAGGGAGGGGAGGTCAGAGTCAGCACCAGCTATGAGAATGGGGTGTCCCAGAGACAATGCCCCGGCACAGAAACGGGGCCCAGCAAGCTTCTCTAGCTCTTAGAACACACCCAGGTGCTTGCCCTTTCTCACCAGAGCAGGGCTGGCTTCCCAGCCCCTCCCCTTACAAGTTCAACACAGAGATATCGGGTATTGACTGTCCAAAGGGAGGGCCCGCAGACTGAGTGGGGTCCCTCCTGCCCCAGAGGAAGATCTGGGAGACAGTCAAGCAGTTAGCACCCAAGACACCAGACGAGGGGCCATCGCTGCCATGTGGGAGCACCCTGCTGGGCTCTGGGCGGCCTGGGCAGGCTTCCGTAGACACACCACCGACCCGCAGGAGCGATCACACCGCTTCCTCAGCACCCAGAGCCTGCAGCATTCCGTCTACACCAGACCGAAGAGCCTGGGTGTGGCCTCTCCAGTTCTGTACCGGAGCTGCCCTCCCTCCTCTTAAAAGCGAACTGAGCCTCAGCCCCTGGAATCCTCTGGGTTAGTTCCAGTGGAGTGTGAACAGCCCAGCCACTCTCTCCCATGTGGGGCTTAACCAGGTGCCCTTTGAGGCCACCCCCCGACACACACACCCCCTCCCAGCCTGGCCTGGCAGGCAGTGCCTACGAGAAGGGGCTCTGCAGTGTGGTCACTAAGTACACCCGGTTCCCCTGGGCACACGGTAGGATGGCTGTGCCCAGCCCCCTTGACATTAGGAGCCGCCTGTGCTTGCTTTGGCTGATGAAATGTGAGTGGAAGTGACATGTGTCACTTCTGCGTGGAAGCTTTGAGAGACGGTCACAGTTTGCCACCTCCCCCTCCTCCTGACATGGTCCCGGGAGCACATGTGGAGAGGGAGCTGTGGGCTTGGATCCCTGGGTAACACAGTAGAGCACAGCCCGGCCAGGCTGCAGAACACGGGTACCATGAATGAGAACTAACACTTGGTTGCTTTAAGCCAGCGATTTTCAATCTCTTTCATTTCATCACACATACACTAGTGACTAAAATTCTGCGGCACACCCAACAAATATGTTTTTGCCCATCTGACAAAAAAATAGGATAATTTTCGATCATTTATACCAGATGGCTATTGTGTTGGCTCTTGTCATTTTTTTATTTGACAGCTAAGGGAAAAGAGGTCAGTGCCCCTGACTAAATAGACAGGTATTGCATGTTTTAAAAATTCTCGCGGCCCAGCGATTGAAAATCGCTGCTTTAAGTCACCAGATCCTAAGATTGTTTGTTGCTGGGGCATAACCTGGCTCATCCTAACTAATGTAGCCTGTTCTTGGTTGCCTTTGATTCAGTCTGTGGGCCTGGCCCATTCCTTACCCAGGGTCAGAGAGACATATGCCATTATCCCACAGGTGGGATACCTGAGGCCCAGCAGGTAGAGAGAATTACCTGGAACTTGTGATCAGAAGCAATAGATAAACATTCCCTTCCCTTCTCACCAACACGGGCAAGTGCAAGGACTCCCTGTGGGTAGGCGGGGCCACTGGTCTATTTCCAAGTCCCTCTTCACATCCTGAAGTTCAAGGCCCACCTGTCCCCAGGGCGAGGGGGCTGGGACACGTCCCACTCCACCTAGAACTGGGGATCCTCGAGGAGCCGGGGGCGGGGCTGTACTCACGCTCGTGGCGTACTGGATGTCCTTCCAGATGGAGGTTTCCCGGGACAGGTCGGAGGCCTCAAAGAGGTTGTCCAGGATCACCTCCCCGATCATGTCGTGGCGGGAGAAGCGGTCGAAGTCGAAGACACTGAGGTGCAGCTTGCGGTCGGCCAGCTCCTCGTAGGGCACGGGGAAGTGGAAGTGCTCGTCGAAGGTGGGGTTCAGGGTCTTGCGGTGCACCCGCGTCTGCTGCTTGCACTTGCGGTCGGGCAGGAGGTAGATCTTGACGTAAGGGTCCGAGCTGCCGCAGAAGTCCTTGGCGGGGAGGTCGAAGGCCTTCAGGATGCGCACGATCAGGGTCTCCGTCTCGTAGTCGTAGCGCAGGCTGAAGTTGATCTTCCCGCAGCTCTTGGCGGCCTCGGACTTGGCGTCGTCCCCATCCACCGACTTCTGCTTGTACAGCTCGGGCTTGATGCGGCCGATGCTGGTGGGCTGCTCTGCGGCCGGCGGCAGCTCGTGGCCATAGTCCACGCTGGAGACGTGCATCTGCCGGGGCAGGTGGCGCTTGAAGGACGTGTGCCTGGCGGGAGCAGACAGAGGGCACGGTCAGAACTCAGGGGGAGGGGGTGTAGGCAGGAACCCCCACGCCCCCTGTGGCCCTGGCTCATCCTCCCCGCGGTGGGGGCCCCTTTTCCCTCTGCACACACTGTGTGTGCGGTACATCTTAATATATGCGAAGCAGTTGCAGTGGGGCCTGGTATGTAGTAAGCCCAGTAAATATGAGCCACTGCTTGCATTCTCATTCTCCCTGCTTTTCTGCCACCGTCCTGCTTTCTAAGTTTCTTTCCAAGTAGACGTGCCTCCGGTTCCCACATTAAACCATGAGATCCCTGACGAGGGCCAGCCTTTCCTGTCCTGGAGGTGGCTGGTGGCTGTCCCTCTACCACGACCCCATCACCACAGTTAACATTACTGGGCTTTACAGCCCGGCTGTCCAAGTTCATCTTGGCTCTGCCACGGTCTCGCTGTGCGACCTTGGGCCAGTTATTTCACTACTCTTTGCTATAAAATGAGGGTGATAAGAGGAGCAATTGCATAGGGTTGCTGTGAGGATGAAATGAATTCATACATACAGAGTACTTGTTAGAACGGGGCCAGGGAATGCTAAGGGACATGTCACTATCAAAGGGATTCTTTCATGGGCTCCGCACAGCCACCCCGGAGTCATTAGCTCTGTTTTACAGTGGGGAAAAGAGAGGCTTGCTCTAGGCCATACGATGAACTCTGTCAACATGACCCCGCCCTTTCATTCCAGCCCTCCCGCCTGGAGACCAGGCCTCCTTCCTTCCGGCTGGTCCCCTGGGAGCTGGGGGAGACACTGCAGGACCAGGAACCCACAGAGCCCTGCGTTATAAAGAAACACAATGCCTCATGCCTGCACGCATCACTTCTGTTAAAAGTGTTTCAGGATTTAGAGCAGATTTTTGTGATTATGTGGCGGTTGTTGGTTTTGGTTGTTCCGTTAAAGAGTGCCATGTATATAAACGCTGTCGTGTGGGGAACTCTGCCAGTGGCTACCAAGAAATTCCCGGGCACTGCAGACTCCAGCTCCAAGGCTCCGTTGACATATCCCTAGACGCCCATGAACGTTCATGACTCTTGGCCTTGGCATATTCTCTTCCCTCTGCCTGTCTTTCCTTCCCTCCAAACACCCAGTACCTCCCACCCGCACACACCCCCATGCACACCACACGCACAGCACCCACCCGGGGTTCCCCTTTCCTGAGGACTTTGCGGGTGCCACCTCCTAGCTGATCACCCACCATGGAGCACATCCTCTGAAATGTTCTCCAATCATAGTTCACTTGTTATTATCTCTGCCCTCTGCCCCTTGCAGAATCTCTTTATTGAATATGAGAATGTGGGGGTGTGGGGTGAGGGCAGGGAGGGCCCCCCTCACCTGGTGGATGACGCTGGCTCTGTGGTCTGTCGCTGCAGCCGCGTGTGACGCACGATGTGCTCTCTGACTGACATCTGCACCTCGGCCGGGATGTCTGGGGACGTGTGGCTGATCTTCACAGCCGCCTCCAGGAAGCCCAGGGTGCTGGGGTCCTTCAGCTTGTCCGCCATGGCGCCTCTGGAGCCGGGGACCTTAGCAGAAGAGGGACTGGAGGTCTCCTTATTCCTCCGGGGCGTCCAGCACAGCTTCCAAAAGAGAAAGAGAAAAACTGCCACCAGGGCCACGCCACACACGATAACTACGACTGCGAGGAGGCCGACAGAGGTGCCTGCCCTCGGCGTGCGCCAGGCAGGGAGGGACAGGCAGACGGAGGCAGGAGAACAGGCAGGGCGATGGGAGAGGGAGCACACACAAGGGACAAAGACGGAAGAAGAGAAAAGAATGGTCGTGAGAACGCTGCCCAGGCGGAGGGGACATGGCTTCAGGGTTGACGCTCCACAGTCCACTGGCCTTCACCCGCGTCTGATGTTACAGCTCCCCCTCCCCCCACGGCCAGCTTGGGGAGCACCTGATGCTTGTTGGCTTGTGCACGGGGAAGGGAAAGTAATTTCAGTAACAGCCTAAGCAAATGTGCAGATTCGTGAAGCATTCACATTCGGATGCCGTTTGAATTTCTATTAGAGCTGTTACGCTGGCCGGGCGTATGGCAGGGTCATCTTCGGGCACAGCTCTCTTCCTCAACAGGCTGAGGGGCCTTGGAGATCGGAGGCTCCAGACCTCCCCCTCTGCCCTCCCCTCCCCCCACGGAGCCCAGAGCGGGAGCTCAGTAAGTAGTTATTGATTTGACTTGGAATGAATGAAATCCTGCACCATCGCTTTGAGGGCCGAGATTAGGTCTAATACTTCTATACTCAGAACTCTGCGCGTAGTAGGCTCCATAAAGACTTGTATTAAGTTGGAATCCGAGGCACACAGTTTATTTCAAAGCTAAACACAAACGATCCCTATGGCTGTCTCTTCTTTTTACCCCATTCCTGTGGCTATTTGAGAGCTCTGCTGTGAAACTGGTACTTTTGAATGTTGTGCTTGGTTCAGGGGTGGGCGCTCACTGCCCCGCCCCCAGCCCACCCCTGCCCCCAGTAGGATGGCCCTTATCCCCGGGGAGCTGTGCGGATGCCTCCCTCTGGGAGAAATGATTGAGCAGACCTCTCGTCCCACCTGTAGGAAAGGCCTCTTGAGCCCAAGGCCTCTTCTGACTCTGAGCAGAGAGGTCAGAGTCTCTGAAGCAATGGTTCCCCCGACAGGTGTGCACAAAGGTCACCTGTGGACAGGCCAGCAGGGAAGTCTTGTCTGCTGACATGATGATTGGAAGACTGAGATTCCACCGCCATCACCACCAGACTTTTTGTTACTCTGGCAAAGGACAGATGACTTGGTACCTAGCCCTGCACTCATGCCTGATGGGACCATTTGGAGGGGTGTGTCCTCTCCAGTTCTACTCCCTGTCCCCTGCCTGGCCCCTGCAGCAGGCCTGTGAGTTTGCAGCCCCGGGATGATCTTGTTCTGATGCCTTAAGAATCTTATGAAGGTGAGAAACAACCCTACAAGTATTGAGGCCAGGCTGTGCTGCTGCAGGTGGGAGGAGTGGTCTAGAGAAGGGACTAGCCTGGGGTCACAGGTCAGACACAGAGCCTGGACCAGGGTCCAGATGTCCACCGCCCAGCCCGGGGCTCTTTCCACCGTCCCAGCCTGTTTGTCCCTGATTAAGCTGTCGGCTACTGGAACCCTGTGTTTTTTTATATTCGTCTGACTCAGGGCCTCGCACAGAAACTGGCCCATGAGAATAAATGAGTGAATGAATGAATGGCACATAAAGGAGCTGTAATTATCTCTTCAACCAACTTTGCTGAGCGTCTGCCTTGGGCCAGGTGCTAAGCTCTGCTTGGAGTACAGAGATGCCAGGTCCCTCCTGGGGGGCACCCAGAGTACTCTCACAGCATGCAGGCCCCAGGGAAAGCGGCCCCCATCCAGAGGGGCCTGACAAGGAGGCGAGGACACCAGCCACCCTCTCTGGGGAGCCAGCACTGCCTTCCGACTCCCTGGCTTAGGGTACTGGCCTTGACCAGCTACCACGTTATGAATAGGGAGTCACAGCAGAGAACCCTCAAGTCCTCGGCACCTGTACCAACCCCCAGGCCCTGCACAGAGACAATGGAGCCGTTCTGGGCCAGAGGAGCCGGGTCAGTCCTTCCCCAGAGACTGAGGTCTCTAATGGGGTGTTGCATGCATCCAGGGGGCACAAGAGAAGAAGTATCAGCTTGTTCTAATATGTATTTACTATCTTAATAATAAGACATCAAGCTCTGGCCAGCGTGGCTCAGTTGGTTGAGTGTTGT
Organism: Myotis lucifugus; assembly: GCF_000147115.1. Classification (NCBI taxonomy): domain Eukaryota; kingdom Metazoa; phylum Chordata; class Mammalia; order Chiroptera; family Vespertilionidae; genus Myotis; species Myotis lucifugus. The sequence continues at coordinate 825,158 of NW_005871149.1, read as the reverse complement.
CCCGTGCACTGAAAGATTGCCGGTTCAATTCTCAGCCAGGGCACATGCCCAGGTTGTGGGCTCAATCCCCAGTGCGATCCCTGGTTGGCGTGTGTATGGGAGGCAGCCGATCGATGATCCTCTCTCGCATCAATGTTTCTCTCTCTCCCTCTCCCTTCTTCTCTCTCTAAAATCAATCAGTTAAGAAAAGAAGACATAAAAACCTTAACATACATACAAGTTGATAGTAATAGAAATGATGGCATTTTATTATTGTATTTAGGTCAAGTTATCGAACATTGCCATGTCCAAAGTACAAAGCGCTTTTTATGTGTATTACTCATACTCTCCAGGGAAATGGGCCCGGCTATCATCCACATTTTGCAGATGAGGAAACTGAGGCACAGAGGACTGAATTGACTGCCCAGAGCCACACAGCTCGAGTGGTGGCGCTGAGATACGACCCAGGCTCTCCGGCTCTGCAGTTCTCTGTTGATGTGTGGTATATATCATGGGGACAGATAAACACACTGTTTCCTTAGGCCCTCAGCCCCTGGGGTGCTCGAGAGCAACCCCAGACAGATGCGTCCTCCTCCTAGGTATCTGCCAGCTCGGGACCCTTGACCTCTGCTCTCTGTTACAGCTGTGCTGGCTGCCTCTCTGCAGTGAGTCATCTTAAAACAAAAGGTATTTCTAGGACTTGGCTTTCTTTTGATCATACATCTGACTTGCTCTGGTAGTAATTCGAATGTTAATGAGGAAGGGGGAGAGGTGGAGGGGTCCAGAGAGCATAGCGTGCATTTAAATGCTCAGCCTGACAAAATACTGAATTCCTAAATGAAGAGAGAGGTGGGGCAGGGGGCGGGCCGAGGGAATCAATTCTTCCTCCGTGTGGTTGCTATTTTGAACGCTTCTCCGAGTGGCCCCCTGCTGTTGTTCCCTCGAAGCTGTGATTAAGGGAGGCAGGGGTATGGATTCCTGGGAATCAGCACCCAGCGCTCAATGCTGGTTATGTAAGACCAGGAGGCCTTCCTCTGCCCACCGGATCTTCTCCCTGGACGCCTCCCAGGCAGGCACTGTGAGGAGAACCGGGTCCTGGTGCTGAGGGGGTTCACCCTCACAGGGGATGCAAGGAGGTGAGCAAGGCCGGGAAGAGCAGAATTAGGCCAGGGCAGGGGATAATTGTACAGGACTTAGCCCCCTTCAAATCACTGCATATGGCCTTGAACTCAGCCAGCCCACTTAGCCTGGTGAAAGGTGCATCGAGGCTGGGAAGGGTAGGCTCTCCGAGGCCTGAGGACCTGCAGAGGCCCAGATCACTTAAGCCAGCGGTCGCCAGCCTTTCGTACCTCACAGATCACCCGTTGGCGACCGCTGACCTAAGCTGTGTGCCTTTCTACCCTGCCTGCTGGGGCCAATGGGCCAGGACGTGTTGCCCTCACAGGTGCACAGGTAGCCTTCAGAGCCTTTTCCCCACCCGTGTCTTGTTGGAACCACAGCCCCGTGAGGCAGATAAGATTTGATGGGCAGCTCAGCCACCATTTGAGTCCTGACCCAGTGCACTTCATATGGATACCAGGCACAGCTTCATGACAAGGCAGAGGCAGCCCTCTCATTAGGGCAAAAGCCCTTGTCACAGCACTGGAAAGAGAAAATACTTCCTAAATATTGGTATTCTTCCCCCATCTTCCTTCTTTATTTCCCCTTCAGCCTGGAGAGAAGGGAGCTCAGATTGGGCTCATTCAGTGTCCATCTCCACTGGCTTTAAACTGTGTGACTTTCACAAGCTACTTAATCTCTCTCAGCCTCAGTTTCCTCATCTGTACAATGGGTATAATGATAGTATCTACCTCATAGGGGCATTGTGAGGTTTCAGTGAGACCAAAAGTATATCAGAAATGCTGAGGACAGTGCCTGGAAGGTAGTAAGCAACATAATAAATATTAGCTATTTTTAAAATATATATTTTTATTGATTTCTGAGAAGAAGGGAGAGGGAGAGAGAGATAGAAACATCAGTGATGAGAGAGAATCACTGATCGGCTGCCTCCTGCAGGCCCCACACTGGGGAGCAAGCCCGCAAACCCAAGCATGTGCCCTGACTGGGAATCAAACTGTGGCCTCCTGGTTCATAGGTCAACCCTCAACCACTAACCCATGCTGGCCGGGCAGCTTTTTTTATTGGAAGTACCTGCTTCCACCCAGTCAGGCTTTAAATATCCCCTCATTGTGAAATTTATTTTGTTGGCAGAACACTTGCAAGCCATGAACTCTAATAAACAGAGATAGCTTTAACTTTATCATTATCAACCAGGAACAAACTTACTAGCAGAAATACTGTATTTCATACATAGCCAGGTCTCTCTCTGGCTCAAGACATATGGGCACCGCGGGAAAGCTCTCACATCTGCAAGTCTCTCAGTCACTACTCATGTGCCTGCTCCTTGTCCCGTTGTTCTGTTGTTGCCCTCGCCAGCCAGCTGGTGGGCAGCGTGAGCTCCAAAGGAAAATCATAAAGAAAAGTCAACAACTGAGATTGTGCGACGCTTTCGCAACACTTTTCTTGGAAACTGGAGGAAAACAGTCCTTCGCTCAATATCAGGCATGAAACATCTTCATTGGGCATCAGAGGAGCCGGATTCCACAGGCACCTGCTCTGGGAAACCATTCTGGCCAATTACCCAGCAGCAAAGAGCTCTGGAACGAGGCGTGGGGAACACACCAGGGACCTGGCACTGTGCGAGCGCGCCTGGCTTCTAGGCCCGGCTGGGGAAGTGGGTCTCACTGGGGCTCAGACACGGGAGGACATCTCGGGGAGCACCAGTGCCAGAATGACCACAGGGCATGTCCACCCACATGTCCGATGGTGTGACCTTGAACAAGTTACTTAACGTCACCAAACCTTGGTCTCTTCTTTTAGTTCATGGGGATTCTAATCATCCCTACTTCACAGACTCACTGTGAATATTAAAGAAGCGAAGACTTTCAGCACAGCGGTCCAAACGTACACTGTTATTGTTCTTCATGCTTTGCTTCTTTTGGTCCTTTACTGCGTACGGAATGGACCCATAGCTGGGCCCTCGGAGCAGAGGAGGGAGGGGGACACCCGGGGAGTTGAGATCTTCCTGAGGGACCTGCCTGTCACCTTAAGTGAGGCTGTGAGGGACCTGCCTGTCACCTTAAGTGAGGCTGTCTGGCACGGGTGATGGCTCATGGCCTCCCTCTCTCGCCAGGAAATGCTGGGTTATTAATTAGCAACCAGGGCTTTCTTATCTCCACAACTGACACTTCTTTCTCCAAAGACAGAGCCCCGGTGCCGCTGCCCTCTCTCCGCCCAGAGTGTTAGGATTCATCTGTGGCTCTTATCGCTCGCTTTTGTCCCCATTTTTCCAATGGGTTCCCATGTCAGGAAAATCCATTTTGCAACAGTAACAGGCATTTTCGTTAACAGATTGTAATTGAAAAGATAAACTGGGGAGAGGAAGTGAAAAGAAAGGGCCATTTTCCCTGCTCCCCTCAAATCTGGAGAAGGCTGCAGGGCGAGGGGCTGTCATTCAGACACAGACGGCAACAGACAATGGGACCCAGAGACCCAGAGCCGGAAAGCAAAAACCACAGAGGCTCAAGCCTGGGAGGAACAGGGCCTGGTCTGGGACTGGAAACGCCTCTGGGCATTATTATTCCAATATCAATACCAGTCATGTTATTTGTTACTTACTTCTATGGGGTCAGCACTGTACCCCCTTACATGATCTCACGTCATCTTTAAAGCCTCCCTAAGAAATTAGTATTCACCTCTCAAAGACAAGTCAATTAAGTTTAGAGACGTTCACTAAGTAACTTGTTCAAGAGAACATCGCATTAAGTGGAAAAACTGGGAATTGAACCTGGGACTTTCTGATGCCCGAGTCCAGGCTCCTGAGCCAGGCCTCCGAGGGAGCTGGAGGCGGAGCTGAAGAGCTGTCCAGCTGAGGGCTGGGCAGAGTAACTGGGGCAGCATCTCTTTGTTATAATCAGGAGAGGGTGGGGGCCATCCTCTACTCTATGACCTGACCCTGCAAACCTGGGCAGAACCTGGAGACCAGGCTTATGGCCAACCTCCTCATGCCCCATCCTTTCTTCCCTGGGAAGTGCAGACACTGCGGGTTACCCACCAGCCACCGGGCAAATAACCTACAGCCCCTGGAAAGTCTCACTGCCGAGATGTACCTGAGAAATACCTGGGGGGGGGGGGGGGGCGGGGAGGGCTCTTCCGTTCCGAGACGCACGGATGTGATCCATTCATAATGAGCTCTGCCTAGGCTTGTAAATTTATTAGGAGAACCTAGTGTAATTAAAATTCCGGGTTAGCAGGAGGGGGAGCAGAGGGACTTTGTTTTCTCTCCTGCTTTCAGAGATCCAGGCCAAAGTACCGATGGGGATAATTAGCGGAGTCCAAACAGAAAAGGAATTAATGCTCCCGAAAAGGCCGTGATGGGGAGAGACAGTGCTGGGCTAATTACGGCCGCACCAAGCTTTCTGACTGGCCGCGCGTCCACCTTCATTAAGGGCTTCAGCGGTAAGACGGGCTGATGAGTGCTACAGCCCGCAGAGTATTGGCATTCATTTAGCAGTTCTTAGTGTTATTTTGGCAGATGGGGACTGGACCTTTCTGCCTGGTTGGTCAGGGCATGTGGTCCCTCTGAATGTGGAGATCAAGGCTGGGGTGATGGGGGGTGGGGAGGGGGCAGACAGAGAGCCAGAAGATTCTTTACCCTCCACCCCGCTCTTCCTGTTTATACCTGCAACTCGTCAGGGGAAAGGCCTGCCTGGGCCCATGTAGAGCAAGAAAAACAGATCCGCAGTAGAGCGAAGGGAGGGATGAGGGGTGCCGTGTCCCTGAAGCGTCCCAAGCTGGAGGCCCCCTGACTTCAGCTCCTACGTGTGGCCCAGGCCTTCAGTCCTGAGAGGCCGCTTTTTCTAAGCAGGACCAGCAGGGGTGCCACCAAGCTCGGGGGGCCTTTCCTTCCCCCTTCCATCCTCCACTCCAGACAGCCCCACAGACCCTCCAGAAGCCTGGCCTGATCCCGCGCCTCCATCTTCGTCCTCATCATCTGCAGCCACATGTTATCTGCAGCCCAACTCTGTGGGCAGGGAGCACAGAATGACACTACACCAGTTAGAAGAGAACACGTCTTTTGTACAGAGCTCGGAGGGATGGAGCATTCTGGATCCACCTCCCCCACTCTTGATGCCCCCAGTCGGGAGAAGAGAACTTCTAGAACGGTACGTCCAAGGCTCTACCACTCCAGCATGCTGGAGCCTGGTTCTAGAATCCTGAGGCTCAAGGCACACCAGAGGATGAGCAGACCACCAGGCAGGTGCGAATGCCAGGATTCTCAAAGGAAGGCAAAGCCTGCAGAAGGCCTTCCTCCCAGCAAGGAGGGAGGGAGGGGCTGATGAGAACAGAAACAGGACTTCTGTGTGGATGACACGCTGTGCATTTAATGTGCCATCACAAGCAGGGACAATATTATCTGTGCTGCAAACAGCCAACTTCAAAGCCGGTGGCTGAATCAAAGTACATCTCCAGTCATTAGAGAAGTGAACAAACATCACATACATCTCATGGCCATAGGTGAGCAAGGGAATAACCATTCCTGGCTGCCAGCCGAGACGGGGCAGGCAGCTCGGGGTCTCCCCCACCGGCTCCTGCATTTTCTGGAACACCTCCAAACCTCTGCTTGCTACCTCCAGTCCAGAGCCCATGCCACCCACACCCAACGCTTTAAAACTCGGCCTATGGAAAAAGTTGAAAGATGGAGATTGTCTGCCGTGTCCCCTGGTGGGGAGGGGGGCGGGGGGTAGGAGGCGTGTATCAAGGAGGAAGCAGACCCTTTGCCTTTAGAGCTTTTAAAGAAAAGGGGAACTTGCTTTTAGCTGGGACAGTTTGCGTCGAGGCGTTTCCAAGTCGGGGTCTGGTTGAGATTTCCTGTGCAATTCCTAGCACAGACGCTGGCTTAGAATAGGTCCCAGTAAATGATAGTAGAGTCTGAATCGCAATTGTTGCATCTCAGGGTGTTACTAGAAACCCCGCGAGGTAGGGACTTAGAGCAGGAGAAACATACAATGATAAGTGGACTGGGCATGCGCTAGCCACTTGCATTTTTCATGTAACTGCAAATGGAGAAAACAAAACACACAGCCTTCTCTGGTGGAGAATCTGGACCCAGGCAGTGGCTCGGGGATGCAGGGAGCAGGCTGGGAGGGGGGCTCCCCGGAGGTCTGGCCCTGAATGCTACAGCATCTCCCCAGACCCTGTGCTCACCTAAAGGGCACGATCCCAAAGCAGCTCTCAACCTCTTTCTTTTGCTGTGATCCAGGACCCCCTGCTGCCTCCCCCATCCCTTTCAGCCCCCCAGCTTGGCCCCCAGGGTTCCTGAGGCTTGTGACTCAGCAGGGAAAGTTAAAGTCCCCAGGGCTGCAACTCAAACTCGCTTTCTGGAGCAGCCTGCGGGGAAGACATACTGGTTCATCTGGGCAGCCTTCTCTCACCCTCAGCCTGGTGGTCAGGTACCTGTCATTCCAGATGACAGGGTGTCCCTCTAGTCAGAACACCAGAGCCTCCCGGTATCAAGATGTACCCCCCCCCCACACACACACACAACTACCCCCGCCCCAGCATCTCTGCCCTGGACAGACAGGAGGGGTCGCCTCCATTCCAGATGGAACCCGACAGGTGTGCCCCCACCTCGTATTATCCCCTTTAGGGTTTGAGGCTCAGGACTCGCATTGAGGGCCCCACGCGGGTGCATCATTGGAGGAGGGATGGAAGCGAGCCGGAGGCAGGCAGGAAGAGCCTCCCTGACTGGGGGAAATTGTGCATCCGGTGGGTATGGATGGGGAGTTGGGTGGTGTAGGAGGTGATGGCACCGGAGAACCAAAGTCTAATAGCACTGGCCGGGTCTAACCTAGTCTGAGATTCTTCAAGAGGGAGAATCAAGCCTCCCACCTCCATCACCCACCGCCCTCTAAAGTTCCTCATGTCTAACCTGAGTCCCTCCGGCTGTCGCAGGGAACCCCTCGATTAGACATCGCCAAGGCCAGAGAGAGAGCAGCGCCTCCTACAAGCGCACGCAGAGAGGACTTGGGCCCCCCACCGCGGGCTGAACACAGACCCTCACACCCAGGATCCCCGAGGCCCCTACTCCGCCCTCTCCCCGACCCCAGGGGCCGTTCCTAACCCAGGACCTACGGATAGGCTTGACCTTTAACCTCAAGTGAAGACAGGACCCTGGACCTCCCGGGAGAAGTGCGAGGAGACGAAATTCCCGCCTCTCGCAGCCCCTTCCTCCCTTTCCCGCGCCGCTGGCACCGAGCAATCTCCGCGCACCCCAGGCCCCGCGCCACTGGGGTCAGGGTGGGGGACAGGGAGGGCTGGAGTCTGCGGAGCGAAGGGGACCTCCCCACCCCCACCCCGCATTCTCCGAGGCCTCGCGCGCCCAGCTCCTCCCCGCCGGGGGGGGACCGCGACCCCTGCCTCCCTCCCGACGTCGGTGTCGGAACAAAGAGACCCGGTTGCGGCGTGAGGCGGGAGCGACGGTTCCGGGGCCCGCCGAACACCACATTGACCATCTTCGGGCCTACCCGGAAGGGCACATTCTAGAAGCGTTGCCTAGGGGGTGGAGGTGGGGGACCGTAAGGGACTTTCGGTTAGGGGAATTCGATGCGGTGGGCAGCAGGCCGGTAGGGGGGGAAAGGAGGTGGGGAAGGTGGAGG
>NW_005871149.1:788840-816811 GCF_000147115.1 Myotis lucifugus | reverse complement strand
AGTTAGGGTGACGATCCAGGAAAGGAGGGGCCTTGGGTTTTGCGTTACCTGCGTCGGCCGCGCTCGGACTCCGCTCTGGGGTCTGTAGCTCGAAGCTCCGACAAGTCTGCACGTCCAGCCCGACAGGGGGCGGCCGGGCCCGGCACAGCGAGGCCAGGACCGCGAGCGCCGCCTGGCACCGAGCCCGCTCGACCCCCCACGCCCCGCTCATGCCCGGGACACCCAGGCCCTCGGTGCAGCTGCGGGATCGCGCGGCCCGGCCGGGCCTGGGGGTGGGGCAGGCGGCCCCAAGAAGCCCCTCCCGGCAGCGCGCCCCTGCAGCTCCCTGGGGCTTTTAATCACTCCCCGCAGAGTCTCCGCCCCATCACGTAGCATCCCGCGCCCATCCCGCGGCAGGTGGCACGTCTGCGCCTCTCGGCCGCCCCCCTCTACACTTGGGGGGCCGCCTGAGTCCCGGCGGGATCCAGCAGATGGCACCTGGAGGGGTGCAAGGGCCCCGGAGAAGGCCGGGGATCAGGCTCCGCATTCACTGCCTGGGGTGACCTTGGGCCTCTCTGGGCCTCAGTTTCCCTCTCTGTCCGGGAGTATAACGATGAGCAGTGTTTCCCGAGCACCTGGGGATATAAAGATCGTGTTTGTGAAACACTGGTGAACGGCCCCATGCCACACCAGTGGTGACGAAATAGAAAAACCTGTAACAGAGAGAATGCCGACCGGCGGGTCTGGGGGGCCTTGGCCAAGGTTCCTGACGGGAAAAGTTAGACTTGCCCCAAGTCCCAGCTTCGGAGGCAGAAAACCCTCAGACTGCGGGGCAATGCAAACTGCAAAAAGTCTTCCCGAGCCCGCAATCCTGCGGTCCGCGGGTACCCGCATGTTGCTATGGCGACGGGAGGCAGCGGCCGTCTCTCTCCATGGCAACGGGAGGGGAAAGTTTCTGGAGAATAGGGATGGTGGGGGCCTTTCAAGAGTGCGCTGGGTTCCCACTAGACCCTCCTCCCCGCATCCCTTCACCACCACGGAGGTCATGTACGTTGCAATTAAGCATCTTGGGGCCAGAAAGACCAAAATTAAATGGGAGGATGGAGGCTAGACTTCAGGCAGAACTCCGCTAGGGGAACTGTGGCGTGAGGTCCAGGAGCAGGTTGGCGGAGGGGCTCCGAGGAGCTTCGCTCAGCCCTGCAGATGTCTGAGCCGCCCCAGGGCGGCGCCCGCGATTTCGGGGGGGGGGGGGGGCTGCCACAGAAGTCTAGCGTCCTCGTCTGGTTGGCGAGTGGGCCCCTTCCTATGTGGAGCCCACCCGGAGCTCCAGGCTCGGGTCCCTTTGCCTTCCTAGAGCTGGGAGGAAACTTTAGCTGGAGCCTCCGGAAGCCGCGGGGCTGGTGTGTACCCGGGTGGTGGCTGGGGGAGGAAGGTCTTTCCTCCTCATTAACACACTAATGGGAAGTGGCTCTGGTGGTGACTCACGTTTGGGCGGGAGGAGATTCTCGGAGCCCAGTTCCCGCAGGTCTGCACCATCCGCGGCAGACGCGTGTGTACTGAGGACTGCAGGCAGCTAGTGCCCGCGAGGCCCGAGCACCCGGCCTAACCAAACGAGCTTTCCGACTGTACCACCCCTGGCTCTGTCCACGGTGCTGAAGGACCAGTGGGTGAGGGAACTGCGTTAGGGAAGGGGTACGGTGGGCAATGGCCGCGGGCTCGCAGCTTCCGCCCTGACCTCTGCAGTAGGAGAGGGCTGGAACCCCTCTGCAGGTAGGAGGAACTCAGCGGGCGTGCCCCAGGCGACACTAGGCAATCCAGGCCGCCTTCCTGCGGGAGGTGTTGAGTTAGGGTTCCAAGAAGAGTGGAGGCTGTGGAGTCCCCATTCGCCTCCCAGTGCTCCAGAACCCACCTGAAGAGCCCAGGGGTTCCACCACCTCCCTTCCACCACCGCCTGCAAAGCTCAGCACCTGGGGGAGGCGGAGCGCAGAGGCCCCTTGTTCCCGGCTCATTAGCAGGTTCCCAGGTGGCAGGTTTGTGTTTATGTAAAATACAAACGGGGACGAACCGCTCTCCGCTGGTGTTTATGGCAACTCTGTCACTCCCCATCTAGAGTTCCCGGGGAAATTCGCAGAAACAAAGCGCTTTGTTTTTGCCTTGCAGAGAAAAAAAAACAAAAACAAAACCCACACAGGAGTCCAAGGGCCCAGACTTGTGATGCAGAGAAATCAATATTTTACTTAAGAATGAGGGGGGGGGGGGCATTTACATCTAAACGGCAGGTAAAGGAGCCTGTTAGGAGTAGAGCAGGTGGCAGGAGCCGAGAATTAACAGATAATTCCTCATTGTTCCCGGATTCAGCCTCCACACTCGGCAGGCAGCTCTGCAGCATCTCTGGCACCGGCAGCAGCTTTGGACCTGGCACTTCTCAACCAAACAGAAAGATGGTCCTGCTCAGACAGGGCTGTGGGGAGGGCCGGGGCTCTCAATCAGGCAATAACCACTGAATTTGGAGTGTAAGAGAGAGAGAGAGAGAGAGAGAGAGAGAGAGAGAGACACGCTAAGGAAAGAGACAGAGAGGCCGAGGATGAGACAGAACAGAGAGAGACAGAGGGAATGACACACATGGAGGATGAGAGATAGAATGACACACATGGAGGATGAGAGATAAAAGAGAAGCATGTTTTGTTTTGTTTCTAGTTGTACATTAAGAAAAAGAGTCACCCTAGTTGTCCTCATGCCCTCTCCCCCAGGTCAGCTCCTGACTCTAGAGTCGCATCACCAGCCACAAAGCAGAACACAAATCCTCGTGTACAGATGGGGACTTGTCCTCTCTAGACCCTCTTCCTCCCACAAGCCTGCTCTCAGAACACAGCTATGCTTCTTCATATATGAAGAAACCAAATGCACATTCTCTGGGTCCTCCCCAGACCTGGGAGGGAGAGGACAGAAGTAGAACGTTGCCCCTCAGCGCTGTGTCTCAGAGGAAAACCATTCCTGGCTTAGGGTGGGGAGAGAGAGGGAGGAGCCGAGACGGTCAGCATGGATAGCGGCAAACAAGGGCGCTGGGCAGGGCACCAGCAGGCTGGGTTCCAGGGCTGGTGCACCAAACCAGCCATGGGGCGGTCACATCCCGTGCAGGGCATCCGTTTCCTCATCTGCAAGACGACGAGCTTGAATGAGGAGCTCTTTGGGGCCCCTTCCAGCAGCAGCATTCTAGAATTTTCCATGAAGGGAAGGGAGGAGACGGAGGGGGGCAAGGAAGGAGCTGGACCACTGAAGGGCAGCTTTTCCTGGCTCTGAAGAAGAGGGTGGTGGTACAGATGTCCAGGCTCACTTTGGGCTTCCCCTCCCCCATTGCTCTTGCTCTTACCTCTTCTGCAGCCCTGGCTGGAGCATCCTGAGTCTGGGACCTCCCTCCCACCACTGGCCAGACTGCTCAGAAGCAGAGAGGGGACTTGGAGGTGGGGGGCAAGGCCGAATGAGAGGAGGTTTGGAGCAGAAACCAGCAGCCTCCCACTCCTTTGCCCTCCTCTCCTTAGAAATAGCCAAAAGGCACAACCTCTGCCCCGCCCAAGTCTCTTAGGCAGTGGCCTGGATGCCCTTGGACAGGTTCCCACCCTGCTCTGAGTGGCAGTGCCCTGTTGAGTTATGCTACAAATAAAAGAAATGAAAACAAAATAATAATTTCTTTTAAAAATCTCAGCCTCGGTAGGAAATTGTTAATGCTGTAGGCGGGAAGAATGAGCTCCTTTGACATGAACTGATGTGTCATATTGTCTTTCCATCTCAATGCAATTTCTAAATAAGGAGCCCTCTCCTCGTTCCCTCCTCCTCCGGAGCCCCCAGTGGAGATGTGAAGGGAGCAGTCTGACGTTCGTTCTTCGTAGCTGGGTTGTCTGACGTGCAGGGCCAGGCAGAGAAAGGGACACAAGCGGACCCTTGCTTTGTCTCATAAGAGGGCTCTAACCCAACCTTGAGGGCCTCTGACCTTCCCCCATCTCCTGCTTACTGAGGCACTTGCTGCAAAGGTTTTAAATTTACTCTAAGAAAACAGACATCCATTGAACCCATTGTACTGCTAGTGGAGAATTAAGTTGATGTCCTGCATGGGGCAGTGGGAATACTAGTAACTGTACACCATTGTTTGGAACAAACTCTGCTGTGGCATCTCTACGGGGTTTGGGCCAGAACAGCTTTATCAGTATTTCCAGTAGATGTCACTCTCTGCTCCCCCAACCCCCACACCAACATAGCCACTCTAGCCCACGCAGGGTGACTGGAGGCAAACTATGCCCTTCCACACCATCCTCAGAGCTTCCAGGCATTCCTCCTCGCCGGGAAAGATGCAGAAGGCGTTGCAGAGGCCTGAGTCAGCGGCCGGCCTTGCTTTTATTCTAGGAAAGATGCTGGGCAGTTCACACCTCCCGAGCCAGGGCTAGATGTACCGCTTTCTCATTCTTTCCTCAGTTCAGAGGTTTCATCTCTGTTCTGAGCTCTCTGCTCAAGCAGACAGTATTCCAGATCAGACTTGAGAAGACTGGACAGGGTTCAAGGTCAGAAGGCAACATCATCCAAGATACAGGTTCAAGGTCAGAAGGCAACATCATCCCTGAATCAGTTTTAGAGCTGGACCTGACCACGATGGATCCAAGGATCTAGTTCTGAAGAAGTAAGGATGATCTTGGAGGGGAAGGGCGAGGAAGGAAGCCAGGCATGCTCCTCTTCACACTGACCCTGTGCAGTAGAAAGAGCTCGGGTTTCGGCCTCAGACAGACCTGTGTTCAAATCCTGGCTCTATCACTTACCAACTGTATCACGTTAAGCACCGTAACTTTAGTTTTCTAAACCTCAACTTCCTCATCTGTAAAATGGGACCTGTGAGGCCTGGTTTATAGTCTACAAGGATTCTGTGAGTTAGGTTGACAACCTAATATACTGTGACTGATCGATGGCAGGTGTTAAATGACAGTTCCTATCCTCTTCCATCTCTCAGACCATAGAGGGGCATCCAGAGGGTTAACCCTTACTCTTCCACCGGGCAAGTCCCTGAAGATTGCCAAAAGGGAATTGATCTCATTTAATCCTATAACAAACCCAAGGGGCAGAATGGGTGGCTGCTAAGGTCCCTTTGGCAAAAGAGGAAATTAAGTGACTGGCCACACAAGTGAGGAGGTGGCAGAGAATTGGAATCCAGGACTTCTGAACCCTGGTTAGTACCATTTCCATATACTAGTACTGGGGAGGATGGTGAGGGTCTGAAGAATTGTACTTCTTTTACCAGAAAGGTTATAATATTTTTAAATGGACTTTTTAATTAAAAATAGTTGGAAATAAATGACAAAGCAGTGAAAGATTTACTCCTGGGTCCCTCGGCAAAGCCCTTGGCCCTCTGACCCGAACTGCCCCCACGCCTCTTGGACCCAGGTGCTGGTCTAGAGAAAAGGTAGTGTCACCGATGAAACACAGGCCTGGAGCAGACAGCTTCATGGCTCAGGGTGCGTGTGGCTGCTTCCCTCCCAACAGAGATAGGCCTCCTCAGAGGCCAGCCTGGGCGTCTCTGGGTTGCGTGTCCTGAGGTCAGAGCCCAGCTTCCAGGAAAGGGCCACGGCCAAGCTTCTTGTAAGGCCAGCACCCCAAAGACTGGAACGCTCCCAAGGAGCCCGGGGACAGTGTGCAATCTCAGGACTCCGGCTGCTCCCCTAATGAAAAGAAACCAGATAAAATGCCAAAACTGATTAAAGTGACAAGTCCGAAAAGGCCCTGTCAAAACTAGGAAGTCTTCCTGCTTGATTTCAGCAGAACCCAAGCAGGAAGAATCAACAGAGCCTGTTTGGGGTCAGGGGCCGGCAGCCCCTGTGGAACTGAGGGGTCGAACCTCCTGAAGACAAGAAATCTGTTCCCCAAACTTTGGCCTCCATCCATTTGGCGGAACAAAAATCCTTTTCTGCCCCAGCCGCAACCTCGGCTCCATTCCTGCTGTGTGTACAGTAGTGGTTTTAATGAGTCAGTCCCCTGCACGTTTGTAAAGCGTGGTGCAGTTTACACAACAGTCTCCCATATGTTACCTCATTTCATACTCACACAACCCTGAGAAGTGGGTATTGTTTTCTTCATGTCACTGGCCAGGTCTGAGGGAGGCTAAACGTAACTGACTTGGGGTGGCAGCTGGCGGGTGGCAGAGCTAGAACTTGAGCTTGTCTTCCGCTCGTTCATTCATTCATTCATTCAGCACTTACTGAGGTGCTATGAAGGCCCAGTTCTGCACCGGCAGGGGAGGCACGGTCCCTGTTGTGTCCCATACACGCGGCCTTCAGTCACACCCGTGTCAGAGCCCTCAGCAGCACGGCCTTGTCCAGGGGGAATGCACATAATCGGCTGTGGAGAGAGGCCCCATGTGAAATTGGTTTAAAATGAGTTCTTTAACCTCTTTGCGGCAGCGTTGCCCGCGCCCACATCAACTGTGAAATTCTCTTCCGTGACATGGTTCTCTCTGGATTTCCCTCCCTTCCCGATTCTCTCCCTCTCTCCTTTGGCTCCTCGCAAACCCCTTTTTTTCTCCAGGATTCAGTGCTCATCCCTTCTCTCTTCTGTCTCTCTGAGTGATCTCCACTCCTCGGCTTCATGTGAAGGGGGAGGGAGCAGAGTTTCGTGGCTGGAGCCCAGATGACAGACAGGGTGAGAGAGAGAGGGCTGGCAGACCCCAAGTACCCCCACATTCACCGCCCCACTCAGTCCCACCCAGCTGACTTTCATGGAGAGCCCAGGTCATTCCAGTCAGAAGGCAAGTGGGGGAGGCCCAGTCCCTGCCCCCCAGGAGACTGGGCTGAAGCCATAGGACTCCGGGAGGAACCACCAAGTCTGGGTCTTGAAAAGTTTCCTTAGGACAGCGGTTCTCAACTTGTGGGTCGCGACCCCTTTGGCGGTCGAACGACCCTTTCACAGGGGTCGCCTAAGACCATCCTGCATATCAGATATTTACATTCCGATTCATAACGTTATGAAGTAGCAACGAAAATAATTTTATGGTTGGGTCACAACATGAGGAACTGTATTTAAAGGGCCAGAAAGTTGAGAACCACTGCCTTAGGAGAAGAAATTGCTCATTTTTCTCAAGTGCCAAGCCAGCGCTGTGAAGAGTGCGTGTCTGCTGGGACAGCTGACTGTTTTCCAGGATAAATTTCTGGTAATAACACAGAGTCATTACTGTGCAATTAGCGCTGCTAATGGGGAATGTTCCGTTCCCTTCCCATCACCTCCCCGCCCCCCCCCCCTTTACCTCTCTCTGCTCTTTCTCACGCCTGCCCGCATCCTCGCTGCCCTCTCCCTCCCAGGGCAGAGCTGCTGGGGGAGAAGGGAGGGCCCAGACTGGGTGCCGGAGTTTGGATTTTGACTCTCAGGCTTCGCTCATTAACCAAATGCCTGTGGAGCTGGGAGGGGGAATGGAGCACAGGGAGAGGCTGAGATCTGCCAACTGGAAAGGGAGGCGCCCAGGGGCCTGTGAGAGCAGCTTGCCCTTCAGGGTGTGGAGTGGTGGTCTGCCATGCCAGGGACCCCGTCTAATGCCCTGGAGATGGGGGCTGGCCCCAGCCGTGGGGAGACAACCCCATGCCAAGGCCAGGTACCGGGCTGTGCGAGGGCGGCACTGTGCTTGTTGAGGCTGCTGGGAGGAACAGCAGCTGAGCTTGATGGGAATGTATTCTGCTTCGTTCTGGGTAATTATTACCCTTGCACACACACAGGCACACGCACACACTCAGCCACACCGACGTACATGCAGAGGCCACACTCCGACCTGCGGCCCCAGGGGGACTGTCGGCCACGCTCCTGAAGGCACCTGACAGCACTTCTGACATGCTTTCCCGCTGGGAGGCTGTTGCGTTTTCAGAAAACCGCAGCAATCTTTGTAGGTTGGAGACGGGCAAGTTTTGAAATTGCCGAGAAAATCGTGGAGGGGAGGCCCGGGGCCCACGGAGGGCTCTGTTCTGGGGGGCTCCCTCCCACCGAGTGGGCTGGAGAGACACCCACTGACTTGGCCAGCAGAAATCCACTGTGGCTGATGGAGCCAACCCCACCACCCAGAGGCTGAGGGTGGGCAGAAGGGGAAGGAGAAAAGGGAGGAAGGGAGAGGGAAGTGGTGAAGCCTGTTCCTTAAAGAGGAGGAATGGGGCAGGAGGTTGCTGAAGTGAGGCCCGGATGCGGTGGAAACTTCCAGATAGAGCAGGCATGGGGGCGGCAGCCTGGGCACAGCTCCGCAGCTCCGGGAAACCACAGAGAGCCGGCAGGAGGCTGGCTGGATGGCCTGGCCTGTCTCGTATCCAAGTCTTTATGATTCTTGTGCATGAAAATTGCCCAAAACCTCACCGCTGTGCTCACCTGGGGTAGGGGTGCGTGGGGAGGGTGGCGGGGCTTTTCATTGCTCATTGGATCCAATTGTTAGAGCCAAAGAGCCCAACGCAGGGAGGTCGGTTGCTTTCTCTGAAAGTGTCCTGTCAGCTGAGCTGTGAGTGAGGTGTCCAGGAGGCATCTTCTTTGAGAGGAGAGTCCTGTCTTGCTCATCAGGTAGGACCCCCAGATCCCCCCAGGTCTCCTGTCTTAACTGCCCCCAGACTTTCCGGTAATTACTTATCCAATGATCTGTCTCCTCGGCCGGGCAGGGACTAGACGGTGGGGCAGCAAAGGAGCAAGTTGTGTATCTGTTTTGCTCACTTCGGCATTCCCAGCCCTGGTTCACCGTCTGTTACCTAGCAGGTGCTCAATCAGTTCTAATGGAATGAATTAACTGAGGCGTTTCAAATCGGTGATGGCGGGGAGTTGCTTATAATTTGATCGATTCCTCCTGGCCAGGCAGGGAAGGCATCATCAGAAAGTCTAAGGGCACAGCGGAGGTTTGCAGACCATGGGACAGGAGAGGGCATGTCCTCCATCTGAAATTCCTAAAGCCGCCCGCCTGGGCAGCCCAGCTGCTTTTTTATTGTTGTTGTTAATCCTCATCCGGAGGATATTTTTCCACTGATTTTTAGGGAGAGTAGAAGAGAGAAGGAAAGACAGAGAGAAACATTGATGGGAGAAAAACACATCGATTGGTTGCCTCCTATAGGAGCCCTGACCAGGGCTGGGGCTGGGGAGGAGCCTGCAACCAAGGTAGTTGCCCTTGACTGGAATCGAACCTGGAACCCTTTGGTCCACAGACACACCAGCTAGGGCAGAGCCCAGCTGCTTTGAAGACCTACCAGGTAAAGCTCTGAAGTCTTCCCGGAGGCTCATTGCCTGGACCAGAGCTACAGGGTGACCTTCCAGGCAGGCCTCAGTTTCCCTTCTCTGCTCTCCCTGCCTGATGGGCGCCACACCCTGGAAATTGTCTTCCTTGTACCAGGACCTCATGTCTGCCCCCCAGTTTCACCCGAAGCCATTGCTGATTCCAGCCGCCACCTCTGGATGCTCCCAGGGAAGATTCGGCTCCCTGCCGTGTGGGGTGACAGGCTGTTCATTTGAAGAGGCACCTCCAGGACCACGAAGGAAGGAACCACAGATCCTCGGAAGTGGTTTTGGACAGTTAGATTCCCAAAGCACAGCCTCTGACCGGAGAGTCACCACACTCCAGCCGGAAAGAGCAGGCGCCCGCCACAGGCGCCTCCCTGGCTGGAGCTGGGCTCTCAGGGGTCGCCAATTAAGTGGCAGGAACCAGGGGCCCTGGCATTCACCATACGCGAATGGTCGCCTGTGCAAGACCAGAGGGACCAAAGCGAAGAGCCACCAGGACCGGAAGTGGGCGCCAACGTCCCGGCTGCAGACCCGGGATGCCAGAGGCCAGCAGGGATGGGGTCCCAGGGCAAGTGCCGCGGACACTTGGGAATACGCACAACTTGCTTGTGGGGCGGCGTGAGCAAGGATAAATAATTTGGGGCAGAGCAGAAAGCCTCCTTCCCTCCCAGCCACTGCCAGTCTTCAGATGAGCTGGAGAGGTGAGGCCACGCCCACTTCTCTGGTAAAAACATGAAATAAGGCCCCAGTGGACTGCCACCCAGAGCGATGGATGCCCCTCATTTTCAGCCCCAGACAGTCGTCCGGGGACAAGACCCAATGGAAGTGAAGAGCATGGGCCTTGGGGCTAGTCAGTGATGGACATGAATCCTGGGATCTGATGAATTCAACGTATATACCACCCCCCCGTCTCCATTTCTTTATCTATAGAAGGTGGATCATAGGACCACTTGTTAGGTATCAGGAGGATGAAATAGGGTCATGCCTGAAAAAAAATTAAAACCTAGCATTCAGTAAGTGTTTAATAAACGGTAGCTCTGTGGTTATTATGTGGACTTGGTAACTGAGCACTGAATGACCTCAAAGGTTAAGGCCCCCAATGGAGCACCTTAACCACAAGAGAACAGTCATTCCCCCACAACAGGTTGTCCTCAGCTCCAGCAGGAGTGGTCTGCCCCCAGGTGAGGTAGGCAGGTGTCTTTGCTGGCCTGGAAGTGTCCAGAAGGCCCTTTTCCCTCCGTGCCGAGGTGGGCTCCTGTGGAGGAGGGGGCTGCTGGTCAGATGGAGCCATCTAGACATGCATTATGAATCAGTGACCTTTTCCAGGTTAATTACTCCCACTGCTGGGTGGTCTGGGCTCTGGCAAGAGGCCCCAGGGGGGCAAATTCTGCTCACAGCCAGCAGAGCCCAGGGCCCGGAGTGTCTGCTTTCATCCGTCCTGGTTACTGTGGCTATTTCTGGGGCAGGAAGGTTCCCTCACTGTGATGAAGGGCATGCCCTACACCAGGCCTGGCCCCCTTGGAGTTCTCCTAATCCCTGTGACCTTTGCAGAATCACCTTATCCTTCATTTGAGGTTGATATCATTGCCAGCTCATTTCTGTAAAAAAATTTTGATCCTGAGGGTCATTACTAAAGCTCTTAGACTAATAGACC
The DNA here is from genome assembly GCF_000147115.1 of Myotis lucifugus. Taxonomy (NCBI): domain Eukaryota; kingdom Metazoa; phylum Chordata; class Mammalia; order Chiroptera; family Vespertilionidae; genus Myotis; species Myotis lucifugus. Next base: position 805,917 of record NW_005871149.1, on the reverse strand, counting down.
TGTGGGTTCTTGAACTGGTTCATAGACATAAGCACATTCAGACAAAACAGTCCAGGGCCCTCCATGCAGGGGACCACCCTCGGGGGTCTGAGGGGGAGTCTTTAGTTTGCAGCCCCCAGAGGGGAGAATCCAAGAGGTTGACTTTTTATGAATAAAAATTTTCAAATGTATATAAAAGCAGAGAGAGGACAATGCAACCCCATGTACCTATCACCTCGCTTCAGAAATCATCAGCATCCTCCCGGTCTGATTTCCACGTTCCCCCATCCCTTTGTTTTCCTAAAGTAGTTGAAGCAGACCTCAGATATGATATCATTTCACCTGCCAGGTCTTCTGCATGCACTTCTAACTGGTAAAAACTTTCCAGATACATGCAGTCTTCCATACGTATTTATCACCCCCCACCTCCCCCAATAAAAGTAACAAAATGGTAACTCCCTAGTATCACCCAGTCCATATTCACAGTAACCCAGTGTCTGGAAAATGTCTTCCTATAATTGGCCGGTTTCAATTAGGATTCAAATTGGTTGGTTTTGACTAGTAGCTTCTGGCTCTCCACCCAGAGTTGGGGAGTCAATGGAATGACCTAGAGAGCAGCCAGACTTGGGTGGTCATTAGTGCAGGCGACATGGGGGGAAAGCATTTCTCAAAGACAAGGCTTGAGCCCCAGAAAATCACCTGAAGCTTGGGCTTTGGGGGGATGTGTCTTGGGAGCCTTGGGAACAGAGAGACCCCTTCGCGTAGTCTAATGGCCACTCTGGGATGGTCCCGCACGGTCACTGCAAAGCTGGGCTTGGGGCTTTGCCGGGACGGGCGTGCTGCCCTGTCTCAGACGCTGTGGCCGTCTCTTTCATTCATGGGCCTCAGGACGGTTCCTGGGCATCTGTGCTGAGCTGAGAGCTGGGGAACAGAGAAGGCGCAGACCCAGGAATCTAAACTGAGTAAGAAGGGAGGGAGGGCATGAGAGGGGAGTGGAGTGGAGAATGAGGGGTGATGGGTCAATGGTTTGGAGGTCCGGATATGTGCAGAATGGCGTCACGGGGAGAGGCTAGTGATGGGAGCAGGTGGCTGAGGAGGAGGAGGAGGTGGGCAGGATTGGGGCCGGGAGCAAGTCAAGGAACTAAAAAGCCAGGGACGTCTGTACGGCTGCGGAAGGCACCGTGAAGATGACAGGTGGAGAAACAGTAAACCAGGTGATGAGCAAGTCAGTGAGTGGGCGTCTTTAGGGAGCAAGGAGACAACTGCAAAAACAATCCTGGGGGGTATCGTCTGCCAGCCGGTGCTTCAGAGCAGCCGAGGAATTCGGGCGGGAAGAGCAGAAAATCGTCTGAAGGTGACAGAGGAGTGAGGACCCGACCCTGGTCCCGGCCCAGGCCCAGGAGGGGACGTGGTGTGGGGCTCCTGGTGCTGAGATGAGCCAGACAGACAAGGACACCTAGTTTGTGGAGATGATATTTCATGTGAGGACGGCAGGTAATATACAGGCAAATAAAGAAATATGCAAGGTAACATCAGATCATGAGGCGTGTTATGAGGAACATGAAAGGGTGACGTTATTGACAGCGTCTGGCCGTGAGGGTGAGGGTGGGGGTGCAGCTGTTGTTAGTACAGGCGGTCTCAAGGAGTTAGATGGGAATCAGACATCCCAGGCAGAGCGGAAAGCAAGTACAAAGACAAGTTCGAGTGCTTGGTGTGCTTGAAGCAAGATCAGGAAAGATCAGGATTCCCTTAGGGGCATGGCCTCCAAGCCTGTGAGAGGTGGGCTGAACAAAGCCCCCGAGAAACAAGGACCTGAGCTGAAATGGTTTGGCCACAGCGCCTCGGGCTATATTAGAACTGAAACAGCATTCTAGATGAACCTGTTTGTGGCTCAGGAAAGTTACAGTACTCCCAATACCCGGTTTTTCTGAAGTTCCACAGGTTTTGGGGTTTTTTTGCCCTTGGCCAAATTCCTCCCCTTGGTCTAAAATCGAAGAACATTTTTTATTCTGTTTGCATTGTTGGCTGAACACTGCGTGGTTGGTTTTCCCTCTCACTTGTCCTCATTTTTTATTTTATTGTTATTCCGTGCAAAACAAAAAGCAGTGCTCAGAAAAAGACACTCGGCGAGGGCTGGAGGAGGTTGGTGGGAATAACCTCCTGGTTAGTAGTTTTGCTTCTGCTCATCCCTGAGACTTTCACACGCATTAAAAAGTCCATAAATGTATCACACGTGTCAGAAAACGGCATTCCATTCATTTCAGAGCCTTTGGCACCGACAGCTCAATCTTCAAGAGCAGTTGCACCTAAGGCGCTCAGGAAAACAGAGCACATCGGAATAAAAGCTATTTTGCTTATCAGTTTCCTACTTTAGAAGAATATATTTCAGTACATTATCCAGAGCGGTTTTGCTCAGAATCTCAATGGTTTATTTAGAGCCATTTCGCCTGCATCAGCCCTTGACTTCAACTTGAAGGCAAAGCTTAGAAACTGTGGATGAGGCTGGTGAAAGAGAAGCTCTTACAAAAACCAAATGAAGAAAAGTGAAATCCCTTTCCAAAGGAATGAACTTACTTCATAAGCAGATGGAAAGAAAACTCAAAACCTTAGAATTATCACCCACTGTATCCCTGATATTTGTTTATTTGGCCTTTGCTTGAATTTCTCCAGTGACCAGGAACTCACCACCTTTGAAGACTGTTCCTTTCTAAGCAGTTTTAACTGGGAAAAAGTCGCCCGGCCAGTGTGGTTCAGTGGTTGAACACTGACCTATAAACCAGGAGGTCATGGTTCTATTTCCGGTCAGGGCACAGGCCTGAGTTGGGGGCTCAATCCTCAGTGTGGGGTGTGCAGGAGGCAGCCAATCAGTGATTCTCATCATTGATGTTTCTCTCTCTCTGAAATCAATAAAAACATATTTAAAAGGGAAAAAAGAGCAGAAGTTGACTCTCAGAACCATTCACCTATTGATCCCAGAAGCTCCTGCATACAGTGGGTCTTCACGTGTCACCAGGCAACCTTCCTGTCTCCTTGGAATCAACACCCATCTCTGATTCCTTCTCTTTGGGGTCACCACTTTCCAGCATCTCTTCTGCTGCCCTTGGCCTTCTAAAGTCTACAGCAGTAGAACTCCCAGACTGCAGCTCAAGTTCAGACGTGTGTTTATCCTGTTGTCTGGGAAATTTTGGTCAGAGTGACACACCACGGGCAGATAAGGGCCGGGAAGCGACTGCCCACCACTCAGTATCTCAGCAGAGGGCTGGTGCCGCCCTGTGAAACCAGAACTTTCTTCCATCCCTTCTCTCCTGTGAGGGCTGAGGCCAAACATTACCCAAGCACATGGGTTTCTCATACTTTTGGGGAGTCGTGAATCACTTTGAAAAGCTGATAAAGAGCTCTGGTCACCCTCTCCAGGAAAATGAACATGCACATAAAATATTGCATTTAATTTCATCAGACTCACCCCCCTCCTGCCCCCTGAATCCCACGCATGAGCTGCGCTCCTCCCACGGGGTGCATAGACTCGAAGCTAAATGCATGAACTCAGCTATGAAGCCTACGCAGCCCAGCGCTGGGTCCTCCACGGATTTCAAAAGGGTTTTCAATTGAGGGCTGGGAATGAATCACCCCATCCACCCATCCTCCCAATCAAATATAGCAAATGTGTGCTGTGTGTCACATCCAGGGGATGGCACTGAGGAGACGCAGGCCCCGTTCGCAGGAAGCTCGCCTCCAGTGGGCAGAGAGCAAGGAAGTAATTGCACTTACACAATCACGCCGCTGTAATGACAGCCTATATTAGGGACAAGGACATGGCATGCACAGAAGGAGAGTCACCTAACCCAGGGGGTTTTCCAGGAAGACTTATCAGAAGAGATGGCTGAATCCGGAAGAAGTTTTATATTTAGATAAGATTTTTAAACATCTCAGCTTTGGCCTGGCCAGCGTGGCTCAGTGGTTGAGCATCAACCTATGAACCAGGAGGTCACGGTTTGATTCCCAGTCAGGGCATATGCCTGGGTTCCTGGCTCAATCCCCAGTGGGGGGGCGTGCAGGAAGCGGCTGATCACTGATTCTCCCATCACTGATGTTTCTATCTCTCTCTCCCTCTCTCTTCTTTCTGGAACCGATAAAAATATATTTTAAAAAATTTCAGCTTGGCTACGAACTCAATAGGCCAAACTATCCCCACTCGGCACAGCAAAATCTCCCTTGTTTGTCTGCTCCAAGGCTGCCACCCCCTCACCTCACAGTCAATACTCCCAGAGCCACTTCTCCTTGCCTGCGGGGGACACAGGGGGTGACTTCCCACAGCTGCCCTTCCTCCCCCACGTCGCTGGCCCCGGGGCAGGGACAGTTGGGGCCGACTCCAGCCGCCAGTGGAGACGTATGGAAGCAGGGCCTGGTGTGGGGAGCTCCTAATTAAGCACTGCCGTTGGTTGCCCACGCGTTTGTTCAGTGTGAAATGTGAATGGAGCTGCCTTCATGCACGACTCCGCTCTGACACATTCCTATGGAGCCACCAGAAGCGATTTCTCCCCTGGTGCTTATGACACTGCCGGCGCTCTCTTTAAAAATCATGACGCATATAGAACCTTTGCGGGCGGAAAACTTGCCCGTAACTCAGACAGCTGAGGTGCCCTGGGATTTTTTTCCGAACGAGCCTTGCTCCCAGGTTCTCCTCGGCGTGCCCCTCCATTGACCAGCGGTGATGGCCAGCGGTGTTTACTCTCCGTGGGAGGGAAGGTGAGGGAAGACCTCCTTAGCGCAGTCCTTGGGAAAGAGCCCAGATGAGGGCTGACTTGGGAGAGTTAAGCACATTTTCAAGGCCTGGTAGCTTCTTTCTTCATGGTTTAACTTTATCATCTGTTCAGAAGCTTTGCAATTGCTCCGAATATCAGATATCTTCATCTTCAAATGCATTTCAAAGCGCAGACAGGATTTTTTCTGCGCTAAACAGGCTTATCTGGGCAGCTTCCCCTGGCACAGAACATCAGAGCATCCTTGTTTTGCAAGGATCGTGACCCCAGATGGGCAGGAAACAGCGTGGCTGGTGAAGAGAAAGGCATTCAGACTCATGCAGTCGTTAGTTCTGCTTGTCAGCTGCCACTTCCTGGTCTCCTTGGGCTTGGGCCCACATGATTGTTTTGGGGACGGGGCGGGGGGCAGCAGGGAGGGGCCAGCACTGCCCGGTACCCCAGCTGATCTCGGGCTGCTGCGCTCTGCTCCTGGTCTAAGCACCTGTATGAGTTTCCCAGGGCTCCATAACAAAGTCCACAGGCTGGGCGGCTCCCACAGCAGAAGTTCATTGTGATCTGGGAGGCTGGAGCCCAGAATCAAGGTCGGTGCGGGCCGTGAGGGAAGGACCCGGTCCAGCCTCTCCCCTTGGCTTGTAGACGGCTGGCTTCTCCCTGTGTCTGAATTCACTGCCCTCCCTTTACGAGCATCTTTGTGTCCAAATTTCCCCTCTTTATGGGGACATCAGTCATCTTGGATCAGGGCCCACCCTGATGTCCTCATTTTAACTTAATTGCCTCCATAAAGACCCTATTTTCAAATAAGGTCACATCCTGAGGATCTCCATATATGAATCTGGGGAGGACACAGTTCAAACCATCCCAGCCCCTTTTCTTGGCTCCAGACGAAAATGACGAGCTGGCGTCTGCTCTTCCTTGACTCGGGCCCAGGCTGCTCCCGGGGCATGTGATTCCCAGGAGCCCTGGAACATCGGCTGTGTGCCTGGCAGTGAATCCCAACCCTCGGCAGAACTCGCTGGCTGGGGATGAGGACGGGTAAATGGGCTATTTGTTCTACAAGGCGCTGGGTGGCTTGGGAGGTGCGATTTAAGAGTGATGAAGAGCCCAGGATCTGCGACCAGACTGCCTACGAATTCTGGCCCCGCCACTTACAAGCTGTGTGATCTCGAACAAGTAGCCCAGTCTTTCTGTGCCTTTGTTTTCTCATCTGTAAAATAGGCATGTGAGTCACTACCTTACTGGTTGTTTTGAGGATTCCATACGTAAATACTCCGAAAAGTGCTGGCAAGCACTATGTAAGTGTTTGTTAAATAAAACCATTAAGAGTGAACTCAGGGTGCTAAGGAGACACGGAGGAGAGATCCCTAACTGGGATTTAGAAGCTTAAGGGACAGCCAGGGATGCTTCCTGGAGTCTGTGCTTATGACGTGATGGAGGCTGTTAACGGGCTGGGGTGGCTCAGCTGCACTGAGAGGTTGCTGGTTCGATTCCCGGTCCAGACACATGCCCAGGTTTCAGGCTCCATCCCCGGTGGGGGGCATAAAAGCAGCCGATTGATGTTTCCCTTTCACGGCAGTGTTTCTCTCTCTTCCTCTCCCTCTAAAAATCAATAAAAATGTCTTTGTGTTTTTTAAATGGTGCATGCCCTGTGGGCTGCACCCCCGAGGTCATGGATTATTAAAGGCAGCCTGGTTCCTACAAATTGCAACCAGAGCCTCCTGTGATGTAAGCCTCGCAAGCTTTAACGAGCTCCTTGCTGGCAGGTGGAGAGAGGGCCACAGGCACAGGAGTCGCAGGCACTGTTTGCAAACGGGGGTGGCGGTGGGGGCAGACGTCCTGTAAAAGGCTTCTCTCTGGGCTCTGCCATCAAAAACCCAAGCCAGGGGCTCACAAGCGACCAAGCCCGTCCCAGATCTCATGGTCCATGCAGAGCCATTGCTGCCTCGCTTCCCACGTGCCCTGAGGAGTATCGATCTGTTTCTGAGATCCCTCATCATTTCCATTTCTCAGCTTGTTTATAATTTGTTGCTTGGTTGCCTGGCCAGGGAAATTGGGAAGTTGGTTAGGAGGGAGAACTACCCCTACTGAGCATCCACCCATTATTCACCAGGAGGTGACACGTGGACAAAGGTCTCCCAGCCGGGAGGTGGGCTCCGCCTGAGATGTCACGCGTGTTACAGGCCGTAATGAGGCCCATGTGCAGTGATTAAGAAAATTAGTTCCTCGCCACGTGTCATTATTGGCAAACGCTTGCCTATTGATACCTTGAAACTGCAACAGAGCAGCCCATTACGTGGCTTGATCAGGAGGTGCCCACACTTGGGAGGGGGACACGGAGGTGGGGGGCAGTTGCCAGCCCACTGGACTCCCCAAACGTGTGGCTCCTCGAAATCGCCTTGCCATCTGCCCCGGGGAGGGGTGGCAGCGCTCGAGTGGGGTGGCCTTGCGTTAAAGCGACGATGCAGACACACCTGGGCTTGGCCTCTTTCTCTCCTTGCTCGGGCTTCTTGGGCGCCGTGTGTGTGTTGATCCTGAAGCCGGTCTCCCTGGTGCCCTGTCCACCTCCATTCTCACTGAAGTGGATCCAGGGCTGGGGCAGACGCTTCCGCGATGGAGAAGGGAGAGAGGGGAGAGGATCCCGGCTGCAGCCAAGGTCCCCGAGGCCGAGGAGGGAAGCAGAGGTGGCACAGGTGGCAGTGATGGGGATGATACCGTCACTTCTGCTTATGGAGCCCTGATGGGGTGGGGGTGGGACACTGTGTTAAGCAAAGCCCCTTGGGGAAGGCAATTCTTTGAGAACCCCGGGCCCGGCTGGTGTTGCTCAGTGGTTTGGTGTTGACCAGGAGGTCACGGTTGGATTCCTGGTCAAGGCACAGGCCCTGGTTTCTGGCTCGATCCCCAGTAGGGAGCGTGCAGGAGGCAGTTGATCAATGATTCTCTTATTATTGATGTTTCTATTTCTCTCTCCTTCCCTCTCTAAAATCAATAATAATTTTTTCAAAAAGGACAGAAAAAAAAAAGAACCCTGGCCATGAGGGTCTTTCCTCATCAGAGAGGGGAAGGGAACAAGCCACACAGAGATGCCCAGGGTCCTGCCCAGGGAGCCGCGGGCCCTCCCTCCCGTTCATTTCGTTCTGATATGTGTACACGGCCGTTTTCATTTCATCTCCACAGCAACCCTGAGGGGCAGGAACTCTTATCCCCAATGTACACAGGAGGAAACGGAAACTGCCAGAAGCTGGGGACGTGATGACTAGCCCTTACAGGGTGGAGGTCGGCCTGTCCCCAGAGCTGGTGCCCTCTAGTCTCCTCCCTCCCCTGCCCCAGATCCATTGAGGAGAGGCCCCAGCACAAATAAAGGGGCTGGCCCAGGGGGTGCGTGGGGGGGTGGGGGGGGACACGGACTCTCGGGCCTGGGCCCTCCTGAGGTCAGCCGGAGGTCCAGGACTCCCCCGCTGGTCAGGAAGCAAATCATCATGCAAGGGGAGAGCCCTCCATTCCAGCGTGTCTGTTCCACTCAAGTACGCAGTTCCCCGCATCGGGCGCTTTGAGCATTATTAGCAACAGATGATGGACAGCACCCTGCGCAGCTGATCCTAACCCACGCCTCCATGGCTCTCAGACCAAGCGGTGCCTCAGAGCCGACCCCGGGCCCCACCCCTCGGATTCTGACCTCGTCCATGGGGTGGGCCTCAGGCACCTGCATGGTACACACATTTCCCAGGCGATTCCATACACGCCACTCAGAGGAACCCCACCTAGAACATGCTGAGTCCAGACACTGGGTTCTGACAGCTGCTCCCCAGCTGTGTGGCCTTCGGTTGGTCTCTCTGGCCTCAGTTTCCCCCCAGGCACTGGACAGGGTGTTCCCTGAGGCTCGAAGGGTGGGGGCCTCTGAGGCAGGACCGCAGCCCAGCCCATCAGGAGGGGAGCAGCGGCTTTCTTAAAGGCAGAGAGGAGGGGAGGGGCTGAGCAGCCACGAGGAGGGAGGGGTTGGTAGACAGCCCTGGTCCTGCACAGACTCACGATGCCCCAGAGCACTGTGTCACCCAGACCCGGGCTCCTGGAAGCTGACTCACTGGGGCCCCCTGGCTTCTGCAGGCAGAGTTCAGGTAGAAGATTCTAGACCAGCGGTTCTCAACCTGGGGGTCGAACAACCCTTTCACAGGGGTCGCCTAAGACCGTCGGAAAACACATATATAATTACATATTGTTTTGTGATTAATCACTATGCTTTAATTATGTTCAATTTGTAACAATAAAAATACATCCTGCATATCAGATATTTACATGACAACTCATAACAGTAGCAACATTACAGTTATGAAGTAGCAACGAAAATAATTTTATGGTTGGGGGTCACCACAACATGAGGAACTGTATTAAAGGGTCGTGGCATTAGGGAGGTTGAGAACCACTGTTCTAGACCACTGAGGTCCTCAGAAGGGATGCTCTGCAGGGGAAGCTCTTGGAGGGAGCAGAGGCCCCAGATTCTCCTTGCTGGCACTAGCCCTGTGTCCTTTCCTGACTCCCGTATGTCTTTGGGTATCAGGGCCAGCCCCTCCCTGCCCCAAACAAGGGTCTGGGATTAGAGCGATGCCAGGGCCCCTCTGGTCTGGGATTTGATGGCCATGAGGCCTCCTCCCTCCCACCCTGCGGAAGCCTGTGTCTTGCAGCTCCAGTCACAGGCGCCGGCCCAGCTGCGGTGACAGCCCGCTGCTCCAGGAGCCCAGGGTGGAGGAAGATGAGGAGGGGGAGGCTGCCACAGCCTCAATTCTCTACAAATGAAATGTCCAAGCTCAGAATCGCCACTTGTACTTCTGCACAGGCTCAAAATTAATGCGCCGTTGCTACTCGACAGCCAGCTCCCAGCACCGCCGCCCAAATCGCTTTGCTCCTGAAACAATGTTCCGAGGGGGCCGAGCGCAGCCAGCTGTGCTGCGAAATGGCTTCCCGTTGGGAGCAAAATCCCCTTCCCAGGGCCATTCATCTGGGCTGCAGAGGAACGGAGGGGAGGCCAGGGAGGGTGGCAAGAGACCGGAGCAGCCCTCTCACCTTGGTGCCCTGGTCTCCCCCCTTCCCCGGCCCCTCAGCCAGATGTGGAGGGGCAGAGGGCCCAGTGGGAGCTGTGCCGCGTGGGGTGTCCACACACGGTCCTGTCCTCTCTCCTCCGAGCCCTGCCTGTCAGCTCTGGGGACAGGAGCCGGGAGGCAGCAGGGGCTATGGGAGGGCCAAGCCCTGTGCCAAGTGTAGATGCACAAACATGAAACCAGGTCCCGCGGGAGCTGCCAGGACCTGAGGGGCCTGGGCGAAGCCAGCTCCAGGCACAAAGCCCCTCCCCAGCTCAGCTCCGGTGCCGCATGGAGCCACTGCCTGTCACGTGGCCCCAAGGGTCTGTCTGTGTCTCAGCTCAGGACATTGTCATAATCCCCGTCAGGGAGCCGGATCGGGAGGACGCGCAGGGACGATAGGGTGCATTTTTTATCAGTCTGGTGGGTTGGAGGCTCAGGTTCACGGTCAATGTTGATTTCAAGGAAATAAGGAACCGCCAAGTTCTTGCACATCCAAGTTTGAATTGAAATTCTTGTCCACTAAAGTCAATAACCCTTGATTTGTCCGCAGCGATCTCTTTCAACCCACAAAATCTATATGAACAGCTATTGGAATTGGGGGATCCCATTTAGGGAAATGTTGACTTCAGAATATTAGCCTCCACATCCAGGACTTAACCTCCCCAAAACAGTGGGCCAACTAGACCAGGTAAAAAGGATGAGAGAGGTGAAGGGGAGAGTGAGAGAGGGAGAAGGAAAAGGTGGGGCGGGGAGAAACCAAGGGAGCCGTTAATTCAAAGAGCTATGCTGATCACCGGTGCTTTTTCCTACAGAACAAGCGTTTCTGGGGTCACCTGCGCATTGCTCTGCACCCTCCCTCCACGCCCCCACCTCCTCAGCTCTGCCCACACACAGGAGGAGGAGGAGGAATCTGTGGCTTTAGGGCTTAGGACTGAGGCCCAGCCTGCCCAACCTTGTCCTAGGGGAGGAAGATGGGAAATCCTTTGCAGACATTACTCCCACAACCACCGTGAGGTTGTCAAGACTTCTGGTTGCCAATGTCAGAAACCCAGCTCAGACCGGTTTAAATAAGAAAGGGAACTCACTGGGAACTCCAGGACTGCATCTGCCGTCAGTCATAGCTGGAGGCAGGAATCGAGTGATTGCACGGATGAATGGACAGAGGCTTCCCTGCTTATTTCTATGTGGCTGCATCCTTCCGTCGGCCTATCCCACATGGCAGGAGAGGTGGCCACCGCACTCCCACACTCCTATCCTCCCAGTTAGCAGGTCCAGCAGGAAAAAAGTCTTTCTCGGTAGCCCCACTAGAAAGATCTGACTGGCCAGTTTGAGTCCTATGCTCCTCCCTGAATGAAACCCTGTGGCCAGGAGGTGAACTTCTCTGAAGCGACAGACCTGGGTGACATGCCTTTCCTCTGATTAAGAGGATGAAGTGGGGGTCAGCCCCACTTGAACCCCATGGAATGGGTTACCTACAGGAAGAAGGGGGTAAAGAAGGCATTCTAGACAGAGAAAAATCATCAGGTTTCCTCACATAGATCGTTTGTAAGCCCATTTTACAGATGAGAAGATTGAGGATCGGATTGGTTAAATGACTTCCAGATTCACAAAACTAGGAAGTAGCGGAGCTTGGATTTGAAGTGCAAGTTTAAACCACTAAACTCTCCTAACTACACTGACCCAGCATCACCAGGCGCTCCGTTATCCAAGTTCTAAATACCTGGGGTGGTCATTCAGGGTCCCCAAATAACTGAAGTCGCAGGGAGCCTGACAGTAACTTCAAGATCCCCCGGACCCTCGAGGAACTTGCCGCCCAGCTCTGTTCCTCTTCCTCTGCCTTTCCCAGTTGGAAGGAAGGACCTGAAAACCACAAACACACTTCCCACGACCCCTTCCAAGGCCAAGTACACGATGTGGAGAAGAGTTTGAGTGTCACCATTTAAGGACAGAGTTCTTAACCCCGGTGTGTTTCACGCTGGCATAGTGAATCACTTCCAAGCGATCTGTTTTATTAATAATTAAAATACTAGAGTTTGCAAATGATTTACCTTGGGGAAAAAAACGCACAGAGAAAGTTTAAGGTTACCCATATAACATCTACTGCATTGCTTGTATTTTATGCGTTCTCGAGTGGGAGGGGGTGGAGTTAAAGCAAGCAGGCATGTAGGCACGACTTTGTCATGGCCCCGGCATTGGCCATGGGAGATTTTCGTGCTCCTGTGCCCTATTGGCAAAAGGGTTAGGAATTACTGATTTAAGGAGGACTTCTGCCCACAAATACCGTCTTAATACCTACTTTCAATGCCACCAAGTAAAGATATGTTCGTTTTAAAAGATAAAGCTGGGCAGAGAGAGTGTTCAACAGTCACTTGTATATTACCGCGAGTTATAGGAGGCCCTTGTTCAAGAATCAAGTATTCCAGAGATTCCAGATGAATGGAGACATTTCTGAGTACTTTCAGATAATAAAAACTTCAGAAGGACTAAAAAAAAAGTCAAACTTTAAATTGGAGCTTTAAATAGAGTTGAAAGCTTTGAGTTAATAGATAATTTTATGCAAAATAACTTGCACATTAGCAAGCAGCTTCCAGAGTGAGTGACAAGGTAGGCAGCAGATTTTTTTTGCTTTCTGGGTACTTTTAATGGACTTGTAGTATAAGCGAGAGCAGATTGCACGCCCACGTTCATTGCAGCATTGTTCACAATGCCAAGAGGTGGAAGCAACCCAAGTGTTCACGCGTGGATGAATGGGTAAAGAGAACGTGGTGAATGCAATGGAATATTATTCGGCCTTAAAAAGGCAGGAATCGGTCACGTGCTGTAATACACATGAACTTCAAGGACATGGTACTGAGTTCGATAAACCAGTCACAGGAAGACAAATACTGTGTGATGCCACTTCTATGAGGTACTTAAAGGAGTCAGACGCTTAGAGACTGGAAATAGAATGGTAGTTGGCAGGGGCCTGAGGGAGAGGGGAGTTGTTTAATGAGCGTAGACTTGCAGTATGGAAAGATGGAAAATTCTAGAGATCTGTTGCACAACAATGTGACTATAGCTGACGCCAACGAACAATACATTTTTAAAGAGTTAAGGTGGTAACTCTTATATTATGCATTTTCTACATGCATTTTTAAATGTTAAAGAAACAGCCAGGCCGAAACCGGTTTGGCTCAGTGGATAGAGCGTCGGCCTGGGGACTGAAAGGTCCCAGGTTCGATTCTGGTCAAGGGCACGTACCTGGGTTGCGGGCACATCCCCAGTAGGAGATGTGCAGGAGGCAGCTGATCGATGTTTCTCTCTCATCGATGTTTCTAACTCTCTCTCTCCCTTCCTCTCTGTAAAAAATCAATAAAATATATATTTTAAAAAAAAATTAAAAAAAAAAAAAAGAAACAGCCAGAAAGCTAGGGCAGAGCTAGTCAGTCATTTGAAGCATATAAAGAAGGGAGGGGGAGGCAGTAATGGGTCCCTGATCTTGATTCTAGAAACCTTTAGAAGTCAAAAGTGACAGTGATGCCCTCTCTGGTAGAATAGATGTCAAAAGAAAAATCTACATGGCGTAATTCATTTCAGAAAAGGAACACTCAGAAGTAGGAGGAAGAGGGGAGAGGAAAGGAAGAAGCAAGGCCACACGGAGTTGGAGAGGCAGGCAGGGTCTCGAGAGGCAGGCCCCCAAAATGGGTCTCCCTAAGATCTGGAGGACCTGGAAGCAGAGGCATCTGATCCAACTAGTCGTTGCCAAGGAGACCCCTGCCAGCCTCTCCCTGATGGATGGGCACGGAGCTGGATGGGAACTGCTGCAGGGAGGGGAGCCTGCTACCCAATGGTGCCCCCATCATGCGCCCAGCACACTCTGGCTGTAGACAGCCCTGTTATTAGAAGGATCTTTATTTTATTAAGATAAAAACATTCCGGCAAAAATAATAAATAAAAATTTTAAAAAGACTACATGAAGTGGTAGTCTACAAAGAATTCTTTTCAATCGCACACACGCGCACACACACACACACACTAGTGCAGTGATGCCATACCCAACATTGTACAAGGTACCACAGTGTTGCCACAACAGTCACAAAAGCCCTTCAGGCCCTGGCTGGGTAGCTCAGTTGGTTAGAGCATCTTCCTGATACATCCATGATCCCCAGTCAGGGCACAAACAAGAATCAACCAACGATTGCATAAATAAATGGAACAAATCAATCTCTCTCTCTCTCTCTCTCTCTCTCTCTCTCTCTAATTAAAAAAATAAAAAGCCCTTCATGCCACTGGCAGGGAAGGAGTATTTATGACTCATTAAGATCAAATCTCCCCAGTCACAACAGTGAGGAGTTTAGGGACTGAATCGGATTGCTTTCCCACACTTACCACAAGAAAAGGGAGTGGAGATAAGGAATCCTCCGAAGGCATGGAACCCTGTGGCGTGAACAGGACAAAGCCAGGGGTTCTGGGTAGTGGAGGGTGGTCTGTGGAGATGAGCGTGAACAGAACATTAAAACCAACCCGAGGAGGTAGGGGCAAGCCATCGAAGGGGAGGCGAGAAGACCACAGACAAGGGGTATCGGTAGGGGGAAATTCGCTGAAAGTCGCTTCTGCCTTCTCCCCTCCTAAGAACGAAATAGTCCTTACTTAGATTTTATGAGTCCCTGCCTCTCCTCACCCTCACCCCCAGGGACACTAGAAGGTTGAGATAAGACAACTGACTGGCCCTGGGGCTGGCTCAGTAGCAGCCCTGTGCTCCCAGGTGGCCCGAGGCCAGGGGCAAGGCCAGCAGCAACGTGCTGGGCTCCTCAGGGCACCAGGGGATGTTCCCAAAGGCAGCTTGGTGGAAACTGTGACACAGATGCACAGAGAGCCCTCCTGGCCAGCAGCCGCTCCGGGTTGTTTTAACACACAGAACGTCCTGGGCTGGGAGAAGGCTGCCGAAGGCTGGTTAGGTTAAGCTCCACATTGGCGTCAACCCTACGAAACTCAGTGCCTGCCCTGTGCCAGCCCTCGTAGTTGCCAGTCCCCAGATTTCTTACCTCAAACAAAGAACCTTCTTTATTCACCCAAACTCCGCTCTCTCTAGCCTGGTCCCTGGAAAGGCTGGTTCTACTCTTTGCTTCCTGTTCCAACTCAAGGGCTGGTCAGCCCTCCCTCCCTCAGCAACCCTGGGCCCTGCAGACCCAGGAGCTGAGACACAAGCCCCAGCTCCTGGTCCCACCCGCAGAACATTTCTGCCCCCAGCCTGCCTTAGAAGGTCTAGTAACTCCGGTTAGCGGCCAGGGGGCCACTCAAAAGCACCGATTTAGGCCATTTGTCCACTTGCCTTTAAAAAAAAATCCAGGCTGTGATTGGTTCCTCTACTTACACTCTAAATAAATCCCATGCCCTGCCATAATCTCTTTCTATTCCTGCCCTTGGAATCACAGAAGTTGAGGAAGAAGCATGAGGTCATCCGGTTGGACCCCACCCCCAGGGCAGGAGCCACCACTACTATGTCTCTGGCTGAGGTCTAGCCGCCTTGGCTTGAAGGAGCCAGGGACCGGCTGCTCCATCCGTGCGAAGCAGGCACATTGTCAGACAGCTCAGATTGTTAGAAAGTTCTTCCTGCAACGGAGCTGGAATCTGCTTCCTTGTCATTCCACCGAGTCCTGGCTCTGCCATCTGGAGTCCTGGCATCAGCCTGATCCCGCCCCCACGTGGCAGCCATTGGGATATATGAGGACAAGCTCCCACATCCTCAAAGTCTGCTCGACGCCAGGCAGAGCATCCCATGCCCTCACCCAGCCCTCGGGTGACTTGTCTTCTGGTGCTGCATCAGCATATCAGCCCCTGGGTGGGCTCCCATTAGTGGGGTCCCTTCAAAACGCGGTTCTTAAAGAGATCTCGGCAGTCTTGCTGTGGGCTGTCCAGCACCATGTACAATAGAACCATCTGGAACTTCGTTCTGGACTCACCATGTTAATGATGACATGTAAGTCTCCAATGCCATTTTTACAGACTCATCATACTATTGGCTCCATGTATGTAATCAAGAAAAAAATCCACTGGATCTTCCATGTTTGAACATTTGATGTGTAGAGCACTACATTGGTTTCCCCTAAATCTTACCTTGTCCGTTTGAGACTGGGCAGATTCACTAAGGCAACCGTATCATTTATCATCCAAATCAGGACACTTGTTAGAGTGAAAGGGGTGCTAGTCTTGCTGCTAATAATCACAGGGAGGCAACAGGCCTAGACAGGACTGTCCCAGACACCCGGACAAAGGTTATCCTCAACACAGTGCTTAGGCCAGACTCCAAGTTCAAATCTCAGTGCTGTCATTTACCAGCTCTGTACTGAGTTTCTCAAAGATTCTGCTTCCCCATCTTGGAAAGAGAGACAATATTCCTACATCACAGGATTACCACAAGGGCTAAGCAAGATCAAGTATGGAAAGCATTTCCCCAAGAGCCTGGCTTCCATGAAGTGCTCAGGAAATATCACCAGCTATTTTTAGCTTCTTGAGACCTTGTTGAATTTGACCAGCTAGCTCGCTCAGTATTGTGTCATCTTTAAATCTAATAAGTATGGGTCCACAGCTTTGTCTGAATTATTGCTTAAAATAACCGGCGTCAGCATCCAGGGCTGAGCCCTGTGCACGGCCCTGGTGTTCTTCCCAGTCCATGTTGGTGCATCAGTCACTGTTCTCTGGGTGCGGCTGCTAAACCAGCCAACCCAGTGCATCCGAGGCGAGCGAGTTCGGTATCGAGACCCACCAAAGCTCAGAGGAGAAGCACATACAGGGCGGTCAAAGTGGGTTTACAGCTGTGAGTGTGCAAACCACAGAGTCTATTCTTGTATTATTATTTATTAGTTACTGTATTGCTTATTTGTGTTACAACAGTCAACCTACTTTTGCCCACCTCTGTGTACATGTTTATTCTCTGTCACGTAACAGTCTGGAGAGGCTCCCCTTCCGTAGGGAGCAGGACATTCTCCCACCGTCCGTCGGGGCCTGTGGCTTCTGTTGCTCTCCTGGTCACCTTTCCAGCCAGCAGGAAGGACAAGAGCTTGGAAGAGGGAATGGGAGAAGCTTCTGGGCCAGGCCCGGAGGTGGCAGGCATCACTCTGTGCCCCTGAAAAGGAGGAAATTGAAAGACTAAGTATTTGGCTCTTATAGGAAGGAGAGAGCGTAGAGCAGCATTTTTCAAAGCCTGGGGCATAAGACAATCAGCAAGGGAACTTGTTAAAATACAAATAACTATGAGCCACCATTAGACCTCCTGAATTAGCACGGGGG
>NW_005871149.1:774572-785581 GCF_000147115.1 Myotis lucifugus | reverse complement strand
CATTTACAAATTACAACAGCATGGGCCTTTTTAGCCAAGTACATAATAATAATTTACTATGGAGAGACAGATTGACTGGTTATAGCAGGTATTTTTGCTACAATAATGACTTGCCAATTTAGTATAAAGGAGAAGGAAGGCCTCTTTCCAAATGGGTGAGCAAGATGAAATAGACAAGGAGGGTCTCATTAGGGGAACTCTGGGAAGGCGGGGACCCGATCACCATGTTGATGCTCACTATGATGACCTCATGCCACTGACGCTGGGCACAGGTGGAGTTAAATATAGTACGTCCTGCTGGTCTGTCACCCCAACTGACAAATGACACCTCACCTTTTTAAAACAAATGTTTTTATTGGTGTTAGGGGTTTTTTTTAGAGAGAAACATCAATTGGCTGCCTCCTGCACGCCCCCTCCTGGGGATCGAGCCCACAACCTGGGCATGTGCCCTGACTGGGAATCAAACCGTGACCTTTTGGTGCACGGGAGGTTGCTCAACCAACTGGACAGACTGACCTCCTTATTTCCTGTTGCAGAGCGTTATCAGCCCAAGAAAGGCTCCATCACAGTGTGCCCACCTGTCAGATATGGTGTCTGCAGACACCTGGCACATTCCTAGCAGCAGCAGCTACCACCCACTGCCACCTTGCTGTGTGCCCAGCTGTGTGTGTCCTCACCGAACCCCTCCGCCTGCCCTGGAGGTCAACCCTGTTGTTATCCATTAGGCGCGGGCTCCAGGAGGCAGACCTCATGCTCAGAGTCTAGGGCCCAGTGGAGTTAGGACTCAAACAGTCTTACATTTGAACCCAGGGCCCAAGATCTCAGCCACTATGGTCTATCCAGCACCTCTGCTGTCATTTGGGAAATTCTTGATGGTTGAAGTAATTTGCTCGGCATAAGTGACCCAACCTTGACAGCTCCAGTCAAGAGGGAATAATTTTTCATCATCCAAACCGATGGGCAGGCGGCCGAGGCACAGGTAATCCCGGAGCTCAGAGCGCAGGGGGTCCTTGGCTGCGCTCAGGACGCCTCGCTGGGGGAGCTCAGAGCAGGTCTGTTCTCTGAATGACTTTTCTCCCAGGCAGGTGTCAAAAATAGCCCCTGGTCCCCAAGAGACTCGGGGAAGGGAGTGCCTGCTGGGCGTGAACATTTCCCACAGAAAACCCATAAGGCTGATCACCAATGCTGATTCAATTTGCTCTTTCTAATTAGCAGAGCTGTGTGGCTGTGGCTCCTTCTACCTCTGAGGCTTGATTTCACTCATTTCCCATGTCATTTGGTAGCGTCCAAAAATGTGATTTCTAAAATAGTGCTACAGCATTCCATCATGTGGTTGCTCCACATTTATCTTAAAACGTCCCTATATGGGACATTGACATCGATACCAATTTTTCACATGTATCACTAACAATGCAATGGACATCTTTCTCAGAGAAATCTCCACACTCCGGTGAGTTTTTAGGAGAAGTTCTTAGGGTCAAAGGACAGGAACATTTTAAGGCTCTTGACACCTATTGCCAACGGTCTTCCGGAAAGGGTGCACTAATTTGCATTTCTGCCAGCAGACTAGGAGACCGCCCTGCCCGACCATTTTTAAGACCTTTGCTAAGTCTTCAGGATTGATTGTTTTAATCTGCGTTCCCTTGATGACTTGGGACGTTAAAGTTCTTTTCATATGTTGACATCAGTTTGGTTTGAGGAAAAACCTGTCAGTGGAAACCCTTCTTTTGAAAGTAAATCTATTGGGGTAACGGTGGTGAATACCATTATGTAACTGTCAGGTGTACAGCTTTCTAATACAACATCTGCGTACTCCACTGTGTGCTCGGGAAATTAGTGAAACACAATGTGAAGTGAAAAAAGATACAAAAATGTATCTATAATAATAAAAGCGTAATATGCTCATTAGACTGGACGTCCTTCTGGACATCCTTCTAGATGACCTTCCGGACAAAGCCGGGGCAGCGAGGGAAGCCCGGGTCCCTGGTGCCAGAAGGAAGCTGGTGCCGGCAGCCGGGGGAAGGAAGGCCTACACCTGCACAAATTTCGTGCATCGGGCCTCTAGTATAGACTATATAGTCCTAGAAAAGGTGGCTGGGAAAATGCCCACCCAACTATCATAGCTGTTTTCTTTGAGGAGAGATTACAAGTGATTTTTTTCTTTATACTTTCCTGCGTTTTCTGTAATTTTTAATATTGAACATGAAGTGTAATGATAATAATACGTATAATTTAAAAATCAAATTGTATTGATAGCAGTCACGAAGACAGTAGAGGAATTCCTCCCAGTTCCAGGGAAAAGCACTAATATTTGTAACTATCTCCCCCTTGCCAGGCCCGGTGGTCGAGGCATCTCAGTTAATCCTCAGACTGACCTGGGGAGGGATGTCTCCTCTCACACCTCCAGCCCCTCTCCCTCCCCCACTGTAGCCTGTGACCTCGCTTCCTATTTCACCGAGAAGGTGGGAGCAGGAATCACCCCCCAGCGCATCACCTCCTGCCTGCAGCTGAGCCCAGGATCCGCTCTCCTATTGACCCAGGACTCACCTGTGCTCCCATCTGAGCCCCGCCCGCCTCTACACCTGTGCTCTGCACCCAAGCTCCTTTCTCCGGCTCAAGGACTTTCCCCAGCAATTCTTCCCCATCTCGAACCATCCATTTTCCCTCCTGTTGGACCATCCCATCAGGATATAAACATGCTGCAGCAGCCCCCTCCACGACACACTCTCTCCCCTTCCCACACTCCGTCCGAGTTGTCTGGAGTCACCACACACATTTCCTCCTGTTTCTCTGAAACCTCCAGCGTCAAGCTGTCGGTCACCCCATCCCCTTCCTTTGGAACTGTTTGCATCCAGCTCACCATTGTCTCCCTGTTAGGTCAATTGTCAGTCCTCCTCTTGCTCAATCTCCCACAGCCTTTGGTGCAGTTGAAATAGCTGAGGCCTCTTGAAATGTCACGTGACTCCCAGTTGTCTGCGCTCTGTGGTCTCCACCCACTCCCCGGGCCACTCATTCCCAGCCGCTCTCTCCACAGTGCTTTCCCGCTGCTTCTGGCACACACCTGCCTGCCTGACGTGCTTCCTCCTCTCCTCATCCTCAGGCTTTGGCTCCTCCACCACCTCCTCAGTGAGGCGTTCCTTCCTGATCATCCTGTTTAACACGGCAAGTTCCCTCCATGTTTCCCTTCCCTGCCTCGTGGTCTCCGTAGCACGCCCTGCCATCTGGTCGACTACGTGGTTTATTTTTAATGTCTTTATTGTCTACAAGGCAAGCTGCATGAGGGCAGAGTCTTTTGCCCGCTTTGTTCACTGTTATATCCCCAACACCTAGATCAGTGCCTGGCATGTAAGACACAGTGAGCATGTGTTGAATGAACGAATGAATGATCAAACTCCTAGTGATTGAAAAGGACTTAGCACCCGACGGGGTGCTTTAAAAATGTGTTACTAATTACAGAAAGGAAATTGGCCTTATTTCTTTTCTGTTCCTATTAGAACCTCTGATGAGACTGCGTGGTTGTGCTATTCCAAAAACAACAGCTTTGCAGTGTTTACCAACGTGCTAAATGCTCTCGCTGTTGGTTTCCATTTCTTTTTCCCTAATAGGTGAGGGCTGTGCTTGCTGATTCCCCACCCTAAACACCATCAGGAGGCTAGTTTTCCTATTAGCAATTGACTGCTCCTCTCCTCCGATTCGGCCAGGCACTTGGTCAGTTGACACAATTTCCTGAGCACCTACTATGTGTAGGGTTTTCTATATCTCTGTCTGGATTACAAATCCGTTATGCATCACAAAACATACACCAAGTGTTTGTGCCACAATCCTAGTTGTCTCCACTCCTGGGCATGGTTGTGCCCAGTGTCTCTAGTGTAAAGATGTCACTTCCTGCCAGAAGGTGATGACACAGCCTGGGTGACGAGGTGGTTCCCAGACTCTACATCAGTGTCCAAAACTCCAGGCCCTCGTCACAGGATGGTGGTTATAATCTACTGGCTGAGGTGACAGATGGCACATACTGTGCATTAGATTCGTGAACCCCTTACAATAACTGAAATCGCCGGGGTCCACAGCCCGAAACGCTGATGTCGCTGGAAAGAGCATTGTTCTTCGAGCCAAAGACCAGGTCTCACTCTGGGGTCTGCGCCTACCGGCTGTGCCATCCTGATCAGGTTACTCTACCTTTCAAGTCCGTGTCCTCACCTGTACAGCAGAAATAGGAGACCCGCTGGCTGGTGTGCTGAGGGGCAGCGAGGATCAGTGACAGGCTGTGTGTGAAGGGGTGCGGGATGAAATGTCAGGAAGCCCACAGGTCTCCTCTCCTCTCAACACTCCCCTACACACGCGGCTGTCACCTAATCTCCCCTGGGACCCGTCTCTTTGGAAATATTAGCTGAGGTTATATAGAGGTGGGTTTGTGTCTGCTCTTTATTTTCCAATTTCATTAAACATAGGCTGAATAACTTTACTATTAAGCTGGGAATTTCTTTAGGGCCGTCACAGGGTCTCCTCAGGCCCTGGCCCCAGACAGGCCCTGCAGTAAGCACAGGTCCCGGAGCACACCTGCTTCAAAGGGGCCCTGAGGGTCTGGGGTCAGAGGACCCCCCATCTGACCGAGTGCAGGCCCGGGGCCCGGTTCCCTCTCCGATCACAGCCTGAGAGGAACTTTTCCTTGGCTGCTCCCAGCAGGCTCACTTCCTCACTGAACATTTTTGCCAGCTGCTTTCAATCCTAATATTTTGGCAGCCAGGCCGCATGCTGTTCTGCAAAAGAGTTGGGAAACTGCTAACGATCTGATATGAACAGCCTCTCAGCTCTCTCGTGATCCTGCTCAGAACCCAGGGTTGGCCATGGGACGTGCCTCTCCTTGCCCCTGTGCTGGCCTCATGCTCCAGAGCCCCCCTCCCCACGCAAACACCCCCCAACCTACCTTTACGAAGGAAAATCTGCCGCCTCTGTCACTCGGGATCTACAGCCTGACCCATAACCTTACACACCCCCTTGGAGGTCACCTTCAGGCCCCAAGACAACACTTCTCTATGTCTTTCTTCCATCCTTGAAACCCAAGGTGGCTGTGTGTGCACGTGCACTGTGGGCGGTGCTGCTTCTGATGTTGGACGCTGGACGTTATTTCAGAATGTGCGTTCACTGGGGAAGGGGCGATTGATTGGCAGAAGCGCTGAGGTAAAAGAAGAGACAAATGAATTAATATGTCAAACCTTCCTCTCACCGAGCAAGAACGCGGTAGATTCTTGCATAATGCATCATGCGCTGCATGTCCGATTTCTTGCTTCTCTTCATGTTCCAATTAGTGATCCTGGAGTTACCAGTAATTAGGGTAGAATTCACAACAATTGCACCTAGCAAGTAAGGAACACCCTGCAGCATGAAACAGCTCCTGTTCCTCCCGAGTGGGTGCGGATGCGTGCGTGAGGATGCGGGCATCACCAGGTTTCTCAGCTGGGGCACTGTTGACATCATAGGCTGGTTCATTCTTGGTTGTGGGGACTCGCCTCCACATTGTGGGATGGTCAGCTGCATCGCTGGCCTCTCCCCACTGGACACCAGTAGCACGTTGTATCAACCGAGGTCTCTCCAGATGCTGTCGGGTGGAGAACCGTCGGTCTAGACATCATGTGTGTGAAGAGGGTTACTGGTTTACTGGTTTTGTTTACACTGGCAACCATGTGGATATTGCAGAGTAGAATTGTGGGAATAGTTTTGCTTCGCTTGATTTAAATAATTTTGATAAACATGTTTATATTCATTAATGATAATTTGTATTTTGCCCTCAATTTAATATATTACAAAAAATACTTCTCTTTTTTTGGAAAAATACATGTTCAAAAAGCCTACCTTTAGTTTGATCGGTGCTCTGTGCTGGAAAATATGCAGAGATTTTTGGACACTTTGAATCCAATCACATCTTGTTTTTTCAATCCAGATCATTATCACCAATGGAACACACACGATGTGAATATCTCGGTTGTATAACAACATAATTAGTGATTTGCTGAAATGAAAACATAAAAGATAAAATGAATGGAATAAATATGTAGCAATTACTTAATTAAGTATGCTTTTATTTCATTGCTTACCCCAATATCACTAGCCCATCAACCGAGACATGCATAATAACTTGTCAGTCATCTTTGATATTAGGCTAAATTCAGTCATATAAAAACTGTAGCTTTATATATTTTTAGTTTGCTGTTTTGAAGATATATTTGTCAAAGTAGGATGAGAGAATATATTTTATTGAACACTTGGTTAAACTATTTAGACATGTGGCCCTTGGCTTACCTTGCAAGGAAGGAGGGGAGGAAGGAAGGAAGGAGGGAGGGAGGAAGGAGAGAGGGAGGGGAGGAAGGAAGGAGAGAGGGATAAGAGCAGGGGCTCGTGAGGCCAACTTCTTCCCAACTTGTTCATTTTGCTGTGTTTCCTGTGATCTGAAAAATTGATTAAATGACCTTAAAAGCCTCCTACCTCCAACCCTGAAAGTCTTTTACGAACCAGTCACCCGGAAAACCAGCCTCCCACTGGTGCTTAATTCACTCAAGGCAAGATCAGAAGAACCTGGTTACCAAGCCTTGAAAAGCTGCTCATAAAATTCAGCAGGAGCCCGAAATCCTCAGAGACTTCTATTTTTACCAAAAACGCACACAGGGAAGTGGAGGATTTTCAAATGAATTAGACATGAGATTGATCTTTTTATACAAAAGAAGAGAGAAAAGCAACGGTGATACTGAGTTTGAACTCCCCCCGCCCCCACTGCCCAATCCCTGAGCTGCCTCATCCAATGGCTTACGTCGGGCCTGAGCCCTGGCTCTGGCCTAGGCACGGACCGTGGCAGGGGCTGGTGGCCAGAAACACCCTGTGGTTTCACCAAGGCATTGAGCATAGCACACATCTACCCAGACAGGGTCTGCTTCCTCCGGGGAAGAGCTGGCTAAAATGATTCCCTCCTGCCCACTGGATAAGAACAGCTTACACGGATGCGTTTTGAGAAGACTTAATATAGGGCATGCTCAGGTAGATCAGTGATGGTGAACCTTTTGAGCTCGGCATGTCAGCATTTTGAAAAACCCTAACTTAACTCTGGTGCTGTGTCACATATAGAAATGTTTTGATATTTGCAACCATAGTAAAACAAAGACTTATATTTTTGATATTTATTTTATATACTTAAATGCCATTTAACAAAGAAAAATCAACCAAAAAATGAGTTTGCGTGTCACCTCTGACACGCGTGTCATAGGTTCGCCATCACTGGGCTAGATGGGGGTGGTCTACCCTGGGCAATGAGTTGGTGAAGCAGAGCCCTGAAATCAGTGATGATTTCCAGCCTTGGTTCCATATTCATCAAACCGTGGTCTTCCTCATCTGTGCGTTGTCTGCTCCCTGACACCCTTAGCCGTGGCGGGCTTCACCAAGGACTCCTGCGTTTGCTCTTAGGAGTTTGCAGTCGCTGTGCATAACCTGTGGTTGTCCAGTGGTTCTCCGTGGAACCTCAAGGGAGAGCTCCAGAGCCCCCTGAGCAGGCAATACTCCGCCGGACTTAAGACAATCCTTTAATAAAATTTTATCAGGTGAGCTTATCTCTGTCTTCGTGGCCATAGCTGGTTATTAAAAAACTAATTTGTTTATGGTTGCCAGGTAGGAGAAGATTAAACCTCCAAGCCTTTGTTCTTCAAAAAGCTGGGCAGAGATGACAAACTCGAATCTTAATGAAGTCAGGCAGATGAGTGGGTGAGCAAAGAAGACTAGGGACTGGTAGGGTCTTGGACAAAATCTTACCTGAGGCTGCCAGACCCTCTGATGCTTCGAGAGAAGACAGATGACACAATTGTCTGTGCATATCTTGATTTTTAAACGTTGACAACTAGTTCGAATTTTAAAGAAACGAAAGCATCTGCAGGCAAACTCTTGCACCGTCTGGGGGCCGTGGCCTTCTGGCTTCAGTCCGTTCAGTGCATCAGACCGTTGGGGAAGAGAAGAGTGCTGAAGGCATCAGGGATTGACAGGGGAAGGCGTGACCCGTGGGGATGGTTGGAAACACAGGAACTAGGGAGAAGGGAGAGTTGCAGGTTCAGTGATAGGACCTGAGCCACACAAAACGCAGCACCTTGAGGAGGCGGGAGCTTAGGGCAAGGGTCTCTGAGGACAGGGCACTGGGTACAGCGCGGGAAGACTGGGGAAGAGCCTTCCCTCCTGCACCCCCCCCCCCCCCATCGCTGGCCTGACTCAGGTACGGGAGCTGCCAGCAGAGCCACCTGCTTCTGCAAGGGCCTGGAGGGCCGGGGGCAGTCGCAGTAATCAGCCAGCGGCGAGCAAGGCCCTGGCCTGTTTTCTGTGCCTGAGTTGTCCAGCCCAAGAGAGAAAGAGAGAATTCCAGAAAATTAAGCAGAGCCAGTTCATTTCACTTAGAAAATAAAGAAATGTGCCGTTTCTATCCACCCCAAAGGATGGGGGTCCCCAAGTGTGGGTTACGGACCCCTGACGGTCCCTGAGACCCTCTCGGGAAGCCCGTGAGGACAGAGCTGTTTTCCTAACAGTACCAAGTCCTCTTGCCTGTGTCACTGTGCTGAAGGCTCCCTGACCGTGCAGAGCAGCAGACAGTGAAACTGGCCCCTTAACAGACTTAGGTCCCCGCTGCCGGCAGCCTGCAGCCCCCCGGCCACACACGGGGAGAACAGCAGCCGGTCTCCCTCAAGGATGTTCTCTCTGCAGCAGTAAAAATTCTTAACTTTACTCATCTTGGCGAGCGAGCGCGTGTATTTTAGAATTCCGTGTGACAATCTGGGAAGGATGCAGAAAGTCCTGCTGTGCTAGGGTGTGGCTGGAGAGGCGCCGTGTGACGGGTTGAGTCGTGAGCTGAACTCAGCTTTAAGGAAAAACCAAAAAACACCACGGACACCATCTTTACTTAAAAGGATCCCTGATACACAAAATGTGGTTATTCAGATGTAGGTACTTGGCAGCCGTTTTCTGAAATGAACAAAGTGAGCCTGTCACGTCAAAGAAATCAGCTGACGGTATTTGTTGCCAACGATAGAATTTGAGATTTTTTTTTTTAACTTATTTTTGGAAAACTACACCCACCACTGTGAGCTTGACAGCTTCCCCATCTCCCAAGGCTTTTCTGATGAAACTGGTGGTAAAATTAATGAATGGATTTTTTTTTATATTATATAAGGAAACATTTAAAAGATCCACAGAGCTCATCGAAACGCTATTTTCCAAGTGACCAATGCATATTACAAAATCATGCCTGGGTGAAAGAGCCACTTGAAGTGCAACACAGAACAATGGCTTTTGATATAACAGAGAATGAAAAATTGCATCGCTCTTTTGAGGGCGTGTCCTGGAGCTGAAGGCTCCGGTAGGGGTTGAGGTGGCTACTTTTGGGCCACATGAGAGAGAACTCCTCAGAGGGAACGGAGGGTCACAGAGGAACGGAGGAGGGGTGGAAAGAGAGAAAGACAAAAGGAAGAGGCCACTGGGAGGCAGAGGAGGAGGCTTAGGGCCCTGACTTCCCAATTCCCATGGAGCGACCACCTCCTGTCTGTCTTCCAACATCCTGAGGTGGCCTACAGCTAAGCGTCCCATCCCACCCACCCATCTTCTGGTGAATTTTTTCATTGTATTTCATTTTAATTGACTAAAATAGTCACAAGTGGTTCGTGGCTGCTGCATTGGACCGAGCAGTGGGAGACAGTGTGTTCCTAACTGTCAGTGTGGGAGCCATTGTAACGGTAGGTTCCCAGGCTGCCCCCCGGGGACCGGATTCGGGGGCCTGGGGGGCGGCCGAGGAAGTCTCCTGTGAACCAGCACCCCCGGGCTTCTCATCAGGTCGGCATCCGGACCACAGGCAGAGACTTCCTGTCACATGGCGTCAGGTGTCCTGGGTTGTGGAACTTGGGCCCCTTTTGACTGCGTGTATGTTCGTCCCTTGGCTAGAACTTGCCACGGTAACGCTCCCACTGTTGAAATTCCGGAGTAAAAGAAGCACTTCCAGAGGCAGGCTTTCTGGCTTTGCCGAGTTCTCCTTGGGAGCTCAGAGGTCTGCTCGTGTCCATTTGCTCTGCTATTAAGAAACTGAAAATCTGTCGGCGGCAACAGTTCCTCAAAGTAACCACCGGAGACCATGCTTGTCCGTCTTCCTTTCCTTCTGCCCAGACTGACCTCACCCCAGTGCCAACCTCTCTGCTCCTCCCCCTCCCACGTCCTGACCCCCCTCGCCCCCCAGAGGCAGCAGGGCGCTGGCTCCTCTCCCTGGTTAAGAGACCCTCCTTTGAGTGATTTGAGAAAATGCCTCCAGCTCTTCCAGAGCAGGTCCTGGACCGGCATTGCCAGGCTCCGCTGGAGCCAGAGGTGGCTGGAAAGAGTGGTGCTCACACTGGGCCTACGTTCATCCTCCCAGGACCCAGGGGCTCCTGGTTTGGGAATATAAAACAGGGTCACATGCATGCTTATGCCCCAATGCAATGATCTGAGCAAGCCCTTCACTTGGCCTAGCAGAACCTAGCCCCTTTCATGGGCCCTTGGTAAATTCTAGAAACAGCCACAGGAGCGCTCAGGCCTGGCTTCCAGCCACAGCAACCACCCAGGGGCTGCCCTGAGCCTGGCTGCCAGTCACCCATTCAGCTGCTGGAAGAAGCCTTCCAGGGCTGCGGGTCCTCAGCGCTGAGTTCTATGCAGAGGGAGGAGAATGGCCCCTCCCCACCCCCCGGGCCATACCTGGGTCCTAAGCATCCCAGCTGGTACCCAGAATCTCACAAATAATTCCATCAGTTTGGTCTAAACCAGCCGTGGGCAAACTACGGCCTGCGGGCCGGATCCGGCCCGTTTGAAATGAATAAAACTAAAAAAAAAAAAAAAGACCGTACCCTTTTATGTAATGATGTTTACTTTGAATTTATATTAGTTCACACAAACACTCCATCCATGCTTTTGTTCCGGGCCCTCCGTCCAGTTAAGAACTCATTGTGGCCCTCGAGTCAAAAGTTTGC
>NW_005871149.1:770237-774272 GCF_000147115.1 Myotis lucifugus | reverse complement strand
CAACTGCCTGTGATGCAGGCACTGGCACAGGATCCCGTTAGGTAAACCGAGTGATGCCGCCAAGAACAGTCGGCCAAGCTGCAGCCGGATTTGGGGGTGGGGGGAGGGCAGAGTGCTGAGGGGGCAGTCAGAGGCCTCCTTATAAATACAAACACTTTGCCCTTCGTGGAGGCACCGCCTGCCTGTTCCTTTCTTCCCTTTTCCTGCCTTGAAAGCACAGTCCATGGTTCCGGCTTTGCTTTCAACAGACTCCGAGGAGGAGGAGGCGGAAGGTCCCGCTGCCAGACCTCGGCAGCTGGGCAGGGGAGCGTCTCAGGAGGCTGCTCTGGCCCCGGGAACAGTATTTTCAGCTCACGGTCCCCTCCAGCCAGGACCTCGGGCTCCGCCATTCCCTGGAGCCGGGGCTTAGCGGCCAGTGCGGCCCCGCGACGGTCCATCAGATGGAAAGTCCCTTTCAGTAGCGAGCGACCTGGACTGACCAGGACTGTTCCTGTCCTCGCGTCATCTGGTCCTGCAGACCCGGAGTCACCCGCCAGCCGGCTGCCGGCACCAAGCACAGGGCCCGGCGCCCTGCACCCTGGCCCGGGCCCTGTCCAGCCGCGCTGCTGTCCACGACTTGGTGAGCGATCCCTGGCTGCGGTTCCGGGGAAGACAGATGGCCCAGCGATGGTTTTCTGGAGTTTCCTGACCAGATTTCTCTCCTGTGTCTCATGAAGCAAAGCGTGGCTTTCAGATTCATCCCTGGAGGGGCAGGCAGCCACCGTCTCTGACTCAGATTCTGCTTGGGTGGGACACGCCTGGACCCTACAGGATGAGGTCAGGGCTTGCGTCTTAAGCGGCCCGTTTTCGTTTTCTGGGACACAGGGAGGGCGGGCAGCTGGGTTTTCCCAGCTGGTATGAAATCAGAGAGGCAGCGAAGGGGAGATGGGTAAGTCTGAGCAGGGCACTGGATGGGACGAGGCTGTCCCTGGCTCCACAGGGAGGTGAAGAGAAGGGCCCTGCCTCGCCCGCCCCCTGGGCACTTACCCATGGGAGCTGGCTTGTTTCTTGCATCCCTGACCTTGGCCCTTTCATCGATAAGGACATTCCTCTCTTCGCTGACGGAGTCTCTTCCTGGCGATCGCCTCTGCTCATGTGGCTCCGATGACCCTCAGTGTGTTGGAGACTCACAGTCAAGCTTCACCCCCTCTGAGTCCCCAACGCCTGTGCAGTCACCCATGGGAGCTCTTCACAAACTCAGCACAGACTCGCCCTCCTCTCCTGCACCGACCGCGGGGACCCAGCCTTTCCCTATGGATGGACCACTGTCCACCGTCCACTGGAGGCCCAAGCAGGAGCCACGGAGTCACAGCCCACAATCACCAAATCCGGTTGTTTACCTGTGAAATAGCTCTTGGTGGCCCCCACAGCGTGCCATCCCTGCCACGGCGCAGTGGTTCGGGCACCTGGCCACTCCCCCCCCCACCTCCTAACCATCGCCCCGCCAGCCCACCTGCACTGCAGCCACAGCTCGTCCTGTCCTCCACCAGCCTGGCCTCCTGCCTCGCTTGACACTCTGCAGGTTTCCTGAATTGTCCTGCATCTGCCCCGGATGTCCCTTCAAGGCCTGGCTCCTGCCACCCTGTCGCTGTCACCCTGCCCCTCCGGCCCTGGCACACCAGCTACCCTCCACGGCGTTCATCCCCAGAGTGTGCTTCTGAATTCTTTCTCCAACCCTTTGGATGCTGTCCCCTCCCACTCACAAATCTTCCCTTCATGCCGGCTGGCTGGCTCTCACTGGTTCTCCGAGTCCAGCTGAGATGCCACCTTCTCCAGGAAGACCTCTGGCCTCTTTCCCATGCACTCCCTGCATGGCACTCCCTCCCCCCCACCCCCACTCCCGAGACTGCAAACTCCATCAGAACAGAAACAGTGCCTTGGTCACACCATGGGGTCCTGAGTTCCAGGCACATCAGACACACAGCCGGGGCTCAAAACGTTTTCTGTCAAGTGAGTGCATGAATGACGCAATGAATAACTTGCCCAAAGTTGCTCAGCAATCAGATGGTGGAATTGGGATTCAGACCCAGTGCGGTTTGCTCAGAGCCTGTGGCCTTCCCTGCACTCGGACGGCACAGGTGTCAGCATGCAGAGGGTTCAAAGCAAGGCCACGCGACCTCTGAGCTGAAATGGTATCTTGGGAATACGTGCAGTGAACGCCTGAGGGGGCTTTGCATCTGACATTTGGAAATCAGCTTTGCGTATTCGCCATCCGTCCACTTCCTCTTCTGGTCTAGAAGACGGGTCTTGTCTTGCTCTTTACCTGCAAATTGGCTGACTTGCATCTCCAAGTCCCCTCTCCTCCCCCTCACAGGCCCCAGCAAGAGTGCCGTTTGCTTCCCGGTCCATATGCACTATGCCCAGGAGCTGGGAGGAGAAGGGGCCATGACGGTACTTTCTTATTAAAGGAAATTGCTTGTCTTCCTGCCCCACGATTGTGCCGATCCGGAGTTGATGCCAGGTGACTGACTAGTATTACAAAATTCAATCAGCCTGGAAAATTTCAGCAGAGGCCAAAGAGGAGCCTCCTCCTCGGCAGCAATCGCTGTAAACACAAATCACGGTGCTTGCACTTCCCGTGAGCCCATGAATTCCATTATCTGCCTCGGCTTCATTCAAATGAAGAGTGACACGCGAGGCTGGGGGGACGCAGAGACTCAGCCGAGCCCGGGAAGCACTCGGGAGCGGGCTGGACGGGGCCTTTCCTGCAGGGTCTCTGGCTCCCCCGGGGATGAAATAGCACAGTGCACGCGGGCTCCCTCGGGCTGTGATCCCAGGAGAGTCCCACCAGGATGCCCTCTGAAAAGGGAGCCTTGGACTTGGCTCTGAATCCTCAACTGCTCACGGCAAAGCACACACTGAACACGCCCCCTTTGGATCTGGTTCAAACACAATCTAAGGAGCTGGAGATGAAACAGGTTGGCCACAAATGGATCCCTATTGAATCGGAGTGATCAGTATATGAGCGAAGCCATTGTCATAGTCTCTGTTCTTTTGTATTTGAAATTTTCCGTAATAAAGTATTTCTGTAAAGGCCGCATCGGAGAATAAGCTGGTGAAGTTATTTTTTGTGTGGGATAATTTGGTTTTCTATATTCAAAATCCTTTAAGATGTGTAAAGCCTGTGACTCAGAAATTCTACTTCCAGGAACTTATCTTTAGGAAATAATCATGAATGTGTGGAAAGATTTCTCTATTGGAATGTTCACCGCAGTCTTGTTTATAACTGGGAGGAAAAGGGAACAACCTGAGTGTTCAGTGGTGAAGACTGGTGAAATAAATTATGCTAGACTAGTAGGCGGTCATGAAAATCATATCAGGTCTGGTGGTGGTGAGGAGAAACAGTCATTTCATTCACTGTTGGTGGAAGCAAATTAATTAACTTTAGAAGGCAAATATTTATCCCCCCCCCCCCCCATCATTTAAAACAGGCATCTACTTTGGCTCAGAAATGAACATGTTAAGAATTCTCCTTTATTAATAGCCAAAACTGTGTATATGAGGATGACTGTAGCATTCTTTATAGTAGAAAACAATGAAAGTGATACAGATGTTTAACAAGTGAAGACTTGAAGAAATAATGGGACAGCACACAAGGGAACACTTGACAGGCATTCTCTGTATGTGGTCTTAATTATAGCTTACGTTTTTTAAACTCGGTGTAGCCCAGGCACTGTTTTAAATACTTAGTATATGTTAATTTATTTAATGCATGGGCATGAAAAATAGCTAAATCTGTTAGCTATTGCTGTGTAACAAACTGCTCCAAAACTCAGTGGCCTAAAGCAACATTTTTTTAAAATTTAAATTCTTCATTGTTTAAAGTATGACCTAAGTCTCCTTTTTCCCCCATTGACCTCTCCCCGGCCGCCCCCACCCTCCAGCACATGTCCTCACCCCCCCTGCCAACTGTCTGTGTCCGTTGGTTTTGCTCATATGCATGCATACAAGTCCTTTGGTTGATCTCTTACCCCCTTAACCCACCCCCCACCCCCT
>NW_005871149.1:756743-769814 GCF_000147115.1 Myotis lucifugus | reverse complement strand
GAGAATCGTGGCTGATGAGAGAAATGCACAAACTCTTTCCACAGCGAATTCCTCCTTCGGCCGGCTTTCCTTCCACGGTGGGATGTGGAAGGATCAGGAACATTCTGGCCTATTTTTCATGAACCTTTGGCCCAGGCTACTGAGCTTCTTAAGACCGATTTACCCCAATTAAGACCCATGTCTGCTTGGGAGTCTTGTCATCAGAAGACCAGTCTCTCTAGATGAGATGCTGAGTCCTGTCATTCTCGCTACGTCTGGAATTGATGTCATCAGAAGATGCCGACCTGTTAAGCTGTCTCTTCCCTCTCACAGGAACCCCCGGGCACAGTGCACCAACATGCTGTGTGGGGCCCCCCTCTAGCTTTTCAGGATGGGCCAGTCTCAACTTTGAGCAATGTCTGGGAGAACATACCATCTGAGCCTCCTCAAATTAGCCAGTGAGCCCTCGCTGGTGTGGCTCAGTGAATAGAGCGTCAGCCTGCGGACTGAAGGGTCCCGGATTCTATTCCAGTCAAGGGCGCATGCGTGGGTTGTGGGCAGGAGGCAGGCGATCAATGATTCTCTCTCATCATTGATGTTTCTCTCTCTTTCTCCCCCTGTCCCTTCCTCTCTGAAATCAATAAAAATATATTTTTTTTAAAAATAGCAATTAACCAATGACTGCAAACAATGCATTTTGAAGGGTGCACATCGTCATGTATGCCTTCCCGTTTTCAACTAACAGAAAGGAAAAGTGACAACTTCTAGAGGAAGAGATGCCAAATTCCACACAACATGTTCAATCGTTTGGGCAACGTGAGGAGAAAAATCTCATCCTCTAGCTGGGCCTGTGCGGGCCGGTTTCAGGGATTAAACCGTTCTCTGCGAAACAGCTTTCCTCCCCAGAGAAGGAATAAACTCAATTGGGTGTGAGGTTTTTAAAGCTTCGCTGGAAATTTTAAAGAAAGTTATTTTTGCTGCACATATCCGATTTACATTGAAACTTAGAATTTTTGAAAATTCAAGCCATCAAACCTTGCCCTCTTTCTTACTCGCCGTGGCAGAACTCTCTTTGAAGTGCTCTGTGTTTTTCAAAACAGAGATTTTGAGTAAATGTTCCAAAGGCCACTCCTGAGTTAGTAAGCGGATTAACTAAATCGAACACTTATTCAAACCCTTTTTACCCGTGGAGCTCAGCTTTTCTGGATCCTGGCCATATCTATATTTTCCCATTCTGATGTCATTTGCTGGCAAATGTCCCTTTCCCACCCACCTGGGCACAAGGAAGTGGGTATAATAAATAAGAATAAGTGGTGGTGAAATAACCTTGTCTCTGAACTCCACCAACCCAATCCTAGGAGCTCCCCTGCCCCAGGCCCCTCACTCCTCCACACAAGGTCCCACCACGTTCTGCCAGTTTCAGGGCTCACCCCCTGCCTTGGTCGCAGTTCTTGTCATCCTGGCGGAGGCAGCCTGGGCACCCTGGCGGGCATCAGTGTGCACACCCATCCTCTGTGCCCTGGCCACGCCTCTGGGCTCATGGTCACCACCCTGAGGTGGCAGAGGCCTCCTTTTAAGGGGCGTGATTCTTTTTATTGTTTTAAACCCCCATATTGGGAAAGTTCACACTCTGCTTTTCTTACAGCACCCTCGTGTGATTGTCACTGCCGGTGTAATAATACTGGAAATGTTGATAGGAATCATCGCCATGCTGTCAGCCCCTTTTAGATGCCCAGACAACAGTTAAGGCTCTTTTGTGGTTCATCTCAGTTGAGCATAGACAACGGGGTGGGACATTCTTGCTTGATAAGGTTGAGGCTAGGAACAGGCGCTTTGGATTCAAACTGTCTGGGTTCCAATTCCAGCCCTGAGACCTTAGGTAAGTTACAACCTTAAGCCTTTCTTTCCTTAACCTCCAAATGGGGATTGGGGATGACAACAGCCTCAACCTCGAAGGGCCATTAGTGAATGAAATGGTTTGTGTGAAGCACCCTGCAGAGTGCCTGGCACACAGTAGGTGTTCAGGAATGGTCAGCGACCCAGGTCTCTCCCGGGGGTATCCGCAGACTCGGCAGTCTCCTGGTCCAGGGACCGAGACAGCCCTCAGCCTTTCCCCGCACCCCAGCCCTCTCCCAGTTCCCAGGACTGAGCTGTAACACTTGAGTCTCTCCCACTTCAGTGTGAATTTCCTTCCTACCCTCTCTTCCGCTTTAGTCAAAACGCACTCGCTGCTGGAGCCCCTGGCAAGTTCAAAGCCCAGGCCGACAGGCGAGGCTCTTCTGTGATCGGAAATTACCCACCGTCCTTATGAAATGCTTTTCAAATGAAGGCACTCAATTTCACCTGATGCCATCTTTGTTCTTAAGAGAATGGAATTCTTTCTTTGTGTTCTTGGTCTGGACCTGTTCCCACCCTGGGAGCTGCCCGCTGTCAGGATTAGGGTCCATTCGAGGCCCCGGCTGCCCCGAGACCAAAGCTATAGGTACACCACCCATTTTCCAACATATGCGGATGCTACTGTAATTACTGCTGTACAAGATAACGTATAAGCTTCACTGAACCCATGGTACCTTTTATCATTACTGCATATCAGCGTTGTAATCAGTAGATCTTAAAGGCACAGCTTTGACCATACGAGATGTTCCGCATGTGTGACGTTAAAAAGGAGATCATTTTACGTGAAAAAGCTGGAAGTCGGGTAGGTTGTCTGGGAGTGGATCCTGCATAAACCACATCCCCTCCCTGCACCTCGGGACCCTCATCTATAAATGATGGGGGTGGAGGAGGTGGCCTCGGAGCCCACACTAACATTTTATGCGTCTAAAAGCACCCGCTCCCAGCGACGGGAAGATGAGTATGTACAGGCATGGCTGACATTTTTAAAGGAAACGGTAGAGATGTGCTCTGTCACCACGTGAAACAAATAGCAGGTTCGTATCTGTTCGTTTTGCTGGCACACTTGATTTCTGCTGCTCCCTCCCCTGCGCTGCCATCTTCACTTTTCCCATCGTCACTGGCCGTCCCCTCCTCCGCCCTCAGCTTCCTGTGTCTCTCTGTCAAGATGTCGATAATGTTGGTATTTTCCCAGCGACGACATGACACGGCGGCTGTTACCGCTCTCCATCATTTGCCCACGTCACTTGCTTGGTTTTGGTTTTGTTTTCCATGCCCTCCGAGACCAAGACCTCGCCTTGGCCAGACTGCTTTCCATCACCGCCGCCTCAGCACTGTGTTCTGAGCCACTGTCCCCTGTCACCCTCTCAGCATCTCCAATTCACCAGTGGGAGCTGTCATCGCAAACACTCCAACTGTTGCTTAAACACTCACCCCCCTTGTACAGCAGTTTCCTTCCACGGCATGCGATGCTCCCTCTTGAGTCATGTGTTGATGAGCTCACCATCCGTGTGCCTTTGTGTTCTGCTCTGAGCAGAGGGGGCTTTCTGGGCCTTTCCATCCCTTTTCCATTGCCGCCCTCTCACCTCTGCACCAACCAATCAGAATGCCTCTTTTATGTCTGAACAGCCAATCAGAAAGCGTCCTCCTTCCAAGCGTTTATTAAGCATCTGTGAGGGGGGAAAGCTTCGCCCATAAAACACAGAAGCTTCCAGGTTTCAGCTGAGGAAAGAGACGGGGGTGCGGAGGACGGTGTATTGTAACATAGTCCTGGTGAAGGCATCGAGGGAAGTCCCAGCCCTCCAGCGTGGCGAGGCGCTTAAAACTCCCTCTGTTTGGAAAAGATTCTAGCTTCCCTCACCAGGAGGGTCATGGCTACCCTTTTAATACTCTGTCTCTGTCGTGGACCCAAATTGATCCTCTTGGATTGTTTTAAAACCGCTGACACAGGCTGGGATTTTCCGTTAGACTCTGTGTAATACTAAGGGATAATAAAAAGGAAATGCACAGAAACATTCTTCAAACCGACAAAGGAGAGCGCTTCTGTTACTGCTGTTTTATAGGGCCCATTCCCTACTCCCTCTGAAGTGGCTACTCTCTCACCCCAGAAGCCTGCCTCTGAGTGTCCCTGTACGGGTGTCCTGGCCCCGGCTCCCAGCCTGCCTCTCTCCTAGACAGAGCAGCCTCGGACCCCAGCAGAGCCCCACCTTCCTTAGGAACATCACGGATTCACCAGACGCTCCCGGCGCCCTGGCTCCTGTGCTAAGCAGGGAGGTGTCAGTACAGTGTGGCTTCCTCCAGGTTTGTGTCCCCAGTGGGGGAGGCAGACCAGCTCACAGCCAGTTGCGCCCCAGGACTGCGATGCTATGGTGGGTCAACACAGAAAGGGGCTCCCTGGATGGGACCGAGAGGCCCAGGGAGACGTTCCGGAGTCCATGCTGTTTGAGATGAGACGTTAAAGATGAGTATGATCTGCTAAAACCAGAGAGAGGAAGGGAGGGTCATCGCAGGCCGCGGGGGGCAGGGAGGGGGGTGTAGGTATGAAAGCTTACTCTTGGAGAACCAAGTGGCTGTCTGGTTGGAACGAAGAGTATGAGGAAGACTCTCAGGAGGGGAAGCCAGAGAGGGGGTCAGAGGGCCGGATCAGGAGAGGATTTGCACTGAGCGCGTGTCAACTTGACCCTGAGAGGCCTGGGAGCCACTGAAGAAGTCTAAGCAGGGGATTGACACACTCAGATGGGTGATTTCAGAACTCCAGCAGCAACGTATAGAAAAAGGAGAATAGAAGGAGGGGGGAGGGGTGGGACTCAGTCTGGAGCCTGTAACAATCCAGGTGGGCCCTGGTGAGGGGGTGACCCCGGAGGAGCACGCTGGCTCCTTGTGACAAGTTAATTTGGAGCCCTTCTGAGGCATCCGGGCAGGGAGGTAAAGAGAGCGACTGCCTGTATGACTGGAGTTCGGGAGAGAGGTCTGAACTGAAGCTGTAAATCTGAGTCGTCAGCATACAGCTGGCACTTAAAGCCACGCACGTGGATGAGCTCATCGGTGACTGCCGAGGGGACAGGGAAGGGGTCTCCGGGAGGGGTGAGTCCTGGGGGGAACCAGCAGTCTCCTGCAAGTCACCCCCTGTAGGAGAGATCGCCACGGGTTCCGAGACAAGGACAGACGGAGCTCAGAAAGGGGAGGGAGGGTTGCTTCTGACAAGGGAGACTTGGCAGACGTTAGAGTTGACGTCTTCAGTTCATTGGACACTGCCCGCCTGTCCCCATTCCTCCTCTTCCCACTCAATGCCCTGACTTTCATATAAACCCTACAAGGTGGTGAATTTCTCCTTGGTAATAGCTTTTTAACGATATCATTTACATGCCATACAGTGCATCCACTTGAAGTGTGCAATTCAATGGTGTTTAGTACGTTCACGGATGTGAATTATTTTTGCATTGTAATCCAGCCATCTTCCAGGCTAGACCTCGGGTCTGGATTTCAGAAATCCTGGCCCTCACCGACCGGACACAAGGGTTTCTTTCAGGACAGTTTCTTCCGGGCTTATCCCTGGGCCCTTGATCTGGGCATGCAGGGCGTCGAGCTCATCACTTTCTTTGCCCGAGCTTTCCAGTGTCGTTAGAAGCAACCAAATTATTCATCTTTTTTTTTTTCACTAAAATCTTATGAGGCCACTTGGTAATCAATGCTTTCCCTAAGAGCTTGATTGCAGGTGACCACGGGTGGTCATTGAAGTGAAGTTTGCCACTTAAGTGCCATGAACAACCAGTGTCCAATTTACTGTGAGCAACCCAGTCTTTGTTTTCTTGGTGAACAAATTTTTATTCTAAAAATAGATCTTAGTAAAGCAGCAGAATCTTTAACGCATTTAAATCCATCAGATCAGTGAACTAATTCCATGTTCCCATCCTGGCAGCTCTGCTCCTGTAGACCCACTCTGGGTACCAATAGCGGAATCAGTCAGGGTTCAGTCAGGGAGGCAGAGTTACCGTGGGTGCTGCGGATGAAGGCCTTTCACAAGTGTGGGTGGAGCTGGGAAGCAAAGGTCTGAAAATGGCGTTGGATGACCAGGGGAGGAGCCACTCAATCAGTCTTAGAAGCCAGACATGTCCAACCACCTGTGAAGGTGACTCGTGGATTGGTCTATGGAAAGCTTCGGTCTTGGTGTAGCTAATGCTTCTATGAATCCAGTCAACTGTCCGTTGGTGAGCCTGGGGCTGGGGTCACTGTTGGCCAGTTGGGTCAGCAGTTGGAGAAAAGAGCTGGACATGGGAAGGAGGCGAATGAAGGCGTGCTAGAAACGCCTGAGGACCTGCGCACCTGTCCTGACTATGAACTACAGTGGCCCTAGTGATAGCTGGCCATTCATTTCTGCCTTGATCAATAATTGGTTGTTTCTGTGTTTTGAATAATGCTGCTGTGAGCAATCACATATATATCTTTGTGTGAATATATGTTTTTGTTTCTCTTGGGTAGAATCCTGGGTTCTGTAAGTTTATGTTTAACTTTTTAAAAACCTGTCAAACTATTTGCTGAAGTGATTATACCATTTTATATTCCCAACAGTATCCAACTTGGTATTGTCTATTGTTTATATTATAGCTATTGTAGAGGATGTGTAGCAGTTGCTTATTGTGGTTTTAATTTGCATTTCCCGATGATCAGTGATGCTGAACATATTTTTATGCACTTATTAGCCATTTACATATTTTCCTTAATGAAATGTATATTCAAATTGTTTGCCCATTTTGAAATTGGGTTGTTTATCTTATTGAGGTTTTTTTAAAAAATATATTTTATTGATTTTTCACAGAGAGGAAGGGAGAGGGATAGAGAGTTAGAAACATCAATGAGAGAGAAACATCGATCAGCTGCCTCCTGCCCACCTTTTACTGGGGATGTGCCCGAAACCAAGGTACATGCCCTTAGCCGGAATCGAACCTGGGACCTTTCAGTCCGCAGGCCGATGCTCTATCCACCGAGCCAAACCGGTTAGGGCTATCTTATTGAGTTTTGAGAGTTCTTTATATATTGTGGATACAAGTCCTTTATCAGATACATTATTTGCAAATATTTCCCCCCCCCCCCAGTCTGTGGCTTATCTTTTCATTTATCTTTCTTTAAATTTATGGATCATGCTCTGTGGTGTGTGTGTGTGTGTGTGTGTGTGTGTGTGTGTGGTACCTAAGAACCCTTTCCCAACCCAAGTCATACAATTTTCTCCTATAGTCTTAGGTTTCCCCATTTATGCCTGTGACTCATTTTGAGTTGATTTTTGTATGCTTCTCAAACCTCAAAGTACAGATCATCTAGGGGTCTTGCTAAATTCATATCCTGAAAAAATACATATTCTGGTTCAGTAAGTCTTCTGTGGTACCTGAGAGTCTACATTTTTAAAACTTCTACACTCACCTCACCCCCTCACCCCCTACTCCCCCTAAAATACCCATGGAAATCCAGCTCAGACAAACTCTTACCTCCCTTCTCAGCTCTGAGAAGGTACCGCTCTTGATTCTGCAGATCCACTCAGCCCCTTGGCCTTCTGAAACTGACACCATGTCATTTCCCGTTGCGTTTAGCCTGCTCTGTGTTGTTCTTGTTTGGTTCTCGGCCGTTTTGCATTCAAAGCGGGGAAGCTTTCCTCAGCCTTGGGTTTCGAGTATAATTATTCCATCCGTCTCCCTCATTCCGTGGCTGTGGTCCTTCAACTCCCCTTTCGGTGCGTGTGCATCCTCGATTCTGAGCTTCTGCCCATCTCTTTGGGGGGAACGTGGAATCTGAAAGTCCAAGTAGATACCATGAGTATTCATGTCACATCCGCAGCTGCGTGTGAGCACCGCGAAGACAGGAGTTGTGTTTCGGACTTCATTCGAAGTACCTGGCAGATGCTCCACAAAGCCGGTTTCACAAACACTTTTCATTCCTTAAGGGAGGTGGGAGCTGGCATTGACTGGGTATTGACTCCCTGTCACATACTCTACAAACCGTCTTACATTTCATCCATGAAAAAAAAAATGAGCTGTTACTATTCCTGTTTTAGTGAGTGACCAACTCCTCCCGGTTTGCCTGGGACGTGGGAGTCCTGCCCCCCAGGCAAACCCGGGACGGTTGGTCACCCCACATTTTCGAGATGAGGATGCTGAATCTCAAAGAGATAAGTCACCTCACCTTCTCCAGCTTGTCTTACAAATTCAAATCCAAGTGTGTCTGGAGGATGAAACTTAGTGTATTAACAGGACAGATTCGAGCTTTGGAGAAAAAGAAAGTGGGCTTGTCCAGGGCACTCTGGCAATGGCCATGACACCCGCCCCCAACAAGTGGCCCCTGGGGACAGCTGCCTGTGTGATGAGAAGTAGCTGTAAAGTCCTTCAAGGAGGATGGGGCGGCGAGGGGAGGCTTATAGAGCTTCGGGGAGCAGGAGCTGGTGTGAGGGTTAACCACAGGGCCCAGGGGCCTCTTCCCCCACACAGGCCGCCTCGGACCTTCCGTTGGGTCACGGAGGGTCTGTCCCCCGCTGACTGGATGAGACTTGCTTTTAGCTGGCTGCATCAGCTGACACTCCATTTTCCACTGGCGGAGTAACAAATGAGTAATTGGGACCCGATCATGATTCCCTGCTTACTACTCATGCGCCAAGTATTTATAGCAGCGAATACTGCGTTTCTTTACAGCCCATAATAGGGAGCCCATTAGCTCCCCCTCGTCATCCTTCTTCCCTCGGGCGGGCGGAGAATCGCTCAGCCTTGAAAAGCAGCTGAAGACTTCCGGCTGGAGGCCAGCACCCCATTTCTCCTCTGCAACGAAGGCTCTCCAGGAACCTTCCCCCTGCCCCACCCTTTTGCCTGCCTTCATTTCCCTCCTTCCAAACCTCCGCCTCATCGCAAGTCACAAACCAGCAGGCCCCGTGCGCCTGATGGTCTGAACCCTGCAAATGCCACACTGTCCCCAGCCCCATCGGGGGCTCTCCTCGGGCTCAGGGGCGGCTGTGGGTCCCGTCATCCATGCGAACTGGTGTTTAAGGAGCCCCGTGGGCCGCGCACTGAGCCCGGAGCTGGAGACAGAGCAGAATGGCACCGTCCCTCCGCCAGGGGCTCACCGGCTGTGAAGGTACTCACAGTCTTAGGCGCTGCGGAAGGGAAAAAAAATACATCATTATGGTTTATGTTACTGATGTGATTAAAAAGCAGTTTAGGTCCTTTGGAAGGCCCAGGACGATAATAAAGTGGAGCGACACAGGACACGGTAACAAGCCACCCGTTGGGGAAAATATCTTCAGACCATCAAACTGAAAGGGCAGATTTATTGCGGCCTTGTGTGGACGGTGCCGGGGAATTCAGCTCCTCGCTCTTGCTGGAGAACCAGTATTTTTCCACGTTCCTTTTCTTATTCATGTATTACTGTGTCCAAACACAA
Source organism: Myotis lucifugus (assembly GCF_000147115.1). Lineage (NCBI taxonomy): Eukaryota > Metazoa > Chordata > Mammalia > Chiroptera > Vespertilionidae > Myotis > Myotis lucifugus. Next base: position 760,526 of record NW_005871149.1, on the reverse strand, counting down.
CAAATTTTAAATTATGGCTCCCGCACTCGGGGGCTTATTAGCTCAACGAGCCTGTGATTCTCCGTCTCCAGCTGGATCTGCGGCTGATTTGTGGAGACGGTGATTTCTTTGACAGATGTTCATGGACCAGCTGCCTGCATTCAGAGTGCATCCGACCTCGCGCCGTAAGGGAGACTGAGCAAGCCAACGCTTCCCATTCTTAAAGCCCCGGGCCCCCCTGACTCAGGAAAAATGAACTCTCACCTCAAATTGCTCTGATTTGCCATTCTTTCAGCAATCAGAACGCTCCAAATCAATGGATGGATCTGGAAGGGAGCGTTCGTTCCTCTTAATTAGGTGTGTAAATCCCCCTACCTCGTTTCCCACTGCAGTTATGTGTGTGCCCGACCTTGATCTATTGACGAGCAGCATACGTCATGGATTTGACTCGTACCCTCCCCTGGAGACTATCCGATGGCCGTAATCTAGCAGGCTGGTCAGAAGATTGATATTTCAAATACTCTTTAATGTGGATCAAAGAAACTTGGCTAATAATTTCTTCGTGTTGGGTTAGTTTGATTCTGGGATACATGGTGTTATAATGAGCTTCCAGAAAGATTTAAAAATTTTAAAATGCCCTGGAGAGAAGGGAAAATATATCTAAGAAAAGATACTACAGGGAGAGTAGGAGGCAAGAAGAGGAAGAAAATACTATTCCTTACCTAGAACCCAGCTGTGGGTTCCACCCAGGCTCTCTAAAGAGATGTTCTTGATTCACATCAGTAAGGCCAGGAAATTACTTTTCAAAGTTTCAATCTCTGAGGACAATATCGTCAAGAAGTTATGGGTCACCAGGACCACCTAGACCTTTCACAGAATAAGCCATTGAACTGCTCTCTGAGCTTTCGTGGGGGCACCTGGATCTGAAGCAGCCCCTGCGGGGAGATAACCTTCATAAGAGGCAAGATTCCTATGGAAAACGGATGGCTTTTATGCTCCCGAAAACAAACAAGAATTTTCACAATAAGAACTTCACTCTCCCAAAGAATCTATTTGTCCCCTGGGGTCCTGTGGGGAGGGGGAGGGGGCCTGTCCCAGGAGGACAGCTTGACCTTCACATCTCCCCCCAAGGGGCCAAATCTCTCTCAAGGTCACGAGAAGGGGCTCCCAGACCAAGATTCCTGAGGACTGAGCACCAGCAGCTCGAGGTTCAGAGGGACCGTTAACAGTGATGTAAAATGCAAAGGGACCATTGAATGACCCCCACACGTCCATTAAAGCTTCCAAGAGAACATCTCGTGTAAGCCTACCACCCAGCTCCACAGGATAGTGTGGAACCCCCGAGTCTAAACTGTCCACCCTTCAAAGCAAGTCCTATGGGTTTTAGCTTAGAGAGAGTCTGGTGTGAATGATGCCAAGATTCTGGGTCCATGGAGAGGAACTCTGGCCAATGGCTGTCACGTGCAATCTGGTGAGCTGAGCGGCCCAGCACCCCCATCAGCAGGGACGAGAACTTCACTTTGAGGAGCCAGGAAGGGGGCGGGCAAGTGCCGTTATTGAAGACCAACTGTATTCCAGGCGCTGTGCCAGGCCCTGACCACAGGTGACCCCTTTTAATCTCAGCATCGATATGATCTGCTCCAAGCAAGACTGAGAAAGGAAAAACCATCTGTACCGGCCGCTAGAGGCTTTAGAAGTGTTACGTACAAACCTGAGGATCGATTCTCAGCCCGTCTGTCTCGTTTGTGGCTGGAGCCCCAAGGCCTAGCACAGAGGCTCACGCGTAGTAGTTGCTCAATAAATATGTCTTGATGAATACACCTTTTAAACCCATTCCCCTTTCAGAAAAACAAAGCCCTTCATTTTGTTATATAATTTCAAAACAATGGGATATCCTAACAAAAACAATCAATAAAATGGAAAGTTTGAATGAGGCTTTTTGAATTGCAGGTGAGCCTGCTCTTTGACATCCCCTCTGAGGGGTCGTGCCCTGCTGGTTAAAAATTACTGCCTTAGAAGTAGCCATGTCTGGAGGTTGGAAATGAGAGGAAGATTATAGGAAATAAGCACAGATGTGCACAGTGGCTGTGTACAGAGCTATCTACTGTGGGTATGACATTCCTGTGGTCAAAAGTAGAAGACTGGAGATGTCCATAATCACTTGCATGACATTCATACAGTAGAATATTCTACACCCACTGAAATCAAGATTTTAAGGGTATTTAATGACATGGGGAAATGTTATATAATTTTAAGTGAAAAGGGCAGGATACAAAACTGTATTTTCACTGTTGTAATACCTCTACCTTATATATGCCTGGGAAAATGCCAGAAGGAAATACACCAAAATGTTAGTTATTTCTGGGTGATGGAATCTTTAGTGATATTTAATTCTTCTTCATATTTTTCCTCGTTTTCTATTATGTTAGAATGCACATACAGTATTTACATAATTTTAAGTGTTGTGGGTTTTTTTAAGAAAGAGGGATCTGGGCCCTGGCTGGTGTTCAGTTGATTAGAGCATCAGCCCGAGCACCGAAAGGCTGCCGGTTCAGTTCCCGAGGGCCCAGGTGGCGTCCTTGATCCTGATCCTGGGACGGGGCATGCAGGAGGTGGCCAATCAATGTTCCACTCTCACATCAATGTTTCTCTCTCTCTCTCTCTCTCTCTCTCTCTCTCTCTCTCCTCTCCTTTCCTCTCTAAAAATCAATAAAAATATTTTTTAAAGAAAGAGGGATTTGATAATAAAACCATAATGATAAAGAATATAGAGTTCGCTTCCTCCCGGGGGCCACACTCGAGGGAAATGGTGGAAGTTTTTATGCTGATCTTTAACTCTTTTTGCTAATTTTATATATTTTTAGGGATTGTCCCCTTAATTGGGCCTGTGGTCAGCATAGTCAGCCGCTTTGCAGATTTGAGTCCATAATCTAGTCTTTAGTTTTCCCCGTTAGCCCAGCCCATAGCCGCTCTGAAGCCCATCTCTGCGCCCTGTGGGAAAGGCCCCCAACGTCAGAAAAGCACTTTTGTAAAGAGTGTCAGTTACTCACTCAGAAGCATTGTTCACGGCTGGGCCCCAGGTGCTGTGGCGGCACCGCAGAAGGTCCATTTCATTCCGAGGTCTTTATACCACCCTGCAGACGTGAAAGGCTGGCTATTTGTTTCTTTCTTTCTTTCTTCCCAGGTACTCCGCGCCCCCCCCCCCCCGCCCCGCCCCAGGAACTGCAGTCTGAAAGGCAGGCTCAACAAAAAAGGGGGAAATCCTGCCATTTGCACAGCATGGATGGCCCTGGAGAGCATTCTGCTGAGTGAAATGAGTCAGACGCAGAAAGACAAATACTGCGTGATCTCATTTCTGTTGAAATTTTTAAACGCCAAACGCATACAAACAGAGAGTAAAATGGTGGTTGCCAGGGGCGGGAGGGTAGGAGAAATGGGAGAGGTTATGACTTCCAGTTATAATGTGAATACGTTCTATAATGCAGAGCATAATGACTACAGCCAACAGCACTGTGGTATGTACTTGTAAGTTGCTGCGGGAGTAGATCTTAAATGTTCTTACCACACACACACAGACGTAATGATGTGACATGCGGGGGTTTAACTAACTTTATTGTGGTAATCATTTCAAAATATATACATGCATCAGATCCTCACGTTGCATGCCTTAAACTTCCACAATATCTATTATATCTCAATAAAGCTGGGGAAAAAAGGAAAGAAAAAAAGCTGCGTTCAGATGGGTCTGCGGGCCGCTGGGGTCTGCCGGCCTGGTCCTGCGGGCCGCTGGGTTCTGCTGCCGGA
>NW_005871149.1:745018-756643 GCF_000147115.1 Myotis lucifugus | reverse complement strand
CCAGGTGTTGCTCAGCTCCAAGGCCCTGGGCCAGAAAACGCCAGAAAGGGCCCACCGGTCCTCACTAACACCTTCTAAGCCTGATGCTGAGGTTCTGTTTCGAGGAGCCCTGGAGAACAGGAGGGGTTTGTGGGAGACTGAGTGTTACATTGGAAGGGAAGTATTTTCTTTTTTTTTTAAATATTTTATTGATTTTTTACAGAGAGGAAGGGAGAGGGATAGAGAGTCAGAAACATCGATGGGAGAGAAACATCGATCAGCCGCCTCCCTGCACACCTCCCACTGGGGATGTGCCCGCAACCAAGGTACATGCCCTTGGCCGGAATCAAACCGGGGACCCTTCAGTCCACAGGCTGACGCTCTATCCACTGAGCCAAACCGGCCAGGGGAAAGGGAAGTATTTTCAAATTGTATTGCTTCTGGTAGAATGACATCAGCCATGACAATACTATGGTAATACAAATACTAAGTGAATAGGCAGGTAAACAGAGGCAGCTGCAGAGAACAGTGTGCAAAATGGGGCTAATACTACCCGTCTTGCAAGGTTGTTTTGAGAATTAGTAACAGTACGTGCAGCATGTAGGATACCATCCCTGGTGAATAGGAGTCATGCGATCACGGTAGGTGTAAAGCCGCTTCGTTCTTCTAGGGTTACGTTTGTGTGTATAGCTAGGATTTCCTTAATGGGGAAAAGAAACAGCAAGCTGATAGCTAAGGTGGGAAGGTGCACAAAACCAGATTCTGTGGAAGGACTGAGGACCTTGAACCACGATGAGTGTTAGAGCTCCCCCTTCAGGTAGAGTTTGGTGTGTGTTAGTAAAATGTGGGGGCAGCTTAGCTAAGCCACACAGAGGCAGATGAAAACTCAGTATGCTTCTCTGCTTGGTCTTTTTTCTCTACAAAGAATAGTATTACTTATTCAGTGAGCTTTGCACAACAATGCTAAAATTATACATGAATGTTAATGCATCTATTTAATTACTAGAGGCCTGGTGCACGAAATTCGTGCATGGGTACGGTCCCTAGGCCTGGCCGATCTGGGCTGATCGGGGCCTTCCAGCTGCTGGCCAGGGCCTTCCTTCCCTGGCTGGCTGCCGGCCAGGGCCTTCCTTCATTCTGCGCTGCCCCCCTGGTGGTCAGCGCATGTCATAGCGAGCAATCAAACTCCAGTCGAACTCCTGAGGGGACAATTTGCATATTAGGCTTTTTTATACATAGATATTTCATTGGATAACACATGATTTAGAGCAAGTTTTTTTATTGTTGACAGTATTACAGATGTCCCCATTTCCCCTCCTTCCCCCTCCACCCAGCCCCTGCCCCACCCCAGGCCTTCACCACACTACTGTCTGTGTCCATGGGCTGTGCATACATGCACATATGTTCTTTGGTTGATCTCTTCCCCTCCCTCCAACCCCACTCCCCTCAGAGAACTGTCACTCTGTTCCATGCTTCTGTGCCTCTGGAGCTATTTTGTTCGTCAGTTTATTTTGTTCATTAGATTCCAAACGTAAGTGAGATCATGTGCTATCTGTCTTCCTCTGACAGAGCAAATTGTTTTTAAATGCCAACACCATGAACTAAGTAAGTCGCTTTTTCATTGACTTTAGATATTAATCGGTGCTCTTTTTCACCCAAAGCTTAGGCAGAACTAACTCACCAGGAACGTTGGTTGGGTTATTAAAACCCAGCTTGTCATCTCTCCAAATCACCAACGCCATTTCTGTGTCACAAGGTACACAACAAGCATTTACTGACCATTGACTCTGGAAAACAAACAACAACGTTACACTAAAGCGCAGGAGAACACAGAAGTACGAGGCGTGGACTCCTGCCCTCGAAGATTTTCTCATCTAGTTGTGAAGACAAAGCACACGTTCATGAAATAGTTAAGTCACAAGCCAGAAAGCAAGTGTGAGATTATCTACACTAGAGCCCACACCTCATCCAACCCCACAGCCCCATTCCAATACCCAGTTTATGGCACAACACGGGGGCTCAACAGATGGTTAGTAAATTACGCTGGTCGCCATGAGAGAGAGAGTAAATGCTGAATGACTATAGACGAACCCCCCACCCCCCGCCCTGCCTTGTTTTTCTCTTTAGCACTCGCCACCTTCTAACACACTATTACCTATTTTCATCAGTTTTTCCCCTAGCTAAAGGTGAGCTTTTCAAGGGCAGAGGCTTTGTCTGTTTCATTCCCTGCATATCCACAGAGAATAGGCGTGTGTCTGCACCATCCCCCTCACCCAGTAAATATTTGTTGAGTGAATAAATGAATGAATGTTTTGGCCGTCATTTCTCCGGGGGGCGCACATAGGTGAGACTGTGTTTCCTGGGTCTTGCGGACTTTCGGGTTCAGGGTTAACGACCGCAGGATGAGAATACTCAACAAAAAGCGCCAGGTGTTTGCTGCAGCTTTGTTGATAATCATGGCAAATTGGAAATCATTTGAAAGAGAGGACTAGCGAAGCAAATTATGGTGCATCTCTGTAGTGGATATCATAAATCCATTGAACGAGCAGCATGGATCTATATTCTTTTGGAAAGATGTTTATGCTATATTAGAAGTGATCAAATAAAATCACAAAATGCGGTTTTTAAAACAATTTGGGGCGGGGGTGGGGGAGGGGGCACTAGAAGCATATGAACAGAAAAATGCCTGAATGGTACCCAGTGCAGTGCTAATGGTGGGTTTTTCATTTCTTCTTTAAACCTTTTCATATGGTCTGATTTTAAAACCATCATAATAATATGCAGGCATTATATTTAAATTGGAAGAAAAGGGGTATTTTTGTTTTTTAAAGGAAACCTCCTGGGAATTCCATCCCGCAGGATCCCAGGAGAGTGGAAATGATCTAGCTGGGTCCTGGCGTGGCCCTGAGCCCATCACCTCCCCGACCCCGCTTCCCCGCACCTCCCCGTGGCCCTGGGTGACGTGAATTATAGTTGACTGTCACTGATCCAGGCAGCCTGGAATTAACTTGCGGGGGTATTGATTTCAGATGGTGGTCAAATTTAATAGCCAGCGGTCCTTACAGAGGCTTCCCTCCCTCCTTTCTCTTGACGAGACTGCCTTGGACTGCCAACTGACTCTCATCAATGAAATCCTCCAGAACGGCTGCCTCAGGGCCTGAGGGTGAGATCCTGTGCCCGAGTGGGAGAGTGGACCCCAAATTCCACCCCGAGAGGATGAAATTGACCCGACGGGGCTGGTAATAGAGGAGCTGCATAGGAGCTTTGGCTGGGTGAAGATGCCTGGGAAGTCACAGTAATTGGGGGCTGAGGGAACCGACAACATAGTCCTTTTAGCCAAGGCCCCCAGGGCTCTGCTGTGACACCAGGTGTCCCCGGGCTGGTGTAAGAGTTCCACACTCCACTTGGTCATGCAGGTTCTGGTTTAATTACCAGCACCGGTAATCAGAGGAGAAATCAGGTGTTTTCCTGTAGAGATATGGTGTCTACTGGTCGGGAGATCGGGGATGGTGCCGGGAAGCAGGAGGTAGCAACAGCGTGGACTTATGTAGTCAGACTGACTTGGGACAAGTTCTTAAATTCTCAACTTCAGTTCAATCAGCCATAAATTGTGTTATTAAAAGAGAGGAATAGCCAAGCCAGTTATATGCTTCACACTGTTTTCAAGCATCCATGAAATTACAAAATGCCTAGCAAGTGCATGGCACATAGTAGGGGTTCAGTGAGTGTTTATTCTTCTATCACTGACCACAGGTGGTTGAGGATTCCCATGAAAACCTTCTCCACTCACAGCAGCTGGACCCTGAACGTGGGTGTTCCACACCAAGCAACGCCCCAGTTCTCAGCAGCTACCAACTGGGGGAACTTGGCTCAGTTCTGACACTAACTACCCAGGGTTAGTGCAGACCCCGCAGGGTGAGGGCTCAGTCCCACCAGACTGTCTCCGCTTCCGATGCCCGTTGCCAGCAGTGGGCGCCCAGGTGCCCCCCCTTCTGCCCAACGTGGCTGCACATCAGGAGCCCCCAAACCCCTTCTTCGGCTGGATCATTCGCTCGCTGTCAGGGCTCACAGAACTCAGGGAAGCACTTTACCGGGGGCGAAAACCAAATATATATTTTTTATTATATCACAATATCACAATGGGCCTCAGACCATGCACAAACGTTATCCTAGTTTCTCACAGCCTACGCAGTTGTTGCTGGTTTATGTGGTGGCTCTAGAGAGAGGAGAGAGACACTGTATTGCAATCCACTGAGTGCCAGGCACTCGGATGCCAGGCTCCCGTCCTGCCCTCACCGCGCAGTGTTGCTGGGAAACCCTGCTCACCGATGAGGCCCACAGAGGCCGTGACTCACCCAAGTCCGCGTAAGTGGTAGAGCTGGTGTTTGAGTCCTCGTCCACGGCTCTCAAAGATCATTACTGTAAACTGTATTCAGGTTGTTTTCAACGGGAGAAATAGTATGCCATCCTGTTATCCTGTTATTTTGGGGGGTGGGGATGGTCGTCCCCCTAAAGAGGTTTATTTATAGTCAAATTTTATTTCAATCCTGAAGCTCCCAACTACTCAGCAGGGGACTGAGTCTGGATACATAATACATAACAGGGGCTCACGTTTTTTGACAACTTACTGTGTATAGAGCTAGAATATATTATATTTTAGTATATCATCTAGTGCGTTATCTAGAATAAATGGATTCTCCTTTCATCTTTCACAACAAGGGCATGCAGTAGGCACTCTTATGCACATTTTACAGATGAGAAAACTGACACACAACGAGGCAGTACCTCTTCACACGGCCCGGGGGAGGCTCAGAGGGCGGCCTCTTGCCCCGTTCGCAGAGGTTTGTTCTCAGGGTGAGGCCCCTCAGTCCTGAGGAGGAGCCCAGCCCCTTGGCCTTGGCCGTAGAAGGGCAGGGGCCAGGCCCCGGGGAGCCTCGGAGCTTGGGGTGTCGCAGCTGAAAGAATGTGGCTGAAGCCGAGCTTTGGTCACAGGCTCTAAAGGAAGCTTTTGTGACCGTGACTCACCGAGCGACAGTCTCACATGTGGCACAGTTATGCAAACTTTCTTCCCCAGAAAGAAAAATCATTACCAGACTAAGAAAAGACACAAACAAAAACAATACATAGAGGAGTCGGGAGGCTTAAAAATATAAATTAAATTTTACAGGGTGGAGGAAAGATGATATAAAACTACACTTCAGTGTTTCTTATTACAGTGCAGTCTAAAATGGTTATCGGTTATAAAAGACGGAATTGGTTTTCCGCAGGCTCGCGGCACACAGGCGTATTCCGCAGGGGCCCCCAGCATGCAGATGGAATTGTTTAAGCAATGATCCTTGGAAGTAAATAAGCAACAAACCCTTGGTCCCAGGGCTGCCCAGACCTGCCATTAGGTTCTGCCCAAATGATGGAGACCATGATCTTAAAGGGCCAGGACTTGTGAAACGCGGATCTAGTTCCCTAATACAATGGCCATCAAGTGTCATCAATCACACAACCCTAGCAGTAAACATTTCTAGACATTTCTACTCGATATAAATACATTTCTTCATTTATAAATTATAGATAAATGCCCCTCTATCATTAATTAATATCTCAAGGCTTGATATACATGGCGTGAGGTCTGTCCTAAATGCCAGTGGAGATAAAGTTCTTGACAATTTCTAAATTTGTTTTTGCCCACCGCTTGTCTGATCTGATTGGATGGCCGTTGTTTCTAACCTCATAAGACCGCATTTCTGATAATGAGCATATCTCAGGCGGGACAGCGCCATTTTCCTGCTGTTCTCTTGGATTTGTGTTAGTGTTTTCTTCAACGCGCTCTTCTTGGCAGGGTTCTTCGTGAGCCACTCCCCCAGCTTACATGCTTTTAGATAAAATGAGATAATACTGCCCTGGCCTGTGTGGCTCGGTTGGTCGGAGTGTCGTCCCGGAACCAAAGGTTGTGGGTTCAATTCCTGGTCAGGGCACATACCTAGGTTGCAGGCTTAATAGCCAGTCGGGGCATGTGTGGGAGGCAGCTGATCAATGTTTCTCTCTCTCCCTCCCTCTCTCTCTCTCTCTCTTTCTCTCTCTGTCGCTCTCCCTTCCTCTCTCTAAAGTCAATAAAAATACATATCTTCAGGTGAGGATTTTAAAAATTTTAAAAAAAACACACATGAAATAATACCATCTGTACATCCTCCCAAGTAGCACAACGAGCTATAATACTCTGAAAGCAGATGAGTGAAGAAAGGTACAACCATCAAGCTGTGGGCGTGTGTGTGTGTGTGTGTGTGTGTGTGTGTGTGTCACTCCGGGTGCCTCTGCACACCCCTTGAGGTCTGTATGTGATAAGGAACCAGTAGACATACAGACCAAACAAGCATGCATCAGTCAAGCCATATATTACATGTAAGTGCAGCTTCTTTCTTATTTTTAGATAAGATCTTAGCAGACATTTCAGTGTTTCCTTCCTGTAGCCCCAATGTATCATTTTGTACGTCCTGAGCTTCCCACTCTCCACCCTGGGACACCAGGGGGTGTCCTCATAGACTCGGGTGCTCTTGGGGTTCGCATCCGTGGGCTGATTGGTGGGGTTTGGGTCCCCCTCTGAGTCAGACCACCTACAAAGAGACCTCAAACCTTGCATCGTGGTAACTAAGCCGCCTTTGGAAAGACTCCAGGAGGCCCAGGGGGTGACTACAAGGCTCTCCACCAGCCCCAGGACAACCCGTTTCTTGTCATTGTAAATAACAATCACGGCAGCAGACTACAAGGACTTCACTGGGAAAGTCCATTCATCAGGCACAGGAGGAAATGAACAAAGGGCCATACTTGGAGGAGGGGGATGATGGGGGTTCCTGAAAGGGCTGTCGATTTCCCCCGGGGTGTTGTGATGTAGTTGTGCCTCGTGCTGCTCCGTGACACGGTCACCGTGGGCCGCACCAGGGATGTTTGCGTGTTTGTCTCCTTGGCCAGATTGTCGGTCCCCGAGGCAGGGCCCACACGGCTCTGCGGCCTCGGTGCCTAGCATGGCGCCTGGCAGAGCAGGTGCCAGTAAACGCTGAATGAACACACTCTTGGGATCATAGTAATAACCTCTGAGGACCCACCGAGATGTATAAGTAAAGCACTTGTTCAGGGTAATTGCTCAGTAAATATACATTTTACTGCAGAAGATAATTGCTCCATCAGTGAGAGCAATTTCATGATATTTTTCAACAGGACTTTGTAAACTGCAAAACGCTACGTTAATTTGTGGTTTTGAACTCCCAGTGTCCATTGCAGAAACGAATCTCCGGAGAAAATCAGAAGTCCCGGCCCCCTGGCCACTCTGCGGGGTGAGGAAGGCTTTGGGCCGGGGCGTGGCTCCGTACCCATAAGTCTGTTCCCTCCACCCTTGCACCCCCGTTCCTGAGGTCAGCGTTACAGCACCCTTCCTAGTTCACCTGGAGCTACTACATCCATTCCATTCCACAGAAATAGTCTAACCGGCGGCCCTTTATTCACCGAGGCTCCTCCCAGATTCTCCACCGCCTTCAGCTGTCCTTTCTAGAACATCCACTGAGTTTGGCTCCTCTCTCAGAACCCCTGTCCCTCACAGAGCAGAGATGAAAATCCCTTTCCATCCATTCGTCCATCCGTCCATCCGTCCAAAAAATAATGTAATAGGGACCTGCCGTTATTGTAGGTGCTGGGTGCCCAGCAATAAGGAAACAGGCATCAACCCCTGACCTCACAGAGCTTACATCCTAAATAAAATTAGAAATAGGTGGTGTCAGAGGGTGACACATGCTAATTAAAAAGTGCAGCAGTCAAGGGGGACAGAGAGTTTGGCAGGATGTGGGTGGGTTGCACATGTTAAAAGGGTGGGCAGGTGAGGTTTCCCCGAGAAGGCGACACGTGCATACACATCTGAAGGAGAGGATGCGGCCAGGAGGGGAGGACCGGCTGTGGACGAGGGAACAGGTGCAGAGACCGGAGGTGGGAGGTGCTTGTGACCGGAGGAGGGGGCAGGGGGCCATGAGCAGGAGGCCACCTCCGAGCTGGATCCGGCAAGGGCTGTAGGCTCTGTACTTCAGGCTGAGACAGGAAGCCAGTGGAGTGGAGTGACTTGAACTCATCCATGTTCTAACCCCATCCTGCTGCTGCCCTGTCCATCACAGCCTCCTGGGGAGGAGGGACCATGGAAAGCAAGGAGGTCAGCGAGGGGGCGTTTCAGTGACCCAGGCGAGAGCTAGTGGGGTTTGGACCGTGTGGTGAAGTGGAGCCGGTGAGAAGGCACCAGATTCTGAAGATCTTCTGAAGGTAGAAAGCATGGGACCTGCTGATGGCTTAAATGTGAGGGTGAGAGAAAGAAGCACCAAAAACAGAGGCCTGGGATGAGACCTCCCTTTTATCCTCCTGGAGAGAAACTCGTGAAATGTGTGTGTGTTCTCGCAGCTTTTGCCCTGAAGCAACGCAGGTTTCTAAACTTAGCCTTTTTTTTTAACCATTGCTCAGGGCGCGCACGTCTTGAAAAGTAAGTGTATTTGAAGCTTCCGTCGAGTCTAACCGCACATGAAATATAGGATGTGTGCCGATTCTCTGCAATGAGTATCCATCTCAAAAACGCCTTCTTCCAGAAGTCCTATCTGCAAAGTGAGAATTGCAATTTTATTTTTCCTCGGTTGTCTGATTTAGGTTTCATTTAAGCCTGGGGCTCGTTTCTGAAAGCCCTATAAACATTGTACACACCTCCTCACATATTACCAAAGTCATTCTGAATTCAGCCTACAGTAAAATTAATTACCATGTCACGAGGCTGTCACATTTCAAGAGAAATCATAAATATTTGCTCAGAGCTGATTCGCTGTCACTTTGTAATGAAACAAATAGGCAGCCAATTTCTTTGTATCACAGCACATTCTTTAGTTGGAAGGGTTCCATGTAACTATATCATTAAGTTTTTGGAAGACCATTTCCAACCCCCAGAGAAGGCAATCAATCAACGTATACCTTCAAAAATCCATAGGCCCATAAAACCCGCATTTTCCAGTTTCTCCTGGGACGATGCGATGAGGTCGGCAGCAGGGGAGGTGGGAGCCAGGCCTGGGAGGGAGGGAACACGCTAGGCATCTGGGAGAAGGTGCGAGGAAAGATGCCCGGAGAGCACGAGGGAAGTCCTTGCAGATGAAGGCGGGCAGGCACAACAGGCTGGGCCCTGAGAGCAAACCCCAAACTCACCCTGTGGCCGGCCTGGAGGCAGGCAGAGTGGCGTCAGGAAAAGCACGCGGACGGACGCGTGGGTTCCAGCCCCAGCGCTGCCACCTGGGCGCCACGTGACCTCAGGAAGGGAGTCTCTGGGCCTCACTTTCCCCGTCTGTTAAAAAGCACCAGCTTCCCGGGTTGTGGTGAGGACGTAGGTAAGGGGTTCAAAACAAGGCCTAATGCACAATTGGTGCTTCATAGTGAATATATACCTACAGCCGGGTGGTAGATGATGATAGATAGATAGATGATTGATAGATAGATAGATAGATAGATAGATAGGTAGATACAGGGTGGGGCGAAAGTAGGCTTACAGTTGTTCCTATGGAAAATAATGCAATAATTAATAACAATACAAAAAAACTGTGTTTTGTGTACTCACAATTGTAAACCCACTTTTGCCCAACCCAGTATAGATAGATATCCTTCTACACATATACATATACACATATACCACATACATGTAAATACACAGACATAAATATACATACATATATAGTATATATTCTATATAAATACATAATATACTATGTATATACATACATATATAGTATATATATCACACAGTATAACAGCTGGCACGTATGCCATGTCTGTAGTGTAATATACACTACGTAGAGGATAGGACAGGATAGGATACGTAATTAACTTGAGTCTAAAGGACTGACTTTGGGTTCGCTCTGGCACTATGATCTCGCCTCTTCCCCTCAGCTTCCCGGGGATTTTACCCGCAATCCGGCCGGGAGCTCGTGAGGGTTAAGTGGGAAAACGTGGAAACTCGCTGCAACGTGTAACCAAGTGCAGACAGGTGTGCGCTCCCTCCTGCGGCTGTTTATGTCCCGCTCCTCCTTCACTTCCGCCCTCCTCTCCCTCCTCTCCCTCCTGGTGGGTCCGACTCGCTCCGCGGAGGGGCTTTCATGGACCTGGGCCTGGACCCGCTGGCCGGCCCCTCACGGCAGCGACTGGTCACAGGGCCACTGACTCAGGCCGACCGCCCCTGCGGGGCCTCGTGTCCTCCTCCTGAGCTGCCCCTTCAAGACCGTCGAGCCAGGAGCAAGGTCTTCCGAGGCGGGAGCTGACCTGTAAGTTGAACTGCTCACACTGATGGTTCTCTCTGTGCTCTGCGCCTGGACGACTAAAGTAACGGCTAAAAGGGGAGCTGGCGCGGCTGCTGGGCGTGGGGAGCTGGGGGGTCGCACATGGGGAGGCAGCCCGGGAGCTTCTGTGCTGGTGTCACTGTCCTTAGCAGGAGGCTGCGGGCCGCTCCCTCCCCTCCCAGGGCAGGGAGGCGGGTGGTTAAAGGAAAAGGATGTCAAGTCTGATGCTCACTCTAGAGCCACGGAGAGCCGTGGGGCCCCGGCCGTTCCTCCCCAGCCATTCCCCAGGTTGGAAAAGGAGTTTTTCTGTCAATGTCTTGTCCGCCTCCTTTCCCCCGACACTTAGCAGCTTCGTGAGCGATCACTGACAGGGCGTACAGTTCCCCAGGGTACGCGTGCAGTGATGAGCCTTAGTGAGTCTCTGTAGTTGCACAACCACCACCACAGTCCAGTTCAGAACAAGCCCATTTGCTCCAAATGGAAACGCCGTGCCAGGTGCGGTCAATGCCCACGCCCACCCCTGGCCCCAGGTGTGTCCTTTGTAGAAATTTCATCTGAATGGACTCGTGCCCTGTGGTCTGTTCTGGCTCCTTCGCTCCGCATGAGGCTTCTGGGGTGCACCCGTGCTGTTGCAAGCTTCAGTGGTAGTTCTCTCTCATTGCTGACTAGCGATCTGTGACTCAGATACCACACACGGTGTTTATCTGTTTGCCAGCTGAGGGCCCCTGGGAGTGTGTTGTCTTCTTTTTATAATGTCCCGCGTGACCGAGGTGCAGCCCACTTCTTTGAGGACGTCCTTTGTTCATCTTTCCCGGGAATATTCCTTTGCAATAGACCCGGGCCGCATGCTGCAGGCCCCCGTAACACACATGCCACAGGCCCCGTGACACACATGCTGCAGGGCCCCCGTGACACACATGCCGCAGGCCCCGTGACACACACGCTGCAGGGGCCCCGTGACACACATGCCACAGGCCCCGTGACACACATGATGCAGGCCCCCTGGGAACAAACATTGAAGGCCACGTGAAACACAGCCGCATGCTGTAGGCCCCCAGTGACACAAACGCTGCAGGCCCCCGTGACACACATGCCGGCAGGGCCCCTGTGAATATATACGCTGCAGTACCTCGTGACATCAATGCCCGTAGGGCCCTCGTGACACACACGCTGAGGGCCCTCGTGAACAACCCGTTGCGGGCCTCCGGGACATATAGGCTTGAAGCGCTCGGACACACCTCGCCACTGACCCTGGAGAAATACTGCCACCTATGCTCAGGTCCCCCTGAACAAGATCTTTGGACGTCCCCTGTTAAAG
>NW_005871149.1:743756-744649 GCF_000147115.1 Myotis lucifugus | reverse complement strand
TTCAGGACGAAGCAGGCGAGAGTGCACCACCATCTGCAGGCTTCGTGACCAGGACGATAAAAGCGACATGTCACCGCAACCCTCTGACTTCGGTGCCCGTGACTCCCACGCCGCAAGTTACAGGACCAGCAGACACCCAGGTTGCAGGCTCCCGTGACACACTTGGCTGCAGGCCCCCGTGACACACACGCTGCAGGCCCCCGTGACACACACGCTGCAGGCCCCCGTGACACACACGCTGCAGGCCCCTGTGACACACACGCTGCAGGCCCCTGTGACACACACGCTGCAGGCCCCCGTGACACACATGCCGCAGGCCCCTGTGACACACATGCTGCAGGCCCCTGTGACACACATGCTGCAGGCCCCTGTGACACACACGCTGCAGGCCCCCGTGACACACATGCCACATGCTGCAGGCCCCTGTGACACACATGCTGCAGGCCCCTGTGACACACACACTGCAGGCCCCTGTGACACACACGCCGCGGGGAGCGTGACACACACCTGCCGCTGGCCCGGTGACACAGACGCCGCAGGCCTCAGTGACACACACCTGCCGCAGTCTCCGGGACACACACACTGCAGGCCCCCCGTGATACACACGGTGAAGGCCCCCGTGACACACATGCTGCATGCCCTTTTGACACATACAGTAGAGAGTCGCGTGTACAAATACGCTGTAGCCCCGGTGACACACACGCCGAGGGTCCCGGGAGACAGATTACAGTAGCCCCCCGGTAGACATGACTGGTGTCCGTGGTACACACACAGTGCGAGCCCGTGGGACACATACCCCGAGGACCGCGCGTGACACATCTGCTGGAGGGCCCCCTGGCACATCTGCCTAAGGCCCCGTTATCTAACTTGATGACACGCCCCGGGACACAAAG
>NW_005871149.1:684243-743656 GCF_000147115.1 Myotis lucifugus | reverse complement strand
TGAGGTAAAGGACAAAGCCGGGCCCCCGCACCCCACGTCTCTCCCATCTCCCCTAACAACCCTGCGAAACGCTTCCCGTACACACCGCCTTACGGGCCCCTAACACTCTCCTGAAGACCTGTGAAAAACAGCGCAGCCCTTTTACACACCAAGGGGTGACACACACGCGCAGGGACCCCTTGACACACAGCCGCAAGCCCCGTGACACACACACTGCAGGGCCCCGTGACACACACGCTGCAGGCCCCGTGACACACACGCCGCAGGGCCCCGTGACACACACGCCGCAGGCCCCGTGACACACACACTGCAGGGCCCCGTGACACACACGCCGCAGGCCCCGTGACACACACGCCGCAGGCCCCTGTGACACACACACTGCAGGCCCCCGTGACACACACGCCGCAGGCCCCCCGTGACACACATCCTACAGGCCCCCGTGACACACACGCCGCAGGCCCCCGTGACACACATCCTACAGGCCCCCGTGACACACACGCCGCAGGCCCCCGTGACACACACGCCGCAGGGCCCCCATGAAAATCCAGCCTCTTCCAACATAGCAGCTGAGAGTTCATTCTGATCCTGTAACAGGCATCGCTCGCCAGGGGGCACCCCAAAGGCTAGCGCAGGGAAACCATCCTTTCTCCAGTGCCTGGTGCCCGCAATAAAGGACTGTGCAGCTGGAGTCATTACAGGGCTGATGAGGCCGATGACCTCCTGGGGGCCTGGGATGCTTGCGGTCACCGTCCATCACTGCTGGTCGCAGGAGGGGCCACACAGGGAAAGCCACAAGGTCCCAGAGAGCCGACTGCTGGCCATTCACAGTGACCAGCCACCTCAGCTGCTTAATCACGCATTTGATCAGCCAAGCCAGCTGGCCACGGAGTAATGGGCAAGGGGTTTAATTGACAGCCAGCGTGGCCACGTGACTCCTATTCTGCTAAGGGTGTTCTACCTGGTGCTTAAAACCTGACTTCGAGAACCTTTCCAGGGAGAGAGCCACAAAGAACATCGCAGGAAGAGCAGTTAATGCAGCGCCTCGCATTCCCGGGCACAAAGCGGGGTGGTCTGGCCGGGGATCAGGTGTGCAGGCGCAACACCTGCGGGTCTCCCCACCAGCGGGTCTCCCCACCAGCTCCGTCAGCCCAGGAGTCAAGAGTGGCTGCTTGGGGGGACTCCCTAGTTAAACAGAACTAGAACCCGTGCTTTCAACGCTGCTTCCTACCCAAGTCCACTAAGCTGGTCGCACTTAAAAGGGTTTTCTACACCTACAAGAACCAGGAGAATGGGAGGGAATTCGGCAGATACTGAATGTCTACAACATTGAGACGCTGAGAAGCAGATGGACCAGAGTAACTGGAACGAAGCAGAGAGGAGGAGGAAAGCAGGCCTGTCTGGACTGCAGGCCCGAGAAAGACTCGGGAGGTGGAGGCACCAGGTGTCAGGGCCGGACAAGGACAGGTGGAGGGATGGCTAGAAGTGTAAAGATCCACATCCTTCTCCGTAAAGATCCACATCCTTACTCCCCCCAGCAGGTGGGGGGATTTACTCTCTCTGGGAGGTGAGCTAGTCAGGTTCCCTCGGAGGAAGCACCGGGTCAAACTCCTGATGGCTGGTCGCTCTGCTGCAACAACAGGGTTTGTTGTGCAGAGCCACACCAACACGAAGAGCCAGCCCCCCATCCCCACCCCCGCGGCCTCCGGGGCCAGCCAGGCCGTGGTCCTTGGGGAGCCTCCTCTCGGGGGACCCTGAACTCGTGCCACTTGTCACACGCGTGGGAAGAAGATGTCTGGGTTTCTGTTATGAGCTGTCGTCTAATTTTGATCTTCGTAGACTAAGCATATGTGTAACTGACGGGGGCGGCGGGAGGATTAAAGTTAAAAAGAGTTAAAAAGGAAAGGCTGTGCTTTGTAATCCCGTGGCCCTGGCTTAAGCTCCATCTCCGCGGCTCACTGGCTGCTGACCTCGGGCAGACCTCTCTGAGCCTTGGTCTCCAGGGTGAGGTGGCCGTGAGGTCCTCACGGGGGTTAAAGACACACGGGGACGCGGAAGGCGGCGCGTCTGGTCGGTGTTGACTGGAGGGGCTTGTTGTTGGGACTTATGCCTCTTCTTCTCTCGCTTCCCCGGGCGGCGCGGCTCTGATTGAGTCCGGGTTATTGCTCCAATAAAACACGCGGGCGAAAAATGCGTTCTCCTGGAAGAGTGTTTGCCCTTTTAATATTTTATCCCTGATGCGCTCTATAAGGCACACACGCTTCGGTGTTTTAATTAAAACCTCTTCCCAGTGCCGCCTCTCCGTCCACGGAGGGAGGTCGGTTCCATCGGCTCCTGGGATCGACCCTTGTGTGGGGCTGGCTCAGCGCTTCCACCGCCACTCACTCCCATGACCTCACCTGCGCTCCTGGCGCTCCCAGAGCCGAGCAATGAGGCGCAGCGGCCCTGTGAGGCCCACCCCCCCCCCTCAAAAGCCAGCGCTCTCCCGGCTGCATTTCTCCGTGACCGAGTCCAGGAGAATAGGAGATTGGGGGGGGGGGGGCGGGGGACTCGCCTGCATTTCCCGTGGCCATTCTTCACCTGCTTGGGGAGCTCTCGGGGATGCCTCCAGCGGTGGTCTTATCCTGGGGGCCACAATGGGCTTTGGAGGGGTCCACACCCCCCCATTGTCCGCGAGCTGCAGTGTGAGGTTAGCTCCTGACTTGGGGTGCGGCCTCCTTAGGCTGACAGGAGAACGGCCTCTGTCACCGGCACTGCCTGGGGGAGCCGGCGGCGTCCTGGTTACCCCGATGTCACCAGAGTGATAGGTGATCAGCCCTGTGACTGCGGTGCTTGGAGCGGGTCACGGTCCGCCTCCTGGAAGCCCAGGGCAGGTGGCACCGCAGCCTCCCGTCTGCGTCCCTGGACGCCCCGCGCGGGTCCATCCCGGGACCCTTCTTGACCTGGGGAAAGCCTGCCGCCAGCCCAGCCTTCACCAGGGGCAGCCTGGACCCCCCCCAACCAGGACTGCCCCCCACTCTCCCAGCTGGGGTAGGGACAGTGCCAGTCACTGTACAGCATCCATTTACTTCCTGCCGCGCCGCGATGAGACATGGGTGTCCTGTTTTCTAAAGGATGAAACCAGGGCTCAGAGAAGTTCACCTGCCCAGCGGCTCACGGCGCCTCAGCTGTGGGATCCGGTGTGAACTGTCCTGGGCCTGAGCCCCGGCTTTTCCTGCCCCGTGACACGGGTCTCCTCTGGCTCCCCCATGGCGTGTGGTCTTGGCCCTTCCCACTGTCCGGCGTTCCCTCCCCGCCACTGCTGCCGTGAGACCCACTGGGCCTCAGCGCCCAGGCCCAGGCGCCCTGTGGTGTGAGCCCCCCACCTCACCCCGACCTAACTCGGCCCTTTTCCTGCCCCGCTCCCTGGGCACCGGCACACGCTTTTATTACAGAACGCAGCACACCGGTTGCTTTGTTCTCCGTCCTTTTCATCGAAATGGGAACTCCACGAGGAAAATGTGTTTGTCTTTTTCATCTTCTGAAACAATGGGAATCGCACGCGGCCTTTGTTCTAGCTTCTCAGCCCGACTTCTCATTCCCCAAACGCACTGAGCTCTCCACCCGCCCTGCGCCTCTCTGGGGTGTGGCCCCCAATACAAAACCTGGTGCCAAAAAATGTGCCCCACGAAAGCATTGGGTGGTCAAAGGACGGGTCGTTCCCAAAATATGCAGAACGCTTCCTGTCCCCTTTCATTGTCGTGCTCCTCAAAAATGTTCTGAATGAGACGTGGCTTTTCTTCATTTTTATTTTTATTGATTTTAGGGAGAGAGGAAGGGAGAGAGAGAAACATGAAGTTGTTGTTCCACTCCCTTATGCATTCACTGGTTGAGGCGTATATGTGCCCTGACCAGGGATCGAACCTGTAACCAACTGAGCTACCGGCCAGGGCCAGGGGCCTGACTTCAGGAGATGGGGAATTAGCTCTGAGGCAGTCATCGCCGCCGCCCAGCGGAGGAGAGAGGAGAGGGGAGGGTATCACAGGCCGCCCGCTCCATCCTCGGGGGCAGCAGAAAGAAGCAAGAATGAGAACAGGAGAACGAGCCTCTCTAGGGAGAGAAATGGCAACCAAATGGGCTGAGAGGGATTCCTGGGCGTTTTCATTTCCTGATGCATCGGACAAACAGCAGGCGCCCTTCACCTCTCCCTCCCGCACCCGGGCCTTGGCGATTGCCTGCCTCACGCCCTGTCCTCTCTCCTCGGAAAGAGAGTTGCTGGAGGCCGGCTCCTCTCCCGTGAAGGTCACCAGAGCTGCTGCCCGGGAAAGAGTCGCTTCAGCAACAAGTCAGGGGAGGTTTCCTGGAAGTGAACTCTGTGCGGGGCCTGGGGGAGGCGCAGCACCAGCCGGACCCACAGCAGGTGGCCGGTTAGGTTCCTGGTCGGCACGTGGCTGGGTTTCGGGCTGGAGCCCCGGTAGGGGGCATGGAGGAGATGTTTCACTCCCACATCCATGTCTCTCTCTCTCTCACTCTCTCCCTTCCTCTCTCTTAAAAATCAATAAACATATTTTAAAAAAGAATTGGGGTTTCTCAGTTGTGTATTTCGTGTTTAGAAAGTCTAGACTCTAGATCCTCTTTTAAATGCCGGTGATATTCAGTCGCAGCTCCATGTTATAAATGGTAAAATGTTTCCCATGGATCTTCGCCGCACCCTCAGACGGCCTTATCTGTTACTTGGTTTCGCCGCGAGGTTGGTAAGTTTTCGCCTCTAGTGCCCCCATCCTGCAGACAAAGGGGCCCGTGGGCGCTGTCGGGATTGCTGTTCTAATCGCTCTGCTCCCCGTGGCCCTGCTCTGTGCTGGCTGTTACTTCACGCGCTCCGTGCTGTCAGCTTGTCCCAATTGGCACCTGGAGGTAGAATTGGATGATGTTGAGTCAGATGATGGGAAAGCTCTTTCCTTTCCCTCCCTTTCAATTCCGCTTACAGCCAGGAGAAAGCCTCCATTCAGCACTCGTGTACCTTCGATTCTCTCCAAACGCATCCAATCTTCCTTCCCAACAAAGAGCTGCCCTTGAGGTCGGCACCCTGAATGGGTGGCACCCGGGAGGGGGTTGACTCCACGCTCTGGGGCGACAGGCCGCTGGTGGGCGGGCCCCCCGGGCTGCACCGGGTCCTCCTCTCCGTGTCTGGCCGCCCGCCCGGCCTCGGAGGCTGCACGGTCACCCGGTGAGTTCCGTTGGCCTCGGCGAGTGGTTATTACGGTTCCTGCTGGTTTTCGCATTTCATGTTTGCAGAGGGAGAGCCTTTTATCTTGTTTTAAACTCCCTTCTTTTCTTTTTGAAGATCTGTATGATTAGTTGCGCTACATTTGATCTAACCGAAGTGTTGGCCAAGATTGTAGGACAAAATCAACACAAAACCTCCGAGTCTCCCGCAAGGCGTGGTGCGGCAGTGGGTGGTGGGAAGGATGTGGATTTGAGTCCCGGCCCCAGGCCTCCCGCTGTGACGTAGGACGAGGTACTCAACCTCACCCAGCCTCCGTTTCCTCACCTGTGAAGTGACTAACGTGACACCATCAAATAAACACTCAGGCTGTTCTGTCCACGCCCCTCTCCCCCTTCCCTCTTTCCTCTCGGCTCCATTCTACACATGCTTTTAAACACATAAGCACTCGCACACATACAGACACACAGACATTCACACACACTTCCACATGTGCAAATATGCCTGTACTCACACACACATGCGCACACACACACACACACACTCACTCACTCACTCATGCACACAT
This sequence comes from Myotis lucifugus, assembly GCF_000147115.1. Lineage (NCBI taxonomy): Eukaryota > Metazoa > Chordata > Mammalia > Chiroptera > Vespertilionidae > Myotis > Myotis lucifugus. The sequence goes on along the minus strand of NW_005871149.1, from coordinate 737,888 downwards.
TTCCCTTAAACTCTATTAAGAGGGAAAAAAGCACTCCTGCTCTGAGGCATCCAGAAAGCTTCTCCTCAGTCACAGAAATACTGAAATGTTATCCACCTGTTATCACAGAGGCCTGGGACGCAGCCAACTCAATTAAAAGGCGGGGACAGCCGACTCCGGGGCCAGAGAAACCAGCGGGACGAGAGGAAAGGACTGATTAATTCCTCTCTCCCTGCCCCATCGCTCTATTGACCGCCCACTGAACATACGAGAACCGTCACAAAGCCAATCCCGCCTTCTCCGCTCTGATCTTTATCCCAGGGGGAAGCTGAGTTCATTAGAGATATTTGTTACCCTAATTAGGCAGCTGCGCAAAGAGCCATCCTAACTTGGAGGACAGGTGGGTGGGGGCCGGTGTCCCTGAGATCCGCGCTGGTGGCCGTTCATTGTGGAGTGTGCATCCTTAATCGTGGGTCGTGGCAGGCAGGAACCGAAGCACCACTGTGCTCCGGACCCTGAGTTCCCCTAAGTCAGCCCCACGTCCCTGGCACCCGGCAGACGCCGCCCCCCACCCCCTGCGACGGCCCCCACTCCCCCCGGGTGCTTTCTGGGCATCGGCGTCCCTTGCGGGTGTGCTGGGGAACCTCGGGGTGCTGCTGAGTCCAATACGTCCCTAAATCTACAGCGTTCGTAAACCTGACATATACGCAGCGTCCTGGTGTTGCTGCCTGACTGACGGCGCGGGGTTGGAGGGGCCGGAGGTGCTAGTGTGGCCGAGGAGAGGAAGGGGCAGGGCAGTCCCTGTCCCGGCCACACTCCCTCCCCGGGTGGCTCCTGCAGACTGAGGCTAGCAGACCAGAGCTGGTCCCCCACGGAGCTGGGCTTAGGACAGAGGCCAAGGAGCAGCGAATGCAAGTCCAGGCTAGATGCTGGACACGCCCGGGACCGAGGCAGCCAAGCAGGGCCCAGCTGGGGCAGGGTCATTCCCCGTTCAGCCCCTCAGCACAGCAGCAGAGAGCAGCTACATGGCCACTCTGGCGGGGGACCTGTCCCTCGAGGGCCACCAGCGGAGGCAGCAGAGGCCAGGGCTTCCGTGAGGACCGAGAAAAGGGACTCGAGGAGACTCCCTAAGCGCCTAGGGGTTGTGCCTGGAGGAGACGTTGCCGGGAATCATCTACCCAACAAAGATCAGAGTGGTTTCCTGAAGGACTTGGGTGGCAGGGCACGAAACAGAAAGATCAGCCAGTTGGGTGGGCCATCTCCAAAAAGATTGAGAAACCCTATTTTTAAGGCCATAGTCATTCATATTTTTAAAAAGCTACCAAATTCTTCACCTTCTTCTCTCCTGTCAAACTTCCCAAGTTCAATAAACTTCTTTAAATCGCTAAACACATTTGGGAGCCCGTGAGAAACAGAGCTGAGGCAGACGGCAACTCTCTCTCCGTACAGGCTCTGGGGATGCCGTGCACGTGAGAAAGGCCTTCCTGTAGGACCAGCTCCACAAAACATTAAACGGCAAGAAGCAAGCACCTTGCACTGAGGTGAAACTTGACGTCTTGAATTTATTTTTTCCTCTGAAATGCATTTGCCGTTTTCTCTCCAAGACAATGAGGGGCTTGTGGTTACTTTAAAACCCCGTTTTGCTGCTTTTGTGACTTCTGAGGTCCCTGGGATGCCGAACTTATTCTCCCTGAAATAGGTTCTCTCTGGTAGAGCGGAACTTTTTCTCACAGAACGAATGGGTCGGTTAAAGATGCCTTTTTTGGGTAAAATATTCATCAAGTCTTGCCTCCCAATCTCCCAACATCTAGTTATGAACACTTGCCATCAAAAGTCTTATGGTGACAAAAAGAAGTTCCCAGGAGATGGCGAAAAAACCGACTTACATGGTGACTTTTATATTCCCGGTCCAGTGTTTCAGCATTCCACAAAGCTTCATGTTTGTCTAGAGCAGTGGTTCTCAACCTTCCTAATGCCGCGACCCTTTAATACAGTTCCTCGTGTTGTGGTGACCCCCAACCATAAAATTATTTTTGTTGCTACTTCATAACTGTAATTTTGCTACTGTTTTGAATCGTCATGTAAATATCTGATATGCAGGATGTATTTTCATTGTTACAAATTGAACATAATTAAAGCATAGTATTAATCACAAAAACAATATGTAATTATATATGTGTTTTCCGATGGTCTTAGGCGACCCCTGTGAAAGGGTCGTTCGACCCCCAAAGGGTCGCGACCCACAGGTTGAGAACCGCTGGTCTAGAGAATAATATCTGGAGTTTTCTTCCTTCTCGATGACTAGTTATGCCGGGAACATACAATGTTCGAGAGCTGTTGAGTCTTGGACTAGAATCCACTGTAGAAACTAGTTTGGGATGCAGCTTAGAAGATAGTTGGTCGAGTTCCAAAGGCTCTCCGTCCAATGCCATTGCTGACAAACGGAGAAAGGGCCGGCTCTTCGGAAGAAGATGTGCCTGTGAAGCTGGTTGAGCCAATGTCTTCAAATAAGAGGGCTGGTGGGCACCTCACTACTAATAGATGAGAGTTATACCCTCGAATCCCGTGGTTTCTCTGCTGGGAAGTAATGAAAACCCTTTGGTTTTTCTGTCCAAGTAATAACAAGTCTTGTTCAGAGAAACTAGTTTTACTTAAAGCTTTGAGATGGTGGGGAATTTTTTCCTCGGTTGAGAAAAATGAAGTCAGCATTGAGAGATGCTTACTTGTTTCTTGACTATAAAAGGAGAGCCCTGCTTATCTTCTCAGATTCCTCTGGGGAACAGGGATTCGCTGGAGACTAGATAAGGAGTAGTCACCACTTCACCAATGTCTAGCTTGCTTTTAAATTACTTATTTCACGTATTAAGCAAACGTTGATATATTATGTCTACTTTGTGCTAAGCATCGTTCTGTGTATTTTACATACTATATTACCTCCATTCATCTTCATGGCACTCAATAAGATTTTCCTGATAATTTCTTCTTTTCTCCCAAAGTTAAGATCACAATGAACTATTGGTATGGATAGGACTCATATTTCTACTTAAGTCTTTTTCTCCTTAAGGATTGTTCCAAGCAGCTAGAAATGAAGAAAAAGTAGTGAGTTAAACTTTGAAATATGATTTGGGGATCAACATCAGTAGAGAAATTACCAAAAAAAAGTGTTCCAAAAAGTAAATATTTAACTCTGGTAGAGCTTGTAGCTTGGGAAATTGGTATATAAACAGGCTAACCTCCAGCCATATAAGCTAACCAGCATGTATTTATTGTATTAAAAAATTAGAAACTTTTGTCACTAATGTACCATGAAATGCAATTCCCTAGATCATATACTGGAGTTAACAGAGTGTAGTTAATGGCCGTTATCACAGTGCTCATTAAGCATGTAGAGAAAATATCACCACGGAATAGAACGCGATCCTACATCACAGAAGACCAAGGTCTTAGCTTGGTCTTTCATTTCTCATGTGTCTTGAGTTGTGTCATTTATGACACCTCCCTTAATGAAACTTGAGGATTGGCCAGATGAATTTCTGAAGTCCCTCCACTGCAATTCAAGATGGTATCCCTCATTTCATGTATCAGCTTGCCCTCATCTAGCCCGTAGTCTTCAAACTGTGATTCCCAAAGATACATCGTTTCAGAAATGCTTCATATCGTGTGGCCCTCCTGGAGATACACAATGTACAAAAGACTCCGAAAAGGCCCTGACCCAGCCTTAGTGTCCTGAGAACGTAGCTAGAACCACTGTTTTATCTAGTGAACTCTGGACAATTTGCTCCAATGTATGACAAGTGTGTTGCAGAGAGGAAACATGACCTTGGGAGGGAAAATGACCTTGACTCGTCCGGCCTACCATACAACACATGAACTTGAAATGGATCAGAGACCTCAATGTAAAAACTTAAACAGTGAAATGTCTAAAGGTAACCATAGAAGAAAAAATCTCAACCTTGGATAGGCAAAGCTAAGAGACAAAGAACACCAACCATAAAAGACAACAACGATAAACTGAACTTGGTCCAACGTAGAACTTCTCCTCCAAAGAAGGTGAGAAGATGAGCCCCGTTTTGAGTGGGGGTTCCCAGAGCTGCGTTTACTGAGACCACAGGCTCAGAAAGCTTTCCCGTTCCACGGGAAAGACTCTACCATACGCCAATGCCCTCGTTTGTTTTTCCCTGACTTGGTTCCATTCCCATTTTACTGAAGATTGGCCACGGGCTCTCTACAAAGGGACAGTGGGTTTGGCAGCAGTAACCTGATTCCTGCCCAGTCCCCAGACTGGACTGGACACAGCTGGGTCAGGAAGCCAAGGGGGGCCGACCCCTGAGCTCACTTGGCTTGTCTCAGAAATCAGAGAAAGGGAGCCTTGGTCTAAGTGCGGGTCTGTCGGTAAGTGTGTGTTCACGTCCATGTTTCTTATTTTATAAAAGCAGAATATGCTCATTCCCTAACAACCAGTAAAAGCAAATTCATTATCCAGAGCTCATTGTTTGCGAGTGACAGAAAGTCAGTTCAAAAACAACTGGATTCAGGGCTCAGAGGACACGTGCAGGTTCCCTCGCTCTCCACTGTCAGCTCTCCATCCCTCACTCGGTGGGCCAGCCTCCTTTTCACCTACTACCTGCTGCTTCCTCCAGGCGGCCCGGATGGACAGCCACCCAAGGCTCACCTCTTCCCACTTAGCAACTCGAGAGTAACAAGGCAAAACCCTTTCTCAAAATTTGCAAACAGGCCAAGAGAGATGAATGATTGATCCTGCCTGAGCCGAGTGCCTTGGTTCTCCCCTGCTGCCAGGGGAAGGAAAAACACCAATCACAAATCAGGGTGACCTCCTTCCCGCGAATCGAACAGAATTTGCGTGCCTGCGGCCTCTCCCTCCTAGAGGGTGCGGCGTTGCTCTGTCACCGCCTCCACTAGTCTTCACAGACCTTCACACGGACCCCCACTCGTTCCTTCAACAAGCAGCCTGCCCCGTGTCCTGCCCGGCACTGGGTGCCGACGACACAAGATGAGACACTGCCCCTGGCTGGGCTGCTGACCCCGGGGACCGTTCTCCAGCTGATGGGACGTCTGCCGTCATGGGGCCACCAGGAGCAGCCGTGTGGGGCTGAGCCCTAGAGAAACTTCACTCACTTGCACACATTCCTTCAAGAATTTCAAAATACGCTCGCTTTTCTCTTGGCTCACAATGATAGGGGTGCTCCTAGAGTTCCCGGAGCCCAGGTTAACTGGCCTCTCTCCCTCCACACAGTTGTATGAACTTGGATGTTTCACTGTTTCCTTCAGCCTATAAAGCAGCGGTTCTCAACCTGTGGGTCGCGACCCCTTTGGCGGTCGAACGACCCTTTCACAGGGGTCGCCTAAGACCATCCTGCATATCAGATATTTACATTCCGATTCATAACAGTAGCAACATGACAGTTATGAAGTAGCAACGAAAATAATTTTATGGTTGGGTCACAACATGAGGAACTGTATTTAAAGGGCCAGAAGGTTGAGAACCACTACAAAGTATTCCTCCTCTGGTTCCCCAAGTTATGCTCAAGATCATCTGAAACACTAACGACAGCAGAAGTCGCCTATTAACCAATAGAAACATGTGGGGGGTGGTCACCAAACAGAACAGCAGTGGGGCCACCCAGTCCTCCCCAGTTACTTCTGTTGTGTGTTCAGAAAGCTGTCTTTTCTTTGTCCGGTTCTTTAATTGATAAAGAGCCACAGTCACTAAGATATCCGAGAGTGGACTGGAGATGCAGCGGAGCTGCAGGGCGGTCCTCCCCGCACGCTGGGCGGTGATGTGTGTCGGGTGGAGGACGTTGTAGGGATAACAATGAGGACGGAATCTTAGTGCCAACCGCTCCGTGCGTGTAACCCAACCTTCCCCCGTCTTTTAAATGAAGCATGAAAACTTTAAAGCTAGTCTGGAGCCAACATTTCCCGCATTTTCCAAAAGAGGTATGAGCCTCAACCCAGGCTCACACGCACAGATATAAATATAGTTTATGTAGCAGAAAGACGAAGGGTCCTTATTTTACTTTGGCAAAAGGAATACTCATTGCAGAATTCCTTCAGATAGCATTAAAGAATGCTATTGATTTTGTACTAAAAGTTAAATGGAAAACAACAAAAATTCAACTTAAGCGCCATGTCCGAGGAATGCATCCATGTGTAACACTTGACAGTGGTGTGTGTACAATACGTGTGTGTGTGTGTGTGTGTGTGTGTGTGTTTCTAGGAACGGCCTGCTCAGAGGGCCACCTGAGTCCCGGTTTCCTTTCCAATGCTGTGATGAGTCCATACATTTGCTGATCAGCATCGGGTCTTGGATCCAAATGAACATTTGGTTGGTGGCAGTTGTAGGGGAGAATGGAGCACAGCAGATTGGAAATGCACGAACCTTCTGGAAACGCTGTTTCCTGAGCCCGTGTCAAATTTGCCTGAGTTGGTGGCGGCAGCTGCAAAATCGAGGCTCCCGGGTGCAGATGGTGCCCCGGTCACGTGGCCAAGGGTTGGCTGGATCCCTCACATGGCAGAGCCCTCAGCCAGCGGAGGTAGGCCCTCTGTAGGGCACCTGCACCCACAGGCAGGGCTGCGGCGCGAGCCGGGCGTGGTGGCAAAGAAGGGGCACTTGCTCTGCCCCCACATGTGCCACAGCCCCGATGGCGTGGACTTGGGAGGAGCATGCGCTGCCAGTGGCACGCAGACCACTTAGAAAACTCCAAGTTACTCCCCCAAATAGACAGCAGCCTCCAGCGTCGCAAATCCTTCCCCATCCCGTTTCTTCTTCACATTCTCTCTCTTATTCTCCAGCCTCAGTGCTAAGCTGAAACAAATTAGAAAAGTGGTAGAAACCAAAAAGATGGTTTCTGCTAATGCAGAGAGGAGGGGCGGAGCTAAGAGGCGGGACCATCCCTCCCCTGCCTCCCTGATGCACAGTCACTTGCCACAGAGCTGAGCTGTGGGCTCTCCCTGCTCCCCACACTTTGCCCTGAAAGGTTCTCTTAGCTCACAAAAAGCAGCGTTCCCCATTTCTCGTATTTTTATGCCTTTGACTTTATTAGACTTGGAGCGTTCAATTATGTATGAAAAAATCATTTCATGTCTAATAAAGCAGGGTTGGCAGACAAACTTTTTTTTTTTTTGCTAGAGAATCTGTGAGCACCATCGTTAAAACTTTAACAAGCTATCCTGCGTCGTATCGATTCGGGGGAGCGTTTCACGGCACGCCGAGGGAATCGGGTTCAGGGCCAACTGATTTCCCTTCATCTGAACTTCTCTGAGCATCTCTATTCCTGTCGTGGGAAACAGCTGGCGATATAGATCTCTACACCGCAGCACAGTGGGTTCGCGGGGGTCCCTCTAAACATCCACGTTAATAAAAACGTGGGGGGATATTTATTTCAGGAAATCGGTGACTAGTAGACAATAAGTGAGAGGTTTTTTATTATTAATAGTGTAGCTCAGTACCCATTTCGATCTGGTTGAATGTGGCCATCAGCTGCCTTGTTCTCGTTTCTTTTCCTGAACGCCTCAGAGTTCAGCCCACTCCAGCGGCAGGAAGGAATGACCCAGCCCTTCCTTTGTCCGAGAAAAAGAACCATTTTGGAGGCCATGGATTTGAGCTCTGATTTCTGACTTTTTTTTTAAATATATTTTATTGATTTTTTTACAGAGAGGAAGGGAGAGGGATAGTTAGAAACATCGATGAGAGAGAAACATCGACCAGCTGCCTCCTGCACATCTCCTACTGGGGATGTGCCCGCAACCAAGGTACATGCCCTTGACCAGAATCAAACCTGGGACCCTTCAGTCCGCAGGCCGACGCTCTATCCACTGAGCCAAACCGGTTTGGCATGAGCTCTGTTTTCTGGGCCACCACAGTCTATTGTGCAAGGAAAGGGGAACAGAGCTCTCTGTGAGGTTCGGGCGAAGGACCAGGGAGGGAGGGAGGTGAGGAAGGGCCAGCAGAAGATGAGTTACTGTTGAGGCCCTTGTACGGGACTGCATTCCTGCATCTGACCCCAGAAGGTTTCCTCAGAAAATCACTCCTGTTCTTGCCAGAGGAGCCGAGTGAGCAGAGAACGAGCTCTGTGAGCGCCAGCATCCTCCTTGGTTCAGAGCTGGGCCAGGCCTCCCACACGAGGGCCTCCCTCTGGCTGCACCCTGTGGGTTCAGCCTGCAGTAAGCACTTCCACTCGGCCTGCCCCTCAGCAATCACCTGTCCTGCAGGAGGGACACGCAGCCAGATCCTCCCACGCACCCACCTCCTCTAGGTGCCCAGAGCCCGCCCTGGACATCCAGTGAGCAACGTAGGAGGGGGAGGGGCCTGGGAAGGGAGGGTCAGCAGCGGGCATGGGACATCCTGGCCTTCCGTGCCCTTCCTAATTCCCTCTGAAGGCATTCGGGGACTTTAAGAACCATGGACACCTGAGTGTGAAGGAATAATCAGTTTAATGTTAGGAAATGCGTTTGCTACTCCCAAAACAAAGAGAAGCTTGTGCCTTGATCATTGGGATTAATGTTTTAAATTATCAGGACAGAACCAGGATGACTCTCCTGTATTTATAAAACCTCTGGGCCCCCTTCTAAGCACACAGCAGGCAGAAGGAAACCTGTCTGTCTCCTGTATTTCTCCACCAGCCCGGCCGGTCTGCAGCGCCCCTAGCGGCCTCCCGGTCATCGCGCCTCTGCAGCGCCGGTGCCTGCTCGTCCGTGTCCACCAGAGGGCGCCAGTGCTACTCAGGAGGCCGCCGCCGTCTTCACAGATGCGGAGTTGCAATGAGGATACAGAAGACCACGACCCTAGCCACCTGGCTTCTGGATCACACGTACGTTACCCGAATGCTATTTTACACCCCCTTGTGGCAGCCCCTCTCCGAAAATAATAGTAATAATAATAGTAATCATAATAATAATCATGTATTTGTAATCGCCCTTGATGGAGGGTTTTCTGCCCCAGGACAATCTTGTCTTCTCTTGATAAGCATTACCTCTGGGGAGTCTATTATCTCTCCCTCAAGTATTTGCAAATTTTTAATTAATAATATCTTGTATTTGCATACTCATCTGGCTTTTAAACTTCTCATTTAGACCTCACAAAAAGTGTTCATTTCCCTTAAAGATGAACCAACAGACGGGAGAGGCCATTCTGACTGTTGGAGAGAAAGGCTCAGCGAGGAAGCAGCACTTGGACTCGGGCTCCATCGCCATCCCTGGCTCTTCCCGCCCCGAGTCTCTGCTGACCTGTCTGCTGCCAGCACGGCCTTCCTCGTTGACGGTACACGTGGACCAGAGTGACGCAGCTGGGGGGGAGGGGGGCAGGGGTAAAAGCAGGCCGTGCTGGCATCTGGAGGGCCTGACCTGTCACCACTGCCCCTGGTGGTGGTGCCACACTACCCGCTGCCGCTCCGCTTGGGATCTCTGAGGACGCCCGCAGCCCTAAGGTTTCTGGATGGTGATTGTCTGAAAAGCAAGTGCTTCTCGCCAAAGCCAGCTCTCGGCTCTGCCCCCGCCCTGTCCCCCGTCATGGCCAACAAACTCCAAGCTCTGGGTGTGGTCCGGCCATTACCTATGACAACCAGATACTGAGTGGTCAGGCCTTGCCTTAGGGGCCCTGTCACCCCCATCTCTGCCAGTTGCATGGTATCACCTGGACCTTCGTCTCACAGGTTGGGAGGACTCAGTCCTCAATGACGGGGAGCAGCTCCAAGCCTCCTGTTTATTTCTCCAGCTGCCACACCTCTGACAGCCAATAATGGATCTATTGTAAGGGCGGAGTGGTTTTACTAAAGGAAGGAGAAGACACGGGCAATCGCCTTGCAAGTAAAGGCACACACTTATCCCACGAACCGCCACTGCATCTCCACTTTTCTGGCAAGTCCACCCGCTCCGATGCCGTTCCCCACCTTCAGGGCTCCCCTCACAGCCCCAGCGCTGTCACAGCTGCTTCGGTTCTCTTCCTCCTCAAGAGTGGGTTCCCAAGGGACTTTCAGGCGGCGGCGCCTGGAGCCTCAGGGCCTGGGGCTGGGCCAGGGGGCAGGACGGGCCGGTCCTCAGGCCAACAGGCCCTGGGCCAGGTGCCCGGGGGCCATGGCTCCCCTCCCGAGGGGGTGGCCCACCTCATGGGCACAGTGTGTCCCTGGCAGGCTGAACCAGGACAGGCTGCACAGACCGGGAGCCTGGCCAGACGGTGCTCTGCGTGGCTGCCATGGCTCTCAGCCCTGCTGCCCAGCTCCCCTGCAGCCACCAGGTGCTGACCTGCTGTACAGCGTACAGCCTCACCCCGGCCTTGGGGAGGGGTCTTCCTCTCAGGCCCGGCCCTCCTGAGGGCTGCCCTCCCGCCGGGGCTGTGGCACCCCTGCCAGCGTCCTGTCTGTGTGCCTGCTCCAGGCGCGTAAACCCCACGCAGCACAAGGAAATGGGGGTCCGGCTCGAGCTGAGGAGCGTCCCCATTGACAGGCACCGAGGAAGCTGAGGGGACCCTCGGAGATGGCACACGCCAGCCCGGCTCAGGTCCGACGCATCAGACAGCCTCTCCCACCTGCCCCTGCTTTTCTCCGCCTCTTCACGTGCAGGGCCCGTCTCAGAGTCCAGGATAAATTGTCGGAACCAGGGCTTGGACAAGACAGAAGTTTCTCTCTGAGGAAACAGTGCAAACACACAGGCGGTCCAGGTGGGTGATCTGGCCTCCTTAGCACGCGGTTCACAAAGCAGGCCTTGCCCCAGGGCTGGGAGCACTGACCATCTTCCTCCCATGGCCCCGGGTGTGGGCCAGGTGGGGGCACAGGGCCCGAGGTCACGCTGGCCCCGCCCCTTGCAGCGCCCCTCTAGCTCTCTCGGCTCAGTGTCTGGCCTCCCTGGGGCAGCCTTCCTGTGTCCAGAGAAGGCGACAGAGAACAGGGCGCAGTCCCAGCAGCTGCGAGCACAAGCCCTCCTGTCCCATCCCCGTCCCCCAGCCAGCACCCACCCCAGCAGCCGGGGAGGACCCTCAGGCACTGGTTCCCACGCCCAGGCAGGTGCCGCCTACCTGAGGTGGTGGACACTGTTCCGACTCATGTTGGGCCCAGAGGACATGGGAGTCGTGGGCACCACGGACCACTCCCCACCCCAACACACAGTTCATTATAAACGGGCCCCTCTTCCCCAGCACTCACTCTTAAGTCAGCGGAGGAATGCCCCAGAGAAGCCAGTTCACTCAAAGGTAATAGTGACTTCAGACGCTGAGCGCAGGTGTTGTCATGGTTACACACAGACCGGAAGCCAAGCTAACTTTTAAATCTAAGGTCTGCCCCTTCCTAGCGCCAGGGTGTGAGCAAATTATGTAACCCCTCTGAGCCTCAGCTGCTTCATTTAAAAATAGGACTAATAATGGGTAACCTACTTCAGAGTCTTCACAAAGAACTGCTACGTAAAAAGTGCTTAAAACAGTGCCCACCACAAAGCACTCAACTAATGCTGCTGCTGTCACCCTCGTAGAAGCCTTGGGATCTTAATGAAGGAGAATGACAAGTGACCCTGTGGAAATACACACCAATGGCGCCTCCCACACACGGAGGAACGTGAGTGACGAGCCTTGGCACGTCTTGCTCCCCGTTCCCACTGCCCACGACGGTCCGTGCAGATGAGCCACCTGCTCTCCTCTCCCCTCTGCCCCGCCCTCCGAGTTCGCAGTGAGATACTATTGTTCCCTCATTTTCTCCACCTTGAGACGTCACTAGCTCAGTTTAACCTAGTATCCGACCACAACCTTCTATCCTCCAGTCTGTTCAACTATCCAGGCCGTCGACATCATCAAAATACCCCGTCCATCCAAGTAATACTCCCTTACCCACCACCTCTTCCTCTCACGTCCCTCGAGCTACGGTTCACCGTGGCCGATGGTTCTCACACCATTGCTTTACCCCAACATTCAAAGCGCCTCTGCTCCATTTTCTGCACAGAGATCGCACAGACCCAGACCTGATCTTCCTGCGATCCCACTGCCTGCCCTCCGCAAGCTGAGCAATGTTACAGAAAACAAAGAGCAACAACCAACATCCTTAACGCCCAACTATACTAGTCTATCAGGCACTTTTCCCAAGTGCTTTCACACTTAACAACTAAGGTACTTCCTCCAATGATTCTGAGAAAAGGATGATTCCTCTCACTCGGTGAGGCCCCACACCAAGCAACACGTACAAAGTCACCGTCAGTGCGGTTTCTTGGGCAACCCCCTGGCCTCAATTATTGATCTATTTTACTTCCTAAATCTCTCAAAAATCTGACTATTCTCTCCATTGCCAGGTAGCCAGTTTAGGGCTCACCTGATTCCTCAGGAGCCTACAACTGCCTCTCCACTTCCAATCTTCTCGATAGCCCATCTTCACAGTTAAAATGACCTTTCGAAAAGGCAATTCTGATGTCAACTCCCCAAGCCCCATTGTGCTTAATGTTCCTCAGGGCTCCTTGCTGCCCCCAGTGTAAGCCCCAACCCCTTCCACATGGTTTTCAAGAAACTCTGCTTGAAAAGTACCTCCTCAGCTCTACAGCTTATGGTTTTCCTACTTCAACTTCACCTCCATTCCAGCCAACTGGACTTAGGCCCTGAAATACAAACACATTCTCTCTCATTGTCAGGCTTCTCTTTTCACTCTCTCTGCCTGGACCAGTTTTATCTTTTATTAGTGGAAGAGATCACCTCCCTGACTAACAAAGTGTGGGGTCCTATGTGTTCCTACTATATGCTGAGCTACTTTCCGTCACAGCATGCACCAGTCTCACCAGGAGTCTAACACACCTGTGAGGGCAGGGACTGTATTTTACCCTGTTCACTACTGTATCTCCAGTGCCTACATGCAGTATAAATATTTTTAATGAATTTAAATGATTCTCAACTCAATGAGGAAGAAAAAAAGAAATTCATTTGAAAACGTTTTCAATTTTCTAATTTAATAGAAATAACCAAAACAATGTGGCTTTCAAACAAGGCTTTAAACTAATCTAATACAACTTCTACAACACATTCCAGAGCATTATAACAAGAAATATTTACAGGCAGCTAATGTATTAAATAACCATGAAAAGAAAATCTTGCTTTTATTACACACCAGCAAAAAACACAGGAACGGAACAACTAGAAACTGCAACCTTGTTTTAAAAAATTAAATATGATTATTTAGAGAATACAATACCACAGAAACAGCACTTTTTCTTTAAGAATCATATTGAAGGGTAGTTAACTATGTGCAAAAATAATAGTAGTTGTGGTAGTCGTAGTAATAAAATGAGGAGAGGACACCAGTTGAAATACTGGAAGCCAGGAACCAGGAAGGCGGTGAATTTAACCCTTTCGTGTGTCAGTATTTCTACATAGAAAATTAACAGGCTTTCAGATTGCACAAATCTTTTTTTATAGGTTTATATACATTTTTCACTGTGATTTAAAACATAGTAAATGCCTACATTTTTCAGACCAGGAGCAGACATGCATTTCGTTAAGATTGAAATTTAGGCCACACTTGAAAGGGAATATTGCAGTGGCACTTAGAAAATTATTTCTGTGCCTTCCCACATACAAATTTGGTGAATTTAAAAGAACAGCACTTTTCATTTTAAAGATCACTTGCTAGAAAAGGGCTCAACTTAATTTGTACATTTTGTAGTTTGATTATAACAAATATATCCAATGGATTTATTTTTGAGGATAATTTTGTTTCTCCGATACAATAAAAATATATATATAAAAGACCACAAAGGCAAACACAAGGAACTAAGACTGAAGAAATGCTACACATGCATTTTGACCAAGTAAAAGAAACCGTTATATCCCAGAGTAACATGTTGAAATCTGAAATGTCTATGTAAACTGAGGCATATAAATTTTTTTCTTAAAAAAGTACCTTCAATTTTTTTACTCAAACACCTACTTTTAAAAAAATATGCAACTTTCCCCAATTTTTAAAATAAAATGCCACAATATATTGTCATTAGCTCCAGCATACATTTACTTTTCTTAATTTTTAAAAGATAGACTGGGTGATATGCATACAAACTTTCCTATCAAGTCACCATCCAGGAGAGGGCTGTGGCGTGCTGAGGCAGCAGACGTAAGTAAAGCAGTGTTATTGCTTTATCAGGGAGGAGATGACTGTGAGGAGGAGAACATCTAGGTCCAACGCATGATCAAACTGTGATGCACCTTGAAAACCGTGGCTCGCCTTCAGCAGATTACTGATACAGATGGTGAGTGAAGAACCTCATTGTTTCAATTAGGAGAGATGGGGTAGATTTTATAAAGCTACTCACTGATCTAATGCTGATTATGCAAATAAGCAGTGCTAACAAGAAGTGAGATTTTCATACTTTGTTATGTGTGAGTGGAAGTAGGTAAGGGACTTAAAAGGTAAAGGGTGCCTGGCCAGTGTGGCTCAGTGGATTGAGCATCATCTCATGAGCCAAGAGGTCACCGATTCCTGCCCAGGTTGCAGGCTCAATCCCCAGTAGGGGGCGTGCAAGAGGCAGCCAATAGATTATTCTCTCTCATCATTGGTATTTCTCTCTCCTTCCCTCTCCCTTCTTTCCTTTCTTTGTACAAAATCAATAAAAACTTTTTTTTTTAAGGTAAAGGAAGAGGGAGCCACAGCATCTACTCCCATTTTGGATACTGAGAGACTGTTCAGTAACATCTGGTAGGCCATAATCCAAGGGCATAGTCAGAAGACCTAAATCTTTTAACTTATTAACACTAATCACTAATAATTAATTACATGGCAGGATACCTGCTGAGGTAATTGATAAATCTACAAATTGCACACTATAAACCTTTTGCTTCTATTTAAAAACATTGTTTCTTTGGATTAATGAAAAATTTTAAAAACTGTTACAACAAAAAGTGAGAATTAACTGACTTTAAATTTTATTTAAAATTCCCTTATATAAGAAACAGAGTCAGAAAGTACCTTGTTGATTCCAAAATGGATTAATTTCAACAATGGCTCCAGTGCCTAATCACTTCTCTGCGGCCGTGATTTGATATTTCTATACAGAGCATGACCTACAATCACACACATGCTTCACCTTATAAAGCAATTCCTTCAGTGAATCAGCTCAGCTCAGTGTTAAAATATACAAATGTAGGCCAGCGGAACAGACTAAGGAACACTTTATTCTTGGTGTTCTCATAGCAGATAGGAACTGAAATGTGGCGAAAACTTTGCAAACCTTTAAGGAAACATTAACATCTCCAAATCTAAAATACTGCCTTTCAAGGAAGAATACAAATGTGAGAGTATAAAAACAAACAGGAACTGATATACAATGTTTGTCTTTTTAAAACAAATAGGAAATCATGTAAGATTTCTGAATATCAAGTTAATACTTTTGAACAGTTATATCAGTGCACAGATCAGCTTTGAAACTGATCAGTGTGCAAAAAAAAAAAGCTTTAAATGAAATCTAAAGTGAACAACTTCATTTAATGGTGGTTTATGGACAGCTATTAATGAATGGTACTTCCTCAGCAGTATGAATTATCTTGTTAACAGAAATGGAGCCTATTAAATGTTGACAATAAAGTGGCTTTTTAAGAACCAAAGAACCAATCTTAAAACAAAGGGGATAAACCCCATCTAACATGGTAATATCTTTAAGAGAACACATTATCTTTTAAGGCCCCAAGTATTGAGAAATAAATATTTACTTAAAATTTTGTTTCTTCTGCCATTGGTAGAAAGTATTTATGACTTACTATCTAGTAATAGTGAAAGACAGCAAACAAAAAACATTAGACAAAATGAAGCTATACGGCTAACTCTCCAGTTTTCAAAAATGTGCCCTTAGGTATGTCTCCTGATAATGAAATCACAAATATTATAGGAAAGAGGGGAATAAGCACAGATAAAAGCATTTTTTAAACAATATTCTCCCTCTTATCAGAAAACTCTTCTTTAAAATTTGAGCAAGATGAGTTTGAAATATGTTTTCTAAGTTTACAACAAAACTGAAAGAGAAGCCAAAAGGAAGTTAGAGAATGAAATAAGTCAATAGCAATGACAAAATCAATACCATTAGAAGGCTTGAATCATATTCATGTTTACCCCCACCACTTAAGAAAAGAACAACAACCCAAAGGAGTTTGCATAATAATTTCTTTAAAGCACTTTATTTTATTCAATATGCACTAAAAAATATTTACCTCTTAGACAATTGTGTCAAATAATTTTTCTGAGTAACCTGTCTGAACTGCTTCAGCTGGATTTTTTAAAAGGCAAACGATTTGCCACAAATCTGATATCTGAAAATATCTAATGGAGAGTCTTCTATTTTGGTCACTTTGTATGCTAATGTGTCCATACAAAAGTAGGACTAAAATTTTTAATCCAACAAAAGAGAAGCCTGTATACAGTCTAGACACACATCTTGGACATGAGCATCACAAATGAAGAGAAGAAAAATGAGACAGAGCCAAGGTGGTGTGCCTGCCTCGGTGCTGAAATCAGGATTAAAGGTGGGTTACTCCAGGAACCATTCAAGTGGGGATTGGCTCATTTTCAGGATTTACTTACAAGTCTCTTCTCTGTCCTTTAGGCCCCAGTCCATGCAATGTCCCACTTGGTGGACAGATGAGTAATCTAACCCCACCGGGTTTATTTCAATATTTTGATATTTTAATAATAAGCTGCTTCTGAAGATTTTCTGAGAAGTCTGTTCTCTATTAAAATAAGATAGAACCTCAAAATATGAATGTGAACATTAGAAATAGACAGCATATATTACAAATCCATTCTTGATAGGAACATTAGTAAGAATACACATTAGCTTAAAAAACAGGCTCAGCAAATGTTGCCGATCTGCCAGAAGTTTTAGTTCACTATTTACAAATAAGACAAAGTGAAATACAGAAAATGTTACACATTTGGTAGCTGACAGATTACCGTTTGCCAATAGTGGTCTATCGGAAACTGACAGGAAGGAAGACGGGTCAGAGCCAGCTATCCCCTCCTCAATCCAACCTAAATACACAAAAACGAGGCCAATAGTCAACATTCTGCCTTTCATGGGAATAACTAGGAGCCGATGATTTGGTTGAGAGATGCAATTTGTGGACGTGTTTTCTGGGAATGATTACTATAATTACATGATCTCCTACTGAAAAGTTACCATATTTATTTCAGTAGACGATTAAAGTTGATTAAATAATGATCAATGGTCATGTTCCCTAGACTCCAAGTATGAACAAAAAAATAAAACTGTTGAGTTCTTTAAACCAATATAAAAACTAAGGCCCAACAGCATCAAAATGAGAAAAAATGTAAGTGTATGATTTAATGCACATCTGTATTGACATCAAAAATGTCAACTTTAACTAGAAAACAAGCCAGTGTGTATGTGTGGAGGGAGAGGCATCAGAATTGTTTAATAGCTGTACGCTGTGGTCCACAGAGACAATTTATCAAGTGACATGACCCGCAAGTATTTATTTATACATCCAGCATCCTGCACCAATCAATACCACATAATCAACATCTGCCGATTCTAACAGTCAAAACTCTTCAGTAACAGAAATCTTCAAAGTATTTCACTTTTATTTTTATTTTTACTTTTAATGGTGCAGAGTTGTCTCCCCTTCTTGACAAGAATGTGGTTTCTGTCCATTGTTTCAATCTAATACTGTGTAAAAGCTATCAGTTTCTTCAAGGTGGTGCCCCCACTGTAGGCAGAATTTTCCAGCTACACTTAAAAGTGTTTTCGCTCTCTTTTTAAACAATTGGTTTAAGTTCGTGTCTTTTTACTTTATATGTATTGGTCTGTCGTCTGACTTTAGGCGTTTTCTGCGGGGCTGTATAAAGTCTTCATCAGAGTCCTCAGTTACCTCACCGTCATCCTCTTCCTGCTCAAACTCTGGCAAAGGTGCGAAGGTCCTGTCTGAGTAGATCTCTGTGAGTTTATCTTCAAAGTACAACGCAACTGCTTTCCCTGCCTGAGCTACTTCTGAATCAGCCTGCAAGCAAAAGATAGGATATTCACCTATTGGTAATGCATATTCCTTCACCAAGTGTGCATGGTCTGAAAAGCTTACCTTCAAATTAATCTCTTGTGTTTCTGCATAAACTTGAACAACTCTCATCATCTAAAAAGGATACCAGAGTCAAAAAAAAAAAGGGAAATTATAAATCCTTTCTAAAATTATAAAACTGCATAGGACTGGCGACAAGAGTCAGCCATACTAGGGGTGTCAGATTATAAGTGCGATGACCAGATTATAAGTGCTTCCTAAAGTTTTACAGAACATGGAACCACTTTCTTTACAAAGTTCTAAGACTGAAGCTACCGTGAAACCTCAATAATTGTCTCAAATTCTGAATTACTGGGGTCAACCTAAATAGAAATTGGTCAGAATATATCAATCTGTTTAAGAGAAACATATCTGTAAGATGAATAATGTAAGAAATGTTGCTTTTAAAAATCTGCCAAACTTTCAACAAACCACTTAATCAGAATGCCATCTATATGGCAATTTGTTAATCATAAATTATTTAACTATTACTAAAACAGAAAAAAAAAATGGGCCTTCTTCCTGACAAATGCTAGCTATAGTTCATGAAAGCACATTTATTTAAAATAACCTAAGTGCATTAGAAAACAAGACAGAAACTTGGGACTGTATTAATTTTACTTTGATAGAAGTTTTACTGTTCTCTGTGGCATACTGCTATTGAGGTGACTAGACTTTTCACCTAGTAAGAACTTTTTAAAATTTTTTACAGTCATCTAGATGCTTCCAGAAGCAGCTATGAGTAAATTTTAAATGATTCAACGTGATTTATTTTAGTAATAGTCACATGGCACCCAATTTTTACCAGTAATTAAGATGAGACTTTAGTAATAAAGTAATCCTTTTTAAAGATTTTATGAATTCTCATCCAATTCCATTTTCTCCTTCTGTAATAATGAAAAATTTCCTTATCAATAGGCAACTTGACTTTTCCCAAAGATAACCAAAATTATTTCCTTAAGGGAGGTGTGTGTGTGTGTGTGTGTGTGTGTATCACATTTCTTTACAAGATATGGATAACAAATCCTTATCCTCATAAAAATACAAAGCCACTGAGATCCAAAAACTCAACATTATATACTCTGGGCTACTGTTCAAAACGAGCCACCAGAGTTGTTGCTGATTTTAAGGTTCTACATTTATATGGTCAATAATAAAATCAAAGGACACTGTTACAAATGTCTTTCTTCAATGTACCCAAAATTTAGGCTTTTATAATAGTTTCCCACAAAACATACTTAACTAGAGACTACTTTCTATATCTTAATCCTCAACTTGTTCAGGAAGGGATATTTAATAACATTCCTGATTTATTATGTTTAAGTATATACTTCAAATCATACACAGTAAACTTTCTTTTTTGGAGCTGTAGATGACAATTTTACTCTTGACAGAATTGAAGCAGAAAAAGGAATTTTAAATCAAATTAGAAAAATCACTTGGCAGGAAAAGCAAAATCCAAACAATAAAACCAACAAACAAATAAAAACTAATAATCCCAGACTACAGTTTGGAAGCTAACATACTTCATTAAACCTTTCACAGTTCTTGAAGATCAAACGGACGTCAGCCACAAAGTCATCTGGGACTTGGTAGTGTTGGGAATGTTTTTTCTGCAGCTTCTTTTTCACGGTAGATAAATCCATTGGTTTCTTTATAATTTTATAGTAGTTTGGTATCTAAAAGAGCAAATAAATACGGCTAGATAAGGATTCTCCCAAATGCCAAACTGTTTTTAATTTGAAAATCCATAGCGTATTAATTTTAGGGGGAAAATGTATTGACTAATGAGTCAGCTACTTGAAAATTTGGGGTATAGTGAATGTACTGTTTATCTTTGGCCCCAATTTTATCATGAAAATCAAATCATGTTCAGAATATGTGGCAGTATCCATGTTATGAAGACCCCTAAGTTCTATTTTTAAGAAGTAAATTTGGAAAGAAAGCAAATAGCAAGGATAACCAGTCACTAATGTTAAAGATACAGCTAGCTCATCAGAATTTTATGATTCCTGAAGAGGAAAGGGAAACAAAATGGTTACAAAAGGTATTGTTATTATTAGAACATGATATCTTTTAGAGGACTTAACTTTTTATCACAAAGTACTGTGGACATAGCAACAGAGGAAGAAAGATTGGAATACCACCGCCCCCGCCTCCCCCCCCCCCAAAAAAAAAAATTTTTAGCCACTCAGTGATCATGCTGGGAAGTTCTGGCCCCGACTCTTGGCCAAAAATTTGTATCCTCGGGAAATAACTAAACATAGAGAAGCTTTTTCAATAGTTCATGAAAAATAATTTGAAAGTCACTTTCTCATGAACTTAGACAAGACAGACTTGCTAATATCAGATGATTACTATTTGCACAAAACATATTCCTTGTGTCTAGACCAGTGGTTCTCAACCTTCCTAATGCCGCGACCCTTTAATACAGTTCCTCATGTTGTGGTGACCCCCAACCATAAAATTATTTGCATTGCTACTTCATAACTGTAATTTTGCTACTGTTATGAATTGTAATGTAAATATCTGATATGCAGGATGTATTTTCATTGTTACAAATTGAACATAATTAAAGCATAGTGATTAATCACAAAAACAATATGTAATTATATATGTTTTCCGATGGTCTTAGGCGACCCCTGTGAAAGGGTCATTCGACCCCCAAAGGGGTCGTGACCCACAGGTTGAGAACTGCTGGTCTAGACCTACGGTGCTGTAAAATTCATTTCTGAAGCTATTCAGTACACAAGTCTACTATTCAATATTGTATAGCACATCTGGTATTCAGTAACATCTTAATTCAACAAATGTTGGCTAACAAATAAAAGATGTATAGCACAGTCTCAGACCATTTATGACGCACTAAGCACCTCTTATGTTCCTTTTGCTGTGGGACTTCGGAGGCAATGTTTATTCCTTACTAAAGTCCCCTTTATGTTAAACAAAGAATATGACTTGCAAAATTTTCCCAATCTTTTCTTAATCTTGACTTTTCATAAAAGAGGGCTTATAAAGGCAGAGCCAGTGTAAAAGATTAAATTTTACACGTTTATTCAAATACACAGATTGTTTTCTCCCCGACCTACAGAACCTAGAATCGTAGAACTAGAATCTTAGAAATAATTTAGTCCAATACTCCCACTGCACAGTTTAAAGAGTAAAGGCAAGAATATATGTAATTTTCCCAGTTATAAGGATGGCTAATGGCAGAACTGAGAGAAGTTGCCTTCTGACTCCTAGGTTCAAGATTATTTCCATTATACCTATTACCACTTACCTTAAAGGTAATAGAGGACATGGAAATTAAATTCACTACGTTTCCATCAGAGCAACAAAATCTTTAAAAACAAACTCCAATTTTAACTAGTGGACCTCATATCCACTTGGCCCTACTAAAATTTCTGATTAATAAGAAATATTTAAAATGCTACTAGGTATGATGCTAAAACATGTACACAGGTTACCATAGACTATATATCCCTTGAAAGAACCCAATGAGGGAAGAAATAGTATTAGAAAAGAAAACTTGAGCCTTGGAGAGGTTGAGGAGAGTCTTCGAGAAGCTGGAGTTTTAACAGAGGAGTCTTCACCAGGGTGGTACTAAGGAAAACAACTCACCGAAGCAGGAACTGGCTCCTGGAATTCAATACTTAACTCATGACAATAGAGGTAAAGCAGAAGACGTTCACATTTCTGGCCAAAAAAAAAAAAAAAAAGATAAGAAAACCCTTAAGTTTTTTTTGCCTAATAAGATCTTCTTGAGAATAAGGAGTTTGTCATTATAAAGTACTAGAGGTCCAGTGCACAAAATTCGTGCACTCGGGGAGGTCCCTCAGCCCGTCGGGGGCCCTTGCAGGGAGCGGGCCTAAACCGTAATCCTTAGTGTGAGGTGGAGGCGGGAGAGGCTCCCGCCACCACTGAGCTCACCAGCTGTGAGCCAGGCTTCTGGGCTTCTGGCTGAGCGGCACTCCTCCTGTGGAAGTGCACTGACCACCAGGGGCAACTCTTGTATTGAGCGTCTGCCCCCTGGTGGTCAGTGTGCATCATGTCATAGTGACCGGTCATTCAGCCGTTCAATCGATTTGCACATTACCCATTTATTATATAGTATTACTACTACTAGTTCTCCAACTAAACATACACCCAAAGAAAACCGCTTCGTTTCCCGTTTAGTTTTGAAACTATCTTCTGTTTTACTTTAAATGCACTTATCAAAGACAGAGTGCTTTTGTTCTTATCTGATAACAAAAGTAATTTATCTACTATTAATGCAACTATTTATACACATGGAAGGAGTCAGAAAAGCAACATATAGCATTTTGTACAATAATTTATATATTACCTAGTAATCTATAAATTATTGCTGTTGCTACTCGTGTTGTAATCCCCTGTGGCAGGCCAGACATGTTTCTAATTCCTTTCTTGAAATTATTCCACTCAGGTTCAAAATTAAATAAAAACTATCTGTATCTTCTCAACCCAACTCTAGAATATTTTTAAAAAATCAGAAATAAACTGAAATGCATTTTACCTTTAGTTTTCATTTGCTTAAATTTCTTTTAAGTTTGTACATTCTAAACACATACCTTCTCTTCATAGATAGTGGAGGGGGGATTTTGTGAAGTATATACATCAGATTAGAGCCAAACATAATTAACCACATAACTATGTGAAAGGTATTTTTCTATGAAGATCAGACTATGGACTACATGAGCAGAAATCCGACTAAAGTGAGGAAGAGGATTTTGATTCCATTTTTAATACAATGAGAAGCTGTTCAAGGATGTTAAGCAAGGGAGTGATAGCCCTGTTTACATTTTTAAAAAGAATGTTATGAACAGTACAGAAAATGGACTGTAAGGGGGCAGGAGTAGAATCAGGGAGTCCAGTGAAGAGACTATTACAGTAGTGCAGATGACAGGCTATGATGGCTATCTCATAATTATCATTAGGGGAAGTAAGAACATAATATTATAAAGTCACTCCTGATTCTTTTATTTCTCTCAGATTTCTGGCTTGAGCAACAGAGATAATGGTAATATACTGGGGGAGAAGTACAGTTTTTATGTTGTTATTTGCTTATTTATTGCTTCTGCTTTTTGAAGAAGAGAATTAAAAATGAAGATTTTGGTTGAGGCATGTTCAGTATGAGAAAACTGGATATAAGAGTTTAAAGCTGAGGGCTAGAGATAAAGATTTCAGAAGTCATCAATATATCATCAGATGGAAAGATTAAAAAATGAAAGTGTATCAGGTTACATGTATATCACACTTAAAAAATGTAGAGCCAGACAACTACAGAATCCCTAATAATACATCAACTGATTTCACACTTACCCTTTGGTCCACAGGGCTTAATCCCTGTGCAGTTTTCCCCTTCTTACTATGTTGCAAATTGTCGCAATCATATTCAACTTCTGGTTTCCCAATATCTCTGCAAAATGTGCATATCCAGTCCCCACTAAAGAGGCAAACAGACAATTAGTCCATATAATGACAACAAAACCCACTCTAGGGAAGCTAATTCCCTAGAGGTTAAGACTCTAATTTGTTTGTTTTCATAAAGTGAAATTGTATGATAAAACTTTCCCCAAATTTTCCCAGTCATTCTTCAATTGATTACCTTCTGGAAAGCAATATAAAACCAGTATCTTGGCATTCAATAGGTCTTCTCATAGTACAAAGCTGATGAGCAGTATGCAGCGTAAGACCAATTCTCAGACACCAGTAATCACAATGATCCCGTATTAACAAACAAGAAAAGAGTACAGGACATGGAATTCCTCAGGTGTCCTGTACTGTTTTGGCATGTATTAAACATGCCAAAAATAAAACAACTATTTGTTCATAGCCAGTCAAAAGCCTAGACTCACATGCATACACACACACATATGAACACACACACACACACACACACACACACGCACACCCTTACAAATACAAGCACATGCACATATACACCTTAGCTTTCAAATCTGCTCAGTCTATCAAACCATAAACTCCAATGAGTCATGCATATTCACTCTCCTCATCGCTTACACACATACGCAAAGTCTACATCTCGAGACTATACTGTGTGCCAACAGCTTCGATTCCTCCCAAAGCCTCTGCCTTTGCGAGAAGGCATTCAGTGGCAAAATTCTAATGTTCCAGCAGATGTTACTATTCAAAGACAAGAAAAATATGAAAAGCCTTAATTTCAAGACCAAAACGCCAATACTTTTCTCTTCTAAAAGAGTAAAGAAAAAGAAGGCCCTTATGGCATCTCTGGCAAATGATTATGCCTCCTAAGATTTAGGTAAGAATACAATTCTTCAGAAAAATATTCTGACAGTTTTTATATCCACCAGTGTTCTAAGCCAAAAGGTTGAATTTTTCACATTCAACTATAATCACTGTTTCTCAGAAATCTGAGAGGAAATGTAAGCTTGTTATGTATAGACAGGGAAGGTGAGTTTCCCCAAGAACACCGGTTTACTTTCCTTTAAAAGAAACCCAGGGTAAGAGTTGGGGAAGAGGAAAGACAGAAATATGACTCAACTTATGATCTCTGAAATCAACTGAAGTTGAAACTGTGAACATAAAATGTTCAAGAAGAAAAAGAGCTCTTCTAAAACCAACTACTACTTGTAGATGTAGACGATCCCTAAAAATCTGTGAGCAGCCCAAAGTAATCAAGTTAATTAGTTCCCTACAGAGTTATCGCTAGACTACTTTGTAACCTGCCCAGCACATCTATTCCATTGCATTAACTGGCCTCTCAGCTTGCCTTGGGTGCTCAATGACAGCTGTTTTATTACTTGAAACTAGATTTAGCCGACATGGGGTCCAAGGACAATGCTATTTATTTTATCCCCAAATTATTTACTTTTAAATAAGTAATTCAGTAATTGTCTATTCAAAGTTAATGACTAAAAGACATTTCACCTAGATCCAAAGAAAAGCCTGAGAAGTCTGCACACAGTGCTTCAGGCAGGCAGAACCAATTAACTACTTCCAGTGGTCAAGAGAAAGCTGTTTCTAAAAAAATTCACAACACTGAAGGTGTTTTTACAAGGAGTTTTTTTCTTTAAAATGTCTTCTGAGAGCTTTCAGACATTAAAAAAGTTTGGGTAAAATTTAATATAGTTGTCATAAAACTAAATAGCATTCAGAAATAAAATAATAATTGTAGAACCTATTAAAATTTATGGCAATAGCCCGGCTGATTTGGCTCAGTGAATTGAGCATCGTCCCATGCACCAAGAGGTCACTGGTTCGATCCCCAGTCAGGGCACATGCCTGGGATGCAGGCTCGATCCCCAGTAGGAGGCGTCAGGAGGTAGCTGATTGATGTTTCTCTCTCCCTCTCAAATTAATAAAAACATGTATTTTTTTAAAAATGATGGCAATAGATTTAAAAAATTAACTTGAAGAGGAAATCTGCCGTTGCCCCTTATAATTAAGAGTTTTATCTAATTTGTTTACATTAAATATAAACTGAAGGCCAGGAAATAATCTACACTTTATCATTAATGCGGCAGCACTTACATCTTGGACTGTTTATTGTTCAACTATTAGTTTCTCTAGAAGGTAATACCAAAGGAACAACAGGCCCGTTTTACTATATATGCAATGGTTAAGAAGGCCACCTGCCTTAACTTTCTGGTGGGTTTGTTTGTTTGTTTATAAAAGTAAACATCATCAAAAAATCAATTATTTCACTGGTACCTTGGAAAGCTAAGAAGTGTTGGAACATGACAAGTTAGATGAAAGACCTTTGGACATTTTTCACAGCACAAGAGATCCCCTCCATTTTGGCAGACAGCACACCAATCTTCATTTGGGTCATCATCTTTGCTGTTGCCATCTCCTCCCATCCTTGCCGACCTGTGCATGAGGCTTCGAATTGAAGACTTTCCATTAACAAGGCTGCTGAGCCCTGACTGTTTGCAGCTCTCATTCGTATCTGTAGGCTCAGTTTTCACATGGTTTTCCACTCCTGGTAATGCATCCAACTCACTCTCTAGATGCAGGTTGGTTGAGAGAGGTGGTGTCAAACTACTCTCAGGACTGCTCAACTAAAACAAAACAAGGACAACCTCTTGAAGAATCATTTAATCCATTATTGTTAGCTGTGTGTGTGTGACCTTATGTTAACATGTATACAGATATACTGACCTAACTTAAAATTACTTTGGAAATCATATTAGTGACATAAAGGAATGAAATTAACCCCAAATTTATTTAGGCATGTTAATTTGTGATTTTAGGGAGCAGTCTCCGAAATATTGGTTCACTCAGATAGTAAGGAAATTAATTTAACAGCTAAGCACACTGACTGGGAAGTGAGCATAGGGTTATACTTTTCCTAAAGAGAGTTGACGTTGGTGTGTTATTTTTCACTGAAGAATCTACTGCATAGCTTTTGAGGAGCATTCTTCTGCCCACTTATTCTACAAATGTAGGAAGATTATGACAATATAAAAAAGAATCTTTTAACCTGTTTTGGAGGTACTTTCCAGATTAAGTCCTGGATGAAGAGGTGATACTGCTCCAAACCCATGGCTAAATGTGCTGCTCTCTAAACCTACATACAGTGCATTCAATATATAGCTCGAGCTAAAATTTCTATGTGCCAACCACACAGAAGCCCAGGCAGGAAGGAAAAAAACCAAGATAGAAATTTCTAAACAAAGAGACTTGTGCCTTCTTTCATCCTATATTATAAATTCTATAAAGTGTCCCACCTGGGAACTCTAAAATGGGTAATAATTCATAAGCTAAAGGCAATCTTTCCCCATCACAAAACTCTTTGATTGTTAACTTCTTTCATGTCAGCAGCCTTAATTCTGAATGTACAGGTCCAGGCAAATAGCCAAGGATCATTTGTGGCCTGAGATGATTAAAAAATTCAGAATAAGATAGAACCTGACTTAAAATCATGGCAAAAAATATGACCAATTAAAAACGAAAAGATAATTTTAAATGAATCTTCAGTATGATTCTTTTCTGATTAGTTACAGCTAGCATTTCGAGACACTGAGTTAGAAAAAGAGATAACTGGCCTAGTACCAGGCATAGAAATGCAAGCATAAGTACATGTTCCGGAAGCACTATTCAGTCTAGCACACTCGGAGCGGGAAGAATCCCTGGCAGACCCCAGCGGGCTTTACCATGCAGGCACTCCTCCTGCCATCCTCTGTCTTCTCTTGCTTCACGGCTCCTGAAAAGCTACATATTTCATCTTCAGTCCCAGGTTCTTGCTTGACCTTCACTTGATCAGACTTGAAACTAAGACTTGTCTTCTCAGCAGTTCTTCCTGATGACCCACAGCTAATAAAAAAACAAGAAAGGCCACATATGTTTGACTGTGTGGTGTGTATAAAAATAATGTTCATTAATGTGAAAGCAACAGACAATTTATTAATTTTAAGATAAGATACTTCATAATGTTGTTAAGAGGAGTGTGGTATAAACTTAGCTTCCAATTCTTAAAAATGTAAATCAAACTTTCAGAAGATCTTAAAAACACATGTTATGTTCTGAGGCACTTACAATACACCAGGTAAGAAGTCTAGTAAACAATCATTTTCCCTTCTCTCTATAAAAGTAGTTTCAATTCTTCTCTACTCCCAAACATCTGAAGAAAATAACATCAACCGTGGTTCATGAAGCCTTCTCAAAGGAATTGCTAGTTTAGTTTTTATGGGCAGGGAATTGGGAAAAGAGGATAACAAATAGTAAACAACCTAGAATGTCCTTATTTGAAATCAATGTAATGATACAAGACTAATCAGTTCTATCTAGAACACAAAGCAAAACCACTGGCAAGAGATGTGAATAACTGGTAAGACTGTATTACTTCTAAGAATGAACACCTTTTTTTTCACTCAATTTATTCTTTTCTTCTAAAAGTACTGATTATTAAAGTACAATTAAAAAGTCAGGCAAGTGTTTGAAAGGACCAATCTTCAAAATGCATGTGCACACATGCATACAAAAGAATCCTATAACATAAATCTTTCTTGCATTATATTATACTAAATTATTTAAACTAAAGAGTAAAAGTCAACATTATTGTATTTTGTCTTAAAACACACTCTCTCCCACCACCCCCATTTTCTTAGTTCTGTCCACCAAAAAGGCATAAAAAACAATGACTAATTCAGTAGTAATGAGTATCCCTAGTACCTAGAAGACTGTCTCCAAGCACCATTTCTCACTAACATGACCAGATTTCTTAGAGAAATGGCTGATTCCAGTTCTGAAGCAGGTAATGTACAAGATGAACCTGGACAATCATTTTATAACAACAAACAAGGAAGCCTTCAGAGGATGCTGGGGTTATACCCCCCAAAAAGGGGGGGACTTTAAAAAGCTCTGACAGGCCAAAGATAAAAAAACTTTAAGCATCAATAAAATAACATCTACAATGGTTTGGATCATATAAAATATATTTAAGTATATGAGTTCATAAAGTTAAAAATAATAAAACCATTGGTCACTGTTGAAGGGTGCTGGGAAATCAACTCAATAGGTAAATAGAGAGAACAAATCTATTCACTCAACTTTTCCCATAACCAAATAGTTGATGGCAGAAAGTGTCTCTTTACAGAATTGTTTAAAATAATAAACAAAGAAGGAATAATACAATAATTCAAATGCATCATTTTTCAACCAGTAAAAAAAAAGTTAGGCAATGATCATTAATGATCGCTTTCACAAAACAAACAAATAGAACCCGACCAGACATTATGTGACCCTTACGGGAATACACAGCACCACTACCCTTTCCCCCAAATCAAACCTGAATCCAATCAAACCTCCTGATCTAAATACAATATAGAGAAAAAACAGCACGCAGTGTATTTAAATGACAAAAATGGATGGAATGCTATAGGAAAAACAATACACCTCCTCACATACATTGATTCTGACTTCAACATATATATTGATGGCAATGTAAAAGTATTTATGGGAAATTTTAAAAGGTATTTATGGGGAAATCTGAACATTTAACTGTATCTCTAGTAATATTAAAGAATTATCCATTACATTTTTTCTAGGTGTGACAATAGTTCTGTGGTTATAAAATTTTTAAATCCTTATATTTTAAGTGATATATTCTGAAACAGTCACAAGTAAATAGGATATCTGAGATTTGTTTCAAAATAATCCAGACCAAGAGGGAATGAACAGAAGAATTAAGATTGGCCATGACTTGGTGATTATTGAAGCTAGATTGTAAGTATATAAGAGTTCACTGTAATATTCATTTTTTAAAGTATATATTTGAAATATTTCTTAATAAAAAATTGTGCCTATTAATAATGTAATACTCACCTGCCTCTGCTGCCAGTACTAGATGTACTAGGGGGTCTCACAGGGGTGTGAGAATTGGATAAACCTGCAAATAAGTCAAAATGAATATTAATGCAGGTATGAATATTCAGAATTCTACCTACTAGTTACAGATTCCAAGATGATCATAATACAATTTAGCTGCCCTGGCCAGATAGCTCAGTTGGTTAGAGCATTGACTGATAAACCAAGGTTGTGGGTATGATAAGTAGGACAACAAATCAATCTCTCCCTCTGTTCCTCCCTCCCTTCCTCTATCTAAAATCAACACATAATTTTTTTTTAATTTCCTGAAAATCAGACCCGGCGTAGCCCTGAAGTCAGGTATGGCATTTGTAATCATTGGCAGACCGCAACCAGTTTCTCTCAGATGAGCACCGTCCCCAGAGCCTCACAGCAGCACGGTCCGATCAATGAAAACTGACCAAGAGAAAGCTATTTGCCATCTTTCCCTACGTTATCTGATAAATATACTACTTATATTCCTATTATTTATTCTTTTTTTTCAGAGTTCTAGAAGAATTACTTTAAACCTCAAAAATTATATGACTCAAAAAATCTATTAATGATGCATCTCATGCAAAACTCACATTTAAATTTGAACTATTCTTTCTCTAGAAATAATGAGGTAATCTGTTTTAGTAAGAAAAAAATAACATCTCATTTATACCAGAAAAATATATCCCATAACCACTCTGCACCATAAATCTGGGGGGAGCTGCTTCAATCATTCACTCTTGGTAAGGTCAATAAACACCTGGGTTTCGGAAGAGAGCTACATCTCATGGACTTGATTGGTCACTTTTTAACAGTTTCCAATAAATTTAAGTTTTTGTTTTAAAATTACCATTTGAAAATTCACTTGCCTTTCCTCAACTCTTTTTTTAAAACAATTTTTCCACTTTTCATTATTTTACCAAGTGTTTTGAACTTGGGTTGAAACCAAAGAATTCTTCAACTGATGATCTATATCATAAAATATAAGACATGGAAAGTAAATGGAACTACAGGTCCAGCAATGAACATGAATAAAGCCGGGGAGAGGGGTACACTGGAGTTCTGAACCGTGTGCACTACGATAGAAACTCCTACTACTTCAGTTAGCTGAAGAATGCCTAAAGTATTTGAAGAAAAATAGAGCAGTCAGAAAATACATATATGTTATGAGGTTGTTACTTTGGTGCGTCAACTTGGCTAGAATATAATACCAGTTGTTTGTCCAAACACCAGTCTAAATGTTATTATGAAGGTATTTTAAGATGTGATTAACACATAAATCAGTAGATTTAGAGTAAAAAAGATCAACTTCCATAATGTGTTTGGGCCTCATCCAATGAGTTGAAAACCTTAAAAGACTGAGATCAACCTGGCTGGAGATCCTGGCTAGAACCTGGCTAGAACCTGGCTAGAGAACCTGGCTAGGCTGCTGATCAACTGAAAAAAAAAAAAAAGGACTGAGATCACCAGAGGAAGAATTTTGCCTCTACACTCAAGGCTGCAACATCAACTCTTCTCTGGGTCTCCAGCATGGCTACCAACCTGCAGACTTCGGACTTGCCAGCCCTAACAATCACATGAGCTATTCCTTAACATCTCTCTCTCTTTCCCTTCCCGCCCGCGCACAAATCTCCTATTGATTCTGTTTTTCTGAAGAACCCAAATGCATATACTGAGAGACAATTTTTGTTAAGGTGTTAAAGAAATGAGGCAGTACCTCAGTTGGTTTTACCTGATGATCCTGGAGATAGGGCAGAGGGACCTGGAGAGGGATTCATGGTACTTGTAGGCTGTGGGGGTAGGTGGCTGCCTGAGATGTATCTACTTAGTAGATTATCTAAACTACTTGAACCAGCATCTTCCAACTAAAGAGAAAAACAAAAAAGATAAATTTGCTTTGATTAAACAGAGATGTTATTCATTTAATTACTATAACCACTTACACTCAGTTTCCTAATAAATAGATTAGCCTACATCTAAGTCAGCTTAACGATTGCTTCCTTAGGTTCCCTGAGGCTCCACACAGTATAAAGTTGATGTGAATAAAGCCATAATAATATGCAACAAACACCTGGCAGGTCAGGACAGACCCAGCGATCCACTAAGCTCTTTATGTTCTGCTATGAAAACAGGGCTGACACACTGACATGTCTGCCTTTACTCAAAACTGATGCAGGACCCTGTTTTCCAACATCCTTGTTCCGTCTTCCTCCCTTTATTTCAACAAACATAGCTCCCCCAAAACCATTCACCTAAATAGAAATTTAATGTCAATACCTCACTTTAAAGCTCTCAATTGTCTATACTCAACAGAAAGCCCTTAGCCTGAGATATAAGGTCCCTCATTACACACACAAAGAGGGGCAGTCGACAGGCTGTAGATTAAAGATAGAAGCCTTGGCGCCAACTTTGGCCTGATTTCCAATTGAACATCAATTTCCTATCTTTAAAATATTTATCTCTACTGAGGACTGTGATGATGAAATGAGAAAATACATATGTAAGAAATAGTAAACATATACTATTTAATTATGAAAATTACCATAAGTAAAAGTTTATAGTATTCCATATAAAAGATCATCAAATTATTCTTAAATAATTGCTACCCTTCTTGCTCGTCTGTTTGTATCCACACTTGTCCCTTTTAATCTTCTCTCCTGCTAGAGGCAAGATCACTTTTTGAAAACTGAACACATATTTATTACTTGCTGTCCTTTCCTCTCAAAAACCACACTGACTTTCATGACTATAAAACAGAAAAACATGGCATTGAAGCAGAAACTGTGAAAGAAATTATACATACAAAAACCAAGGTAGAATTGGATTGACAGAAAACTAATCAGAAGAAAGCAGCTCAAAACATATCAGAGGCAAGGGAGGACTCTTCTAAAAGTAAATAGATTCAACATCCATTAATGAAAAAAAAAACTATCAACAAAGTGGGTATAGAGAAAACATACCTCAACATAATAAAGGACATAAGTCATAAGTGCAGAGACACATCATACTTAACAGTGAAAAGCTGAAAGCTTTTCCTTTAAGATCAGGAAAAAGACAAGGATGACCACTCTTGTCACTTTTATTCAACATAGTATTGGAAGTCCTAGCAAGAGCAATTAAGAAAGAAAAAGAAAGAAAAGGCATCTAATTTGGATAGGAAGAAGTAAAACTGTCACTATTTGCAGATGACATGATATTATATAGAAAACCTAAAGATTCTACCAAATATCCAAAATGGCCCTTGCATTTATTTTCTGCTTTGTTACATAGTTAATGCTACCCCATCTGCTTCCTGTATAGCTTCCCATGTTTCCTTTTACTATACCATGGAAACTATAGGACAGGAGAGAAAGTGGTTCTTCTAGAGATAATATAATACGTTGTTTCCCTTTCTATTTTCGGTTCATATAGTTAACTATGTCTTACTGTGGCTGGGCTTTTGTGTAACACCTCTAATTCCTTTTAAACACAAGTGACAATAACAAGTATTGGCAAGAACGTGAAGAAACTGAAATCCGCACACACTGCTGCTGAGAAAGTAAAACGGTACAGCTACGTGAAAAACAGTTTGGAGAGTGGCTGCTAATGGGTACAGAGTTTCTTTCGGGGCAGTGGTCGGCAAACTGCGGCTCTCGAGCCACATGCGGCTCTTTGGTCTCTTGAGTGTGGCTCTTCCACAAAATACCGACTTCTGCACATGGGCCACAAAGTTTCAATCGCACTGTACGTGCACGCCCGCATGTGGTATTTTGTGGAAGAGCCACACTCAAGGGGCCAAAGAGCCACATGTGGCTCGCGAGCCGCAGTTTGCCGACCACTGTTTTGGGGTAATGAAATGTTCTGAAATTAAGTGGTGATAGTAGCACACTCTTGTAAATACACTAACAACCAATGAACTGTACATTTTTAAAAGTGGGGTTTTATGGTATGTGAATTATATCTCAATTTTTAAAAGTAAATGATAACTTTAATAAGAGAAGGTGTATCAGAGAAGATATGGATTCTATTCTCTGCCCACTTTAAAAAATTAAACACTGGAGGGCACACATTCCAGAGCTTCTTGTCTTGACCTCATAGCTCTTCTGGGCAAGATGACAAGGAAAGTATATGTGCCTTCTTCCCTTATGATGCCCAACTTTTCAAAGATGTGGGACATATACACTTCCACCACCTGGTCTGTGTAAGAAAGAACTAGACCAGTGGTCGGCAAACTGCGGCTCACGAGCCACATGCGGCTCTTTGGCCCCTTGAGTGTGGCTCTTCCACAAAATACCACATGCGGGCAAGCACGTACAGTGCGATTGAAACTTCGTGGCCCATGCACAGAAGTTGGTATTTTGTGGAAGGGCCACACTCGAGGGGCCAAAGAGCCGCATGTGGCTCGAGAGCCGAAGTTTGCCAACCACTAAACTAGACCAAGGTCAGAGCAAATTATGATAAGTGTTCCATTAGCAACCTTCCTTCTCCCTTTGAAAGTTTCTTTAAGAATTGGAATCAGCCGAGACCGGTTTGGCTCAGTGGATAGAGCGTCGGCCTGCGGACTGAAAGGTCCCAGGTTTGATTCCGGTCAAGGGCATGTACCTGGGTTGCGGGCACATCCCCAGTAGGAGATGTGCAGGAGGCAGCTGATCGATGTTTCTCTCTCATCGATGTTTCTAACTCTCTCTCTCTCTCCCTTCCTCTCTGTAAAAAATCAATAAAGTATATTTAAAAAAAAAAAAAAAAGAATTGGAATCAAGTCCTGCCTATCTTTTTACTAGAGGTCCCTCAGCGCCCCACCACTGCCGCTGGTCGCCCGCCATGTTCCACGCCGCCCCCTGGTGGTCAGAGTACGTCATAGCAAGCGATCAAACTCCCACTCTCCCAATCGAACTCCCAAGGAGACACTTTGCATATTAGCCTTTTATATATATAGATAGAAGATCATTAATGCCCAGGACTTCAGCATACATAGTGCTTAGTAAAATGTCAATGACTCCTTAAACATGTACACACCTCTCTCTGGTTGCCCAAAGCCTCTGAAAACTAACAGCTTTCCAGGCCTCCAATCCCAAACTATCTCCCTGCAATCTCTACAAATATTAGGGAGAGAACTGGACTTGTAATCAGGAATCTAGATTTTGAATTACAACTTTCCCAACACATTTACTGGGTGACTCTGAGAAAGTCACTATCCTCTTACTTTCATCCATAAAGTAGATATGTTACATCTATATATATAAAATCCTAAGCAACCGGTCAACCAGTTGATCGTTGGACCAGTTGCTATGACATGCACTGACCACCAGGGGGCAGACGCTCAATGCAGGAGCTGTCCCCTGGTGGTCAGTGCCTCCCACAGTGGGAGCGTCACTCAGCTGACTGAAGGGCACCAGACATCCCCCAAGGGGTCCAGGATTGCAGGCCAGGCTGAGGTACCCCGGGCCTCTAGTATCATATAAAATGATTTCAAGCATTAAACTAATATCTGTTAAAGTTCTTTGTAAATTATAATAAGCTTATAACTCAGCAATTTTATTTTTTACAGATATAGCCCAAAAATTTCCATATAGCCCAGTACTCTTAGTGCCAACACAACTACAATTTGCTTAGCCAAAAAAGATCTCTCCAAACATCAGGAAAGCAATCAGGTTAAAATAATTTACAATGAATTCATGATTTTTGAGCAATATTGGAGTTATATTGAGGATTGCTAGTTTTAACACAATGTAACTTTTAAAAATTCAAATATATTCTAAATTTAAAATGCCTCAACTTAAAAACAACAACCAGAAAAATATACTCAAAATCCCTAATTAAGACAAGGTTTTAAATCTTTCATTAAACTTAAATACAAACCTGTATGGGTGGAATATCTGGTAGTGATGGAAGGTTTTCTGGGTTGGTAACTGAGGGGATTAACTCTATTGCTGTAACAGATGGGCTGGTGGGACCTCGATTTGCACTTGCCATAGTAGCGGTAGTAGGGCTGGTTGGATTGATTGTGGTGTTGTGCACTGACACAACAGGAAAGGGTCCAGCATGTCCTGGGTTTGAGTGCTGTTAGGAAAGAAGATGCTATCATTATTTAATCAGCGGTGATACCTTAATATGAATAAACCTTGACAACAATTTTTAATTTAAGTTAGATTGTACAAGGGTCTGATAACTATGGTTGAGAAACAAAAAAGTAAGCCCTCTCAAACTTATACAGGAAATAAATAATAATTTAACTCAGCCTTTTCATTTTTTCTATTTTTTTTTGTTGTATTTAGGAAAAGCCAAACTTGACAATAATTTTCAACCCGTCAGCCTGATGACATGATCTTATTCAGAACAAAGATGCATGTAAACAGATGATCTGGAAGCCCCCGAGTTTTCAAACAGCATTTCCTGAAAGACACTGTTTTGTCTACATTCCTCTTTGACTTTTTTTTTTAAATAAAAGGAATTAATTGTGTATTGTATAATTTATATGTAAATAATGACTCTACAAACAGAAATATGACATCAATTCCTGACTCTAACACGTGTGACATAATCTCAGTTATTTAGAAATGTGAATAATGATGAACAAAAATGAACATATCTGTCTCATTGTAAGGGCTGTTATGAGGATCGTTTAAGATCATGTAGATGAAAAGCTTTGGAAAATAAATTTCTATACACATATAAATCATTTAAAACATTAAAAAATGTAAAATTCTAAACTTCGGGGATTCTGTAGGGACCTAAAGCATAAGAGCACTGTTCTTAGGTGGCTGGTGAGTGTGATTCTGTAGCTCCTGCCCTCTTCCAAAGGGTGTACCTGGCCCCCCAGTAATACTTGAAGGCTTTCCATGTATTAAGGGGTGAACACTTCGCCCTGACCAGTTTGGTTCAGTGGATAGAGCGTCAGCCTGCGGACTCAAGGGTCCCAGGTTCGATTCCGGTCAAGGGCATGTACCTTGGTTGCGGGCACATCCCCGGTGGGGGGTGTGCAGGAGGCAGCTGATCGATGTTTCTCTCGCATCGATGTTTCTAACTCTCTATCCCTGTCCCTTCCTCTCTGTAAAAAATCAATAAAATATATTTTTTTTAAAAGGGGAGGGGGGGTGAACACTTCTAGGGCAATTAATGCCCAGAGCTTCAATCATATGTACTTTTTTCTAAAGAAAACCCAATTTACCTAAGAATGTGCTGTGGTCTGCAAGTTCTTTTTTCATTATTTCGCAACTACCCTTCTCCACAAAAAAACAGCAAACCTCTGACCCATTCCTAATCTTATCTAGCACATTGCCCCAAGGTAAAAAACAAACAGAGAGACAAGTTAAGGTACAATAAAGCTGTCACACTGTTGATCAAGTGCTTGACCAAAACCTGTGTAACAAATTTTTAAGTGGGTTCTGATATTTGATGAGCAACAAAAATTAAGGAACACCTGAAAAGCCATCAATTGATAAGATATTTTAAAGTTTTGACAGCTCATTGTGAGATTCATTCAGCTTTGATAACCTAGAAAATGTTCAAAGAATTGAAATTCTTATACTTCCCAGACACAATTTTTTGTGAACATGTCTCCTGAGCATCACATGAAAACAAAAAAACAAGCTAGTAATAAAAACTGATGTTGAATTCTGACTTACTCTAACAATAACAAACACATATAACTGAAAAGACTCTATTTTCCTCAAAAAGAAATGTAGATCTAAAAGAATTTTACTCTTTATGTTTCCTAATATTCTTAAAGCATGTAAATAAATATGCTGCTTAAAAAACTGAATAGGAATAATTGTAATACAAATTTGGTCCAAAGAAAAAGTTTCAGTTTAATAATAGCCTTACTATGGCTGGAAATTTAACAATTTTTATTTTATAATAAACATTTTTTCCTGCAGAATAACTGCAAAGACTGATTGATTTATAACTTAATCTAACATAAATACACATATTTTTATAAAATGCTACAGAGAAAGTAGAAGAGATATTCAAGTCCCAGCGTAAAATTTTGACTTTCAAAAAGGAGCTTGCTGTGGTATTTGGGATGCCAGTGGATTCATTTACTAGAATAAAATATAAGAGTTTTACTTTATAATGTCAATATTTACAATATGCCAGAAATTATGTCCTTTGGAACTATTTAAACTTAAACTTATAATGTAACTTTTAAATGTCAATCTTTAAATGTGAGAGAGCACTAATTCTTCAAAAGTTGAAGGACAGTATGTCAACTTTGGTATGCAGATTGATGTGAGTCAGTAAGAGTTCACACATTTCTGAGTAACCCCCTCCTAGAAATTCTGATTCAGTGGGTATGGCTCAGAATCTGTTTCTGATGAGGCCTCCCAATCATTCTGATGGTCTTTAAAAAATCTTTAAAAGAGCACTAGCTGGTTTAGCTCAGTGGATAGAGTGTCGGCCTTTGGACTGAAGGGTCCCGTGTTCGATTCCGGTCAAGGGTACATGCCTGGTTGCAGGCTCAAACCCCAGTAGGGGGTGTTGATCAATGATTTTCTCTCATCATTGATGTTTCTCTCTCTCTCTCTCTCTCTCTCTCTCTCTCTCTCTCCCCCTCTTACTTCCTCTCTGAAATCAATAAAAAAAATATTTTTAAATGTTTTTTTAAAAAAACCTTTAAAAGAAACATCACTCCAACTGTTATAAAATAAACTGCATTCTTTCATAACTAGAAATCCTGTATCAAAGTAGCTTCATTTTAAAATCATGCCTCCTATACAAAGGTAACCTACTATTCAGACAAAGAGTAAAAAACATGTCCCTAAATACATTTATTTTTAAGGCTGGGTATATCTACATCCCAGAAAGAACAATACTAAGTAGAGAGAAGCAAAAAAATAAAAATAAAATTTTAAAAATACATTATTTTGTTCTCAAAACAAAATGTATTGGGCTCAAAATGTCACATTAAAAGAGCAGAGGAACAATTTCTGGAAACTATGGTTCTAATCTTGGTTTTACCGTTATCTCTTGTGACCTTGGGGAAATAACAAGCTCCTTTATTATTTAGATCTATAGAATGAATTGGCTGGACTAGATCAGGGGTCCTCATCCCATAGTATATAGAGGGGTTAATGGCATCAAAGAAGTTGTTAAAATTGAATACAAAATTTTATGTCTTAATTCTTAAAGGTATCAGTGACTCTCCCCCCACCAACTGATCAAGAAAAATGATGTCTTTTAGTTTTAAAATTGTATGATTCTTACAAATGTAACTCTAGGCATACTTGTCTTTGGAGGTGTGGCTGCATCATGGAATATTGAGGGCCGCTGTGCCTGGGTATCCCTGGTATTCGGGCAGCATTCTGAGCCAATCTCATCTGATGGGCTTGGAAAGCTCCACAGTTCATGTTGTTTCTTTGCATTGTTTGCACACTGATCAGTCTTGGAGGCTACAAAGGGTAGAAATTACATTTCTATAATAATATTTTTATAGATTTATTTTCAATCATTAAATGTTATATAAAAAGACTTGTCAGGATACAGAAGGACATAAAGTAAAAAGGTAAGTCATTCTCCTCATCTCTAGCTCCAAGCCCCTTTTCTCTCAGTATATGTGTGTGTTTAAAGCATTAACTTATCCAACCCTACATTAACAGCTCTGATTTGGATGGGGGAGGAGAGAATAAGAGAGGTACACGGATGGGAATGATTTGAACAAATGCCTAAAGAATATATCAGGCCCAGCCAGCGTGGCTCAGTGGTTGAGTGTAGAACTATGAACCAGGAGGTCACAGTTCGATTCCCAGGCAGGGCACATGTCCAGGTTGTGGGCTCGATCCCCAGTGTGGAGCGTGCAGGAGGCAGCCGATCAATGATTCTCTTTCATCACTGATGTTTCCAACATTCTCTCCCTCTCCCTTCTTCTCTGAAATCAATAAAAATATATTTTTTTTTTCAAAAAAGAATATATCAGTATTGGGCAAAAATAATCTGGCTCTTGGGCCCAAAATCACATGTATGTGTAAAACAAAAAAGATCTAGTTTGGAGGAATAAAAACTTGTGTACTAGTGAGTTAATTTTGTTTCCCATGGTAAGTATTTACTTACTGCCCTTCCTCACACTTCCCAACATCCCTGCGATCCCCAGAACAAATATTTAAACTCTGACCTTGCTGTTTTCTCCATGCTAGTCACGTGAAATGTGTAACTCATTTATGGAGGACAGAATGTAGCCCTGAGGTCTTCACAATGTGTACCAATAATGTAGTGATACAATACTCACCTGTTGTTGTAACATCTGAGGAGCTGCTTGTCGTGGGTGCTGTTGTGTTGTTGTTGTTGTTGTTGATACAGGGGCAGGTGGTTGCTGTATCCTCATCTGTTGCAACTGCTGATGCTTCTGTGCATACACTTGTTGTTGCATGTGTTGGAGTCGAAGTTGTGCTAAGTTAATCTGTCCAGGAGTTTTACTAATGTGGTTTGTCCCTGGAGGAACTTGCCCAACTACAACATTAGGAGTATACCCAGGAGCTGGTTTACTCTCTATTACTAGATTACCTGGAGAATTTAAAAAATGAGAATAATTTTCATATAATCAAATAAATCATCTACTTTGTAGATTAATCAATATCTTTTCCTTTTCTCAGACAACCCTCAGCACTCAAAGCTTCCAACAGTATAGCAGGAATGGGAGCTAGGTTTAAAGATGATAAAGATCAGAAACCTAGTATAATCCAAAGACAAATAATCAGCTTTTGATTGCTCAGATATATTACCTGCCCTTATGCTTTATTTACGTAGATTTATAGAAAATTTAAGAGTTGAAAGAGATGTTATTAGAGGAAGCCCATCTAGTCAGTCTAAATCAGCAGTTGCCAACCGATGGTGCACGGACCACAGTGGTCCGTGAGGTCCGAAAGGTTGGCAACCACTGGTTTAAGGAAACCTTTGGAGCAGCGGTCACCAACTGATGGTCCGAGGACCACTGGTGGTCTGTGAGGTCCGAAAGGTTGGCGACCGCTGGTCTAAATCAATTCTCCTTTGACAAGATTCAAGGATACTCAAGATTACTATTGCTGATTCCACCTGCTTTTGAATTGCCAAAGTGTGCAGGGCAGAGTATTGCACTGCTACAAAACTGTCTTCTGTGGAAATACTGAATGTTTTAAATCACTTATGTCCTTAGAAATGACACTTTTCCTGATTTCTCATATCAATATCCCTGTACC
Organism: Myotis lucifugus; assembly: GCF_000147115.1. NCBI lineage: Eukaryota > Metazoa > Chordata > Mammalia > Chiroptera > Vespertilionidae > Myotis > Myotis lucifugus. Next base: position 697,385 of record NW_005871149.1, on the reverse strand, counting down.
TCTCTTGCTCTTCCCTCCCCCATCCAAATCAGAGCCCACTGCTTTCTAAAAACAGCAGGCAAATTTTAGGAAGGTTTGATCTAAGGTAGAGTTGGCAAACCTTTCCTATAACAAGCCAGATATTTTAGGCTTCATAAGAACTGTCATATGTTCTTTGTTTTTTATTTATTTGCTTTTACAACTCTTTAAAATGTAAAAAACCAATTTAGCTACCATGCCACACAAAAACAGTTTGCTGGTGCCTGATCTAAGGCTTTAGCCAAATCTGAATATATACAAAGACTACTTTTTCACAGAAGGCTGTCCACCTCTGCTTTGATAGCTTCTGTACACAGTTCTAATTGTTGGAAAAGTTTTTGGGGTTTTGCCTTGTTTTAAACTGAGCTATTGGTCTGTCGCTCTGTAACTTTCACCTATGGTCCTTAGGTCCACGCTGTGAAGTAACAAAAGCAAAGTCCATTTCTCTTCCATGTGAAAAGAGCTACTTTTATCTTTCAAACATTCCTCAGGACACAACTTTCAGACACATCAGCATCCTGGACATCCTCCTCCAGAGGACGATTCGGTACAATTAATATACAAACTACTAAGCATCTAACAAATTCTTCCAGAGAATGAAGATCCGTTTGCTAAGTTTCAATGAAAGAGTCAATGCCAATTTAATAGATGTCAGGAAATATTAAAAATGATACATTTTTAAAAACTATACAGGAGACTCTCAACATTCTTAAAGATATAATGAACATATAGTTTAGGTGAGTTTCCATTGAAAAACATATTTTCTGAGTGAAGTTAAAAAACTTTCAATATATAAAATTTGCTTTAGATACTTCCTCCTCCTAATTCAGTGTTCCAAGTTATATTCATAAAACTAATTCTTTCTCACCTAAATTGACTACATTCTTTGCCCAGAAGGTGGGATCACAATGAAAACGTATTGCTCCATTAGCAGCAGGGACGGGATCACAACGAGCTTTCAAAATATGGCGCAACTGAAAAGTAATCTTAAAGGGAAAAAAAATTCACATTAGTCTTAAAATTAAATATCACTTAAAAAAACATAAGATAAAGACATAAAAGCTCATGTAGCCCCACAGTGTCAGTCAAAGACTCCCTATGTTAGCAATCAATGCACATGTGTGCATTTCTGCCATTTCTGATGATAAACTGCATACAATACTACGTATCTTCAAAACAGAATACTGTATGATTCCACTTATATGAAATTCTAGAAAAGACAAAAATCAGACTAATAGTTGCCTAGGGCCTGGGGTAAAAGGGAACAAGGAAACTTGACTGGGTGGTGGAGATTTTCTGTACCTTAATGTGGTGGTGAATACATCTGCCAAAATTCAAAATCTACACTTTAAACAGGTGCAGTTCCCGAATGCATAACAAAGTCAACCTACAGAAAAATAAAGACAACATGTGCCTCACCAGCCGCTTGCTGTACAGGAGGGCTGTGCTGCTGCCACTCGCAATTGCCCAGTTTGTAAAGTTCATCACATGCTTCACCTGCCGCGAGAGGCCTGTGATGTCATTCTGCTGCTGTATTAACTTCATCTGTCTTTCTTTTGTAACAGTCTGAAACAGAACAAGAGGGTCGCCCAAGAATTCTATATGAAAAAAATCAAGTCATTATTTCTATTGAAAATGAACACAATACTGCCTGGCCAGTGTGGCTCAGTGGTTGAGTGTCGACCTATGAACCAGGAGGTCATGGTTAGATTCCTGGTCAGGGCACATGCCCAGTTGCAGGCTTGATCCCCAGTAGGGGGCATGCAGGAGGCAGCTGATAAATGATTCTCTCACACCACTGATGTTTCTCTCTCTCTCTCCCTCTTCCTTCTTCTCTGAAATCAATAAAAATTAAAAATTAAAGAAAATGAGCACAATACCTACATATATATTTTTTAACATATAAGTTAACAAGTTCCTCATTATTTAATAAGCCTATCATCAAAAGAAAAGTTACTCACAAAAGTGGGACTAAAACTTCGTTCTCTAGAGAAACTGTTACTTATATCTCTTTTTTCCTTCAAAAGATTAAATGTTTTTGTTATAGTGTCTTTCCATCAGGCTAATCCAGAAATTTTCAACCAGTGTGCCACAGTAAGCACACTGGTGTGCCACAAGAATTTTTAGAACATGCAATACCTGAACTCTTTTCCCTTAGAATGTCAAATAAAACATGACAACAGCCAACACAACAATAGCCATCCAATGTGAATGAATCAAAAGTATACCTTTTGGTGGGTGGGGGAGGGGGAGAGGGGGGGAGGGAAGGTGAGATCATCAAAAAATATTTTTTTATGTGCCGAAGAATTTTAGTTATTACTTTATCTGTGCTGTAAGATGAAAAAGGTTGAAAATCACTGGGCTAATACATTATACGAAGTATATAGCACAATGAGTTGACTTTTAGAAATAATGTTATATAATCTTAACCCACTACACTTTCAGGCCGAAGAAAACTTTCTGTTACCAGTGCCACCTACTGGTGTGGCATGAAGCTAATGTTCAAATCTCTTCTCTTAAATGCTCAAAGTGAGAGAGATAAATTCCACAAGCTCTTAAGAGTAGAGATTAGGGAAAGTTTTGATCTGACAAAAAAACATAAAGAACAAATGAGTAAGTGAGGGTTGAAGGAAAGACTAATTTGGAGAAAATGCTGCAAAGGGAAAAAATAAACTGATTTTTTGGGAAGTAAAACTCCCAGAAAGGATAGGTGATGTCCTATGTCCTTTGACATTCAGCACAGCAAACAACCTATCTACTTCGCTCTTAACCACTTTTTCTTTTTCTTTTGTTCAAAAATGACTCAACTTGATTTATTAGACAATTTTTTTCTCTAAGAAAACAAGTTGCCCATTTTATAATATAAAATCAATGAATAACAGTATTCAACTGACAGAAGTTTGACAACTTCCCTGGAAATCATCCCTCTTATAAAACTTAGGAAAAACTCTATTTTACAAATTTAGAAACATATTACACTAGAAAACGTCTACTGTTTAAATTATCAGCACATTAGGAGAGTGTATCAGATTTAACATTAGGTATTTATGTATACTTTAGCATTAAAAGGCATCTTTTAATACTAAAGTTCTTGAAATGGTTTAAAAACATTATTTTAGACCTATCGTTAAAATGTATTTACAGTAAGTTAAAAGATATAAAAAATCATTACATGCCCACTGCTCTCTCTGTTCCCATGGTCCTTTTGAAAATAAAAATCTATCAGGGTTAAGTGTAACTGGCTGGATGTGTAACAGGAAAGAGACCATAAACTCTAACAATATGCGTTAGAGAACTTTTAATCTCACAATGTGTCTCAATGGAAAGATGAAATTCAGAAATAAAACTACACTGACATCATTTCTTTCACTTGTATGTAATTATGTGTCTAATATTTCTAAGTGCTCTACGAGAAACAGAACAGAAAAAAATCTACTATGGAAAATTTGAGGTTAATAGTAATGAAGTTAATACTTATGAAGTAATCAAAAAATACTCATGTAAGCCCTAGCTGGTGTGGGTCAGCGGTTAGAGCAGCGGTTCTCAACCTTCCTAATGCCGCGACCCTTTAATACAGTTCCTCATGTTGTGGTGACCCCCAACCATAAAATTATTTGCGTTGCTACTTCATAACTGTAATTTTGCTACTGTTATCAATCATAATGTAAATATCTGATATGCAGGATGTATTTTCATTGTTACAAATTGAACATAATTAAAGCATACTGATTAATCACAAAAACAGTATGTAATTATATATGTGTTTTCCGATGGTCTTAGGTGACCCCTGTGAAAGGGTCGTTCAACCCTAAAAGGGTCGCGACCCACAGGTTGAGAACCGCTGGGTTAGAGCATCGGCCCACAAACCAAAGGATTGCAGTTTCGATTCCTAATCAAGGCATATACCTGGGTTGCAGGTTCGACCTCTGCCCCCCTGTAGGGGTATGTGCAGGAGGCAACCAATTGATGTGTCTCTCACATCAATGTTCGTGCGCGTGCGCACGCTCTCTCTCTCTCTCTCTCTCTCTCCCCTCTCCCTCCCTTCCACTCTCTTTAGAAATCATTGGAAAAAAATATATGTTCAACAGTGCAGAAAATATAACCCCATATCATGTAAGCCTACTGAAGAGCACAAAATTTTGAGAACCAATCAACTACAGTCAGTAAAGATGATGAATCTTTGATTAAAACTTAATTTGGGTCTCACAAATTGATTGAATTCACATCTAAAAATTTATATCTACATATTAATCTCAAATATGTAAAACAAAGACCTAATATAACAAAACTATCAGTAAGTTTAAAGTGTACAAATTTCACCCAGCTGGTGTGGCTCAATGGTTAATTGTCCACCCATAAACCAAGGGGTCACCGGTTGGATTCCCAGTCAGGGAACATGCCAGGTTGTGCACTCAGTCCCCAGTGGGGGTGTGCAGGAGGCGGCAAATTGATGTTTCTCTTTCACCGATGTTTTTATCTCTCTATCCCTTTCCCTTGCTTTCTCTCTAAAAAAAAATCAGTAAAAATCTATTTTACAAATAAATAAAGTTTACAAATTTCAAAATGAGCAGCACTTTTTGCAAAACTATGGAATATTTTTTTAAATTAAGTGAAACATGCAAATGACTCAAGCAGACTCCCAATATACATTCATATGTATGTAAAAGTTAAATTGAGAATTTGGGAGGTGGGGGCGTTAGCTTTGTCTTCAGTTACATCACATTTTAATAATAATTCTTTAATTCCTAAGAGGACAATACTAATTTATACAGCTAAAATCAGTGGTATTAAATTGTGGTGCAAAGTAACTACCTCAAAAAAAGGTCTATTTATCAATAGAACATTTAAAAAAAAATTTTTTTTAGTTTACTTCCGTATCCCCCCAACCAATCTAAAAGACTTTTCAATAAACATTAAAAAACAGCTAAAGATAAATAGAAGCAGTTTTTGTTTGATTTTGGCTTTGAACCGTACCTCTAGCTGCTGTAAGAGAGATTTTCCTTTCTTATTAATTTCATTGATAAGGGTGAAAATGGCCACTTTTATTTCCTGTTCTACTCGTTTGTTAGTCTCATTTACTTCTTTTATCCTGAATAAGAGAAATGCATCATTAGGTTATCAATTTATCTCTAAATCATCAACTTACAGAAATTCAACTGGGCACTTAACCGAGCAATTAAAATTAAACCTTTGCCAAAATGTATTACTTATGTTTCAGCAGACCTGATCACTCATTTTGGTCCAAGCAAGTTATGTATATGGACTAAGAATGGATTAAATATTCAGTCATTTTAAATTAAATTCATAAAGGCCAGTTTATTAATCTAGATGGTAATCTCCATTAGTTCCCATGACATGAATGTGATATACAAATATCTGACATCAATGATTGCTGGTATCAAATCTGGCACACTGGTTCTATTTAATCTTAATGCTTTTGAAGAACAATGTGCAAAAAACAATGTTGTAACCAATAATTACCTTTTCAAATAATAGGAATTAAGCTTAGAATCATTAATTTTCATTTATAACTTAACCATTTCAAATATAGGTTGTAATATGCCCCTTTCACAAATCTTCTCAAAATGGTTTCTTATTGTATACAGTTAAAGGCATAAAACATTTTCAATCCATTCTTTTAAAATAGCTGTTAGATGTTCTAGAAATAGGTATAAGCTTCCACTGTGGTTAGAAAAGTTTTGGTTGCATATTTTATTTACAAAATAAATAGGGGAAAATCCCACCAATATGAATAAATAAAATATTAAACCATAAGGAAGCCTTCAAACTCATTCTACTTCTGTACAAACTATAACCCACACTTTCAACCCCTGAATTGATCTTTATTTGCCAAATTCAAATCTGAGGACTTTAATACACTTAATCATAATAACATAGTTTTCTCTCTTTTGTCTGTATATCACTGCTTGTTTGGGCACTTATTTAAAAATTTTATTCAATTCTGTCCTTAAAGTCATTTTTTTTTAATGGGAGTACTGATTACTAATGATAAGACATATGGGACTCAAACTTACAATGATTTTGGCCAAAAATTGAAATCATTAAGCAAGCTGAAAGCAGAGAGCAGTTAGCCATAGTCAGACTCTCATTGGATTTAAGCATGTCTACTATATGTTCAATTGTGAAGGAAGAAAAATAGAGAAAGGTCATCAAAAAATATGTCTCGGAGAAGCATCATTAATACCTTTGTTTAAAAGTTTTCTGCAGATGAAATCATCAATCTCCCCAACCCTTTACAATCTTATAAAACATAAACTTCTTGCTTTATTTCTCTACATAAATTCAGAAACATATATACAAAATATGTCTAAAACATATAGACAAAAATATCAGACTGCATGTGAATCAACTCATGTCCTTTCTCTAAAAAGGACATCTATCTGTAATTTATGAGAAGACAGTTATCATCTCCAATATCACCCACAACATATCAACATACCCACAACACCCTGACATATCCATAAGAACCAACCATCCATGATTAGTGTCTGTATATTTACATATACACTGAGTGGCCAGATTATTATGACCACCCCATCAGTACTTCATTGACACTTCCAAAAATACTGAATATTGAAAACTTCCTAAGCAAATATTCTCAAGGTTTTATTATTATTATTATTTGCATAACTAATTCACTTCATTGTACTGATGGGGTGGTCATAATAATCTGGCCACTCTGTGTATGTGCAACTTAAGATGAAAATTCTAGCCATAACCGGTTTGGCTCAGTGGATAGAGCATCTGCCTGCGGACCGAAAGGTCCAGGGTTCGATTCCGGTCAAGGGCATGTGCCTTGGTTGCGGTCACGTCCCCAGTGGGAGGTGTGCAGGGGGCGGCTGATCAATGTGTCTCTCTCAATATTTCTCTCTCATCGATGTTTCTAACTCTCTCTCTCTCTCCCTTCCTCTCTGTAGAAAATCAATAAAATATATATTAAAAAAAAAAAAAAGAAAATTCTACCACCTTACTGTCCAATATATAATTTTCTATTTTCTAACATATAATGTACCATTCATTCATTCATCTATTTAATATTTTTTAGTATCTACTAGGTGCCATCTTAAATAATCATAAATGAATTTTAATATTCCAAAAGTACCTAAAAGTTCTAGTATTTGTGAATCTGAATAATGAGCATCTATCAACCCTATTCATAAATCCAGGAATATACAAGTTTTAATTATGCCAGCTCCAAGTGTTAGTCTTCCTACATTAAGGGCCCTCATTTTGTTAATCTATTCACTTATGAAACTTACTCCCATTTGCCTTATCAACAAATTTGGTTTACTTAGAAATGAACCAAAATAGGATTTTTTAAATACTAATGGTGTTATTGATAAAAATAATAGCAACAATAAAAATTTGAGAGTTTACTATGTGCTATATATTCATCTTATAATAATACTTTAAGAGAAGTACTGTTTTTAATGCTTGTTTTACAGATGAGAAAATAAATTTGTCCACCCTCTTCATAGTCTCTCTCCTGTGTCTTCCATAGTCTCTAGTTAAATTTTATAATTCAGCCTTGGCCAGGTGGCTCAGTTGTTTGAAGCATTGTCCCATACACCAAAAAGTTGCAGGTTTGATTCCCAGTCAGAGCACATACATAGGTGTGGGTTTGTTCCCCAGTCGGGGTGCGTACAAAAGGCAACCAATTAATGATTCTCTCTCACATCGATGTTTCTCTCTCTTTAAAAATCAATAAAAACATATCCTCAGGTGAGGATTATATTTTTTAATTTATAATTCAATTCCTTATGTATTAATTGCATTTTTCACATTTAATTAAGGTTTACAAAGACTAGAGTCTTATTAATTACAAAACAGTCAAAGATGTATCCTAAAAGACTATTCAAAAATTTGGCCAATTAAATTTTACTTAACAAATATTATACTCAAACTTACACCATTTACCCCTCCAAAAACTAATATTTTTAAATATTCTTAGTATTAATATATATTTTTAAAAATTTAAACTGAACCCACTGTATTTAATAATCCTTTAAGTGAAATTATAGTTTTAAGGCAACACTTACCTATTCTGCACCTGAGTAGCTGCAAAATGAACGTAATTCTTCTTCTCAAGAAGCTTAGCTAGTAGATTCTCAATTGCACCTTTCTGGTTTTGAAAAGCTTCTTCCAAAAACTGGTACCTTAAAGCCAAAACAAAAACTACATTTAAACAGGAAATTATTAAGATTTTGGACACGAAGAACTGCTGCACAGGTAAATCTTGAAAGCTTACTTAAATGATCAGCATTGTATGCTGGCCACACATACATTACATCAATAGCAACTTTTAATTACCAGTACCTCCCCATCTGACCCAACCCTGAAAAGACATTGTAAGATTAAAAAAATAGCTTAAAAACTGTTCAAGTGCTCTTACATTAGAGTTCTGATTCAGGATGATTTTTTTTTTAATCCAAATATTAGCAAAAGTTTAATAAACAAGCTGCTTTCTCTCTGATGATAAATGTACCTTATGAAGACAATATGCGTAGATCGGAAACCTTGATTTGTCATCATAGCTCTAAACCTAGCTCCCTGAGAGGACTAACAGCAGATATGAATTTATGTCATTTCTACCAGCTATTTGGATCTCATCTGAAAAACTTTTTTACTTTAGAAGAATTTACAGAAAAAACAAAAATGAATTTGGCAAAGGTTCTTCTTTAAGTAGTTATCTACTTTCACTGAAAAACTAAAACCACCTACGATGACTTACCAGTATTCTTAAAATACTTTTAAAAAGATTTTGATGTCCAAAATGTAATAAAGGTTCTTATTAACCAGTCTGGAGTAGCACTAAGGCATCAGTATTCTTTTAAAGCTCTCTAGGTACTTATATATCTAAGATTGCAAATATCTACTTTAAAGCTTATTTACAGATATTCATCAATCCATCCCATTTTTAATTTAAAGGACACATTCCAAGAAGCTATTTCTTTAGGAAAATATTTTTGAGAAATGTTACTTACATTGCTTTATTCAAAGGACCACCATTATAAACCATCTTACTCTTTAAAATGCCTGACATCAGGTTTTAAGCAACCACTCTCAAACCATATTGATGCTCAAAAATAATCCACAAATACCCTTCTCTAACTATACTAGTGTACACAAACTGCAATAGGGGATAGGAGATATTAAGGAAACTTTCACTCGCAGCCATGACAGAGTTAACGAGTACCTCACTAGCCCTGCCACCAAAAACTATTAAACAAGACAAAGATATATGAGGCAATTGTATTCAGTCATTGGGAAACCTTTGCCAAACTCATTTTTCAAAGAAATTCGGCAGTCCTTTGGAGAGAATCACAATCAGCCTGCCTCTCTGTCTGTAGACAATTTCATGATAACTGGCACAGAGAGCTAGAGACCAAGCAGAGTACAAAGTTTCTTTGAGCTGAGGAGGCAGAAATCAGGGTTGGGAACTACTCAGCACCTGGAATCCATGGAGTAGGGCCCTGGAATAGAAGGAGCTGTGCAGAGAGAGGCTGAGGAATAAGTGAATCCCTCACAAAACCATGTGCAATGTCTGTGCTACACATGTACAGGGTAGGGTCTTGCAGCTGCTATAAAAGTTGACGATGGAAGAAAAAAACCCAGAGGCCAAGCAGTTCTGGCCGACAGAATTCCAGCTGAGCCAGTGGGGGAAGGGACTTTGTTCACCTCCCAGGCATCTACCTAAGAAACCAGAAAGGCCACATCTTAACGGAAAATAACTATAGGTGGAAAAACTTCTACCCTAGGCCTATCCTGTCCTAACAAAGCCTAAAACTAAACCTTCATATGATCTTTCAAGAAAGAGCTTAGAAGTTAAGTTCAACCAAGTTACAGGCTTGGGAAATACCTTGGGCTTTCCACAGACCATCCCTAACTAAGTGTAAAAACAAGCTTACAAAAAAAAAAAAAAGGTAATCAATCAACCAGTAATTCAACTGCCCCCTAGAACAATAATTAAAGAGTCTGCAGAGAAAGAGAATCCAGTTTCAATAATATATTACCCACAATATTCCGGTCAAGGGCATGTACCTTGGTTGCGGGCACATCCCCAGTAGGGAGTGTGCAGGAGGCAGCTGATCGATGTTACTCTCTCATCGATGTTTCTAACTCTCTATCCCTCTCCCTTCCTCTCTGTAAAAAAATCAATAAAATATATTTTTTTAAAAAGAAAAAAAAGAAATGACCTCTAGATTCTAGATTTAGTAAAGCAATGGTATTGGTGACCTTGAAAAAAAATTTAGGTAGAATTCTGTCAAGTGTGTACATATTTAAGAGGAAATGGGACAGTAGAAATGGCTCTCTTCAATTATAAAAGTTTTGCTGCAGCCCTAGCTGGTTTGGCTCAGTGGGTAGAGCATCAGCTTGAAGGCTGAAGGGTCCCAGGTTTGATTCTGGTCAAGGGCACATGCCCGGGTTGCAGGCTTGATCCCCAGTAGGGGCATGCAGGAGGCAGCCAATCAATGATTCTCCCATTATTGATGCTTCTATCCCTCTCTCCCTCTCTGAAATAAATAAAAATATATTTAAAAACAAAAAGTTTTGCTGCAAAGAGGCATAGGAACAGCTGTTGGCAGGAAAAGTAGGTTGAAGAAAAGGTTTTGTATTTTCGTTATTTTTAAAGATAAAAAAAAGTGGCAGAATATGGAAATACTGATAGGAATAACTACTAAAGACTGAAAAACTGACATCAGCAGAAAAGGACAAACTGCTGAAGCAATGTCCTTGGCTAGATAACACGAGATGGAATCTAAGTGTGTGAGTGGAGAAATTGGCTTTATAGAGAGACAGGCATATAATGGTGTCCCAGTTCCAGGCATCACAACCAAATTCAAGAAGGGAAAGGCTAGAAAAGGCTGACACCGGCAACATTTGTCCCTTTCATCAGGAAGGCAAAGGCTTTCTGAAAATCACCCACAAAGCAGAATTCCACTTCTGTTTTATGGCCATGAACTGTGGATCAGAGCTACCCTAATGCCAGGAATGCTGAGAAAGATAACTCAACTTTTCCAGTCTCTATATTGGCAGACAAGAGAGACAGGAGTTGAGAATTCTCAACATATCTCAAAATGTATGGCATATGACAATGGCTCTCTTCAAATGTGAGATGATCCTCCCATCCATTCTTACTTAAATGTATTTAAAAACTGCTTAGAGCCCTGGCCAGTGTGTTCAGTGGTTAGATGCTGCCTGCGCACCAGGGGGGTCTCGGATTCAATTCCTGGTCAAGGGCATGGACATGGGTTGCAGGTTCAACCCCCACCCCCGGTTGGATAGTGTGTGGGAGGCAACCAGTAGGTGTCTCTCTCACATCTATGTTTCTCTTTTTCCTCTCCCTCTCCCTCTTCCTCTCTTCTCCCTCCCCCTCCCTTCCACTCAATAGGAAAAATATCCTCACTCTTTGGGAGAGGATTTAATTTTTAAAATAATTAAAAACAATAAAAAACTGTTTAGAATCATGTGTGAGAAATAGCAGAACTTATGAACTGGTGAACTTCACTGTAAGGGAATCTTTTTAATTAGAAATGAACCCCAAATGTCAACATTTAGAGGCTTCTTCTGATCATTCACTTTCTCCAGAGAGTTAAAAGGCCTCTATTTCCAGAAAGGGGAATAGAGAGAAATAGTAAAATAGGAAAGTATCACTACTGGTAATCTGGAATCAAGTTGGGGGAAGTGAAAGTCCCAGTTTAGTGTGTAGATTTAATCTTAATCTTTACAATTTGGCCAAATTCCTCATCCCCACCCTCCATTTAGACCTAATATCCCCAAGTTCAGAGCCTTTGATTTTACTTATTCAAAGAATAAGCCCAACTTTTGTGATACCTATTACTTCTAGAGTGACTTCCTTTCTATCTCCTTTACCCTTGGATTGTAGTTCATTCAACTCAACTAAGCCAAATATCAGAATCACTAGATATTCAACTTTGTTTTTTAAAAATTAACTGAAATCTTCATTGGTGACTTCTTGATATTTATAAGTCTATACTTTTCTTTATTCATTTACTGTTAGGAGAATTATTAGAGTAAGGAGGGATAACCCCATGGTTTAACTAGAAACCATGTAACGTTTTAAGGTACAAAATGTCATTAAGTTCTAAAGCTGCTTTCCTTTTTAAGAACTTACAAGACCATAAAGAAATGTCTAAGCCAACAGAAGTTATTAACTTGAGACAATATAGGATACACCTGGTGGACAAAAAGAGCTTACCACTTTAATAACAAATAGAAGCTAAAGTGCTGGTACCAATGAATTCCCTGTTACAATAACCTTGTGCAGCCTGTGAAGAAGTGGATGGCTCATCAAGACTAACACACTATTAAAGCTTTAATAAAGTAGTGCCACCATAGCATCAGCAGTGCCTGATATGGTTTCAACAGTATAAAAATACATACAGCAGGCTAGAGGGACATGGTACTCAGTGACCGATCCCAAAAATGTTTTCTTCTCTGCCTCAATCTCAAAAATATGCCAACAGCAATTTTCCTTCCTGTGCATGGATCCCAACTTACATTTACTATACTGCCACAGGGTTATTTCAATTCACCAGTTTACTGGTATAATTTGGTTAGAAGGGATTTAGACTTCATGCAGGTTCTAATAATAATAATACATTGTATTGATATCATGATAATATCAGAAACTAAGGATGAAGATAGGACTGACTTAAATGCAATGGAGACACACACGACCAACAAAGGCTTTTAATAAATCCAGCAAGGGTCCAAGTACTCGCCCAAACTGGTGAAATTCTTAGGAATAACCTAGGCAGAATAGCCTTGACATTCCACAGGTAACAAATACAGTTTTTGCCAACCACCTTTAGAACTAAACAAGAAGCCCAACATTTGGTTGGTATATTTGAATTTTGAATATTACCACATCTGGTAATATTACTAGTACTAATCAATACAACCACCCCAAAGGTGATCATTTGTATGTGAATGGGGGGCAGGCCTTGTCTGAATTTCAAAAAGTAGTCTATTTCCAGATGCGTTTGGGGCCCTATGATCCACACTTGGAACGATTTTGTAAGTATCAGCAACAGAGATTGCGCAGACTGGAGTTTATGGGGGATGGGGGTGGGCTAGAG